>NC_139223.1:160229825-160608169 GCF_055691185.1 Crinia signifera | reverse complement strand
TATAATTGTGTGTAATTCCCAATCAGACCACAACCCAATATGCCCCAGCTCAAGGGCCCCTAGAACTGGGGAGCCGGGGCCAGCTGCCCTACCAGTCCATATGTTTAGACGTCTCTGTGTAAAGCTCCAGCAGGTGAATGTTTCTCAGAAATCCCCAGAGAGGGATCCAAAAGATCCCTTTCTGCCCCGTCCCCCACTCTGCGTACCTTGCATATGCACAGGGTGATACTGTGACTGGACTATAGGACTCTGGGGACATAAACCCAAAAGTTCCCAATATCTAACTGTGTAAGTGGGAATGCGACCGATGGATCGCACAGAACACGTGATACCCGATACACAGCGCACCATGGGTGGCATGCACGCCACATCCTGCCAGTTACCATGCGACACTCACCACATATGTACTAAATGAGCCGCCCTCTGCCATCAGCGCCAGTCCCTGGACTTCTGGGCGTGAGACCATGGAGGTCATCTGTGCATGATGGGGCGGCCGCAGGGCATGCTGCCATGGAACCAATGGAATGTGCTCATGGTCGACACGGTGAAACGGTCAACACAAGCAAAGGGTAGACATTAAATAAGTCGACATGGAAGAAGGAAGTCATTTTTTTTTTTTAAACTGACTAGTTCATACTTTACCATCCTAAGGCGCTGTGCGAGGGCACACTATCAACATAGACCCCAAAAAAGGTTAAAAAAAAAATTAAACATGTCGGCCCTTTTCCATGCCGAACTTTTGCTTGTGTCGACATTTTGACCATATCAACCCTATGCATGTTGGCCTTTTTGATGTGTCGCTCTTTTGACTGTCAACCTAGACACTATCGACCTAACAGCCCCTACCCGGAACCCTGTACAGCGTGGACACGGAAATAAGCCCATCCCGCCAGCTGGTGTCCGGGTCGGAATGTAAGTCCTTCTGAGAAGAGTTGGCTGCTAGGACCATGGCCGAATATAAGCTCCGGTCTATACCACTATGCCCTCTGCAGGATGGTCCTCTGCCCCCTGGTGGATCCAGCATCATGTTCTGTATACTGTGCGCTCTCTCCTGGCACACAAAGGAGTAGTTCTGTCTGTGAGGACGTTATCCCTGCGTGCTAGCCCGGTCTCCTCAGAACTCTCCAGAACTTTCCTCTCTGCCCGCGCTCGGCATCCCGCACTAATGATGCCAGTAATGGCAGGCTGGCAGGTCACCCGCGGATCGTTCCTCATTGTGAGTTATGGCACAGAGGCCTCACCTCACCCCTTCTATAAAGCAGCACCTGCCAATCACGCTGAAGTATCGGGGAGGGGAATGGACAGGTTCCCTGCTGAGTCTAATTACCCATGTGAGGATTTAGCCATCCCTCCTCCTCAGCAGTCTGCAGTTCTTGGCAGCCATTCCCGGGAACGCCGCGGCTCGCTGGATTGGATTTGTAATAGTTCCTGATGCTACAACTTGGAGCAGTTTGTTCTCTCACTAAGGGCCTAATTCAGACCTGCGTATACTTGCTGCCTAGCAAACAGGTTAGTGGTGCCCACCGCCCCAAGTGAGCCGGTCGCTCCTGAGGTTTGCACATGTGCATAAGCCCCAAACATCAGAGGAAGCAGGTATGAATCGGCCCCTTAGTATCCAGTACCTGGCAAGGTGGGGTCGTCCGGTTCACACCCTGCCCCATGCAAATGGCTATTTAACCCCTTACAGCTACAGCGCAACAGAAACACAGATGCGAGAGAAGTAACTGGAGAGTGCGGTCGGTGTGTGGCGTGAAACGCTCCTGGTTGGGAACCATCACACAGGTGGCGGCCCCGTACTGACCATTAATGACCGGTTATCTCTGCTCTCTCCCTGACGTTCTAAAAATCTCTTATATATTTAGCCAGATCTGTCACTCAACCCCTGTGGAGAACGTTCCTGTGTAGAACAGTTTCATGTGTCTAACGTTCCACCCCCTTGACATCACCTCCCCCCGCCCAGCCAGGGCTACAGTACACGCCCACCATTACTCCACAGCCACCATTACTCCTGCACATCCCTACCCTCTGCCAGGACCCCCGCGACCCCCCTCCCGCGATTCGCGGGACCCCCCCTCCCGCGATTTGCGGGACCCCCCCGCGACCCCCCCTCCCGCGAATCGCTGGACCCCCGCGACCCCCCCCTCCCGCGATTTGCGGAACCCCCGTGACCCCCCCTCCCGCGATTCGCGGGACCCCCGCGACCCCCCCTCCCGCGATTCACGGAACCCCCGTAGCGCCCCCCTCCCGCGATTTGCGGGCCCCCTCGGCACTTCTCGCGATTTGCGACCGCCCCCTAATTCACACATTCAGGGACCCCACCTCCCGCGATTCATGCCCCCCTCACGCAATTCACGGCACCCCCCACACCCCCCTTCCTGCGATTCGCAACCCCCCACGACCCCCCCTCCCACGATTCACGAAACCCCCGTAGCGCCCCCCTCCCGCGATTTGCGACCGCCCCGTAATTCACACATTCGGGGGACCCCCCCTCCCGCGATTCATGCCCCCTCACGCAATTCACGGCACCCCCCACACCCCCCTTCCTGCGATTCGGAACCCCCCACGACCCCCCCCTCCCGCGATTCATGCCCCCTCCCGCGATTCACGGACCCCCGCACCACCCCCCTGCGCCCACCCTCCCTTGATTCACGCCCCCCTCATGCAATTCACGGCAACCCCCCACACCCCCCTCCTGCGATTCGCAGCCCCCCCACGACCCCCGCCTCCTGCGATTCATGACCCCTCCCGTGATTCACGGACCCCCGCACCACCCCCCCTTGACTCACGGCACCCCACGCGCCCCTCCCGCAATTCACTAACCCCGACAACCCCCCTCCCGCAATTTGCGGACCCCCCTTCCCACGATTCAAGCCCCCCCGCGCCTCCGCCCACGATTTGCGGACCCCCGCCCCCTCCCGCTAACCGCGGATCCCCACACACCACCCCCCCTCCCGCAATTTGCAGACCCCCCTGACCCCCTTCCGGCAATTCCACCCCCCAGCGGACCACCGCGGCCCCCGCTCCCGCATTTCACGTACCCCCGTGACAATGGGGGATCCTGTACCACCACAAGCAGGTACCGCCCCTAGGTGGGAAATCCGGCCCTGGCTGCCGCACTGCAGGTTTCCCCACTGCCCTCTGCACCAGCGCCACAACTTTTATCAATGTCTTGCCCACATACCACTATTATACAGCCTCCTGCTCTCATGCACGCTCACTCCCTCCCAGTGGGAGGAGACGCTCACCCACTGCCGGGAGCTGCATACTGTCCCCCACCCTCCTCCAGTTCTAGGGATGCCCATCGACCATCAATGATTTTCAAATTATCGATGGTTTATGGCCGATGTTGAATACTTTTGCCATCAATGTGGGAGGACACTGCCCTGCCTCCTGTTCTCCTGCCCCGTAACTTCCGCCAGTGGAGACCCGCTCACCCTGTGTTGCCCACATTCCCCTATCATGCTTTACCGCCCAGCCTCCTGCTCTCATGCACCCTAACTCCCACCCAGTCGGAGGAGACACTGGCTCCTGTATTTCTGTGCTGCCACGCTGGACCCTCACCCACTGGCAGAAGCTGCACAGTGTCCACCACCCTCTTTAGTCCCCTGCATGCCCACACACCCCTATCACTACCCAGCTTCCTGCTCTCCTGAACCGTAACTTCTACCACTGGGTAATCGCTGACGCTGTGTTGCCCACATACCCCTATTATGCCTCATATCCCAGCCTCCTGCTCTCATGCACCCTAACTCCCACCCAGTAGGAGGAGACACTGACTCAGGGCCACCGTCCGGTACTCCTGTGCTGCCACGCTGGACCCTCACCCACTGCCAGAAGCTGCAATACAGGCATCTTTCCGACAATTCTAACCATATTTCTCACAATACAAATGTTCACAAATTAAGGGGCGTAGCCCCTTACGCCGGTGTGAAGAGCGCCCGTAGGGCGCGATGAATCACCTAGTGCTTAGTATAGGACCAGGGAACACAATGTATTTCCTGCAGGGTAACTGGCTCATCTGTGATATATACCGCCACTTGCCACATATATATCTGCGCTCATGACACCGTATGCCCGTGATCGCCATCGGCGGGATGTATCAACATACGTCTCCGCCCTTCGCACGGCAGCCGCCGCGATGCTACCGCATATGTACTAACATATGCGGCCAGCATCGGGCTGCGGTAACGGAGACCCCCGCGATACCTGTGATGTTGGCTGCGGGGGTCTCCGTCACCTACCGGCGGCTGCCAGCGTCCCCCTGTGTCTCCTCCTCCCCCCTGAAGCCGGAAGTCCTGCCGGCTGTGACACCAGGGGGAGGAGATGATCACAGGAGGACGGGAGGGGGTGGGAGCGCGGACGGCTTACGGCGGGCGGCGAAAGAAGCCCATAGGCTTCTATAGGGTATCGCCACCCAGAGGGTGGCGATACCCTGCAAAGCGAAAACGCTGCGGACGTTTATTGATACATAGGAAAATGCCGTAAAACGGGGGTTTTACGGCATTTTCCCTTTAGTAAATCTCGCCACATATGAGGATCTCCGGATTTATGAAGGGGTGTGTTCTCGCTGAGAAGGGGCGTGGTCACACAATAATTATTATGACCTAGGCTTGGCATTTGCCTAGTTTACCTATGCCTAGCACTGGGATACCACGCTAGGCATAGGTATCCCATAGACAGACCCCCCAAAAACAGCAAATGTCATTGTTTTGACCACATTTTGTCATTAGTACCTCTTCTGGTGATATCATCACAGCAATAACCTGGGCTTAAGCGGCAATCGGAGAGGGATATAACTACCAGGGTAATGGTGCAGTGTAAACAGGTGACCCCAGGTCTCATTACAAGTCTATACACACCTGTGCAGTGTAAACCATCTGTGCTCAAGCATGGATATTCTTAAAACCTGGTCTGTAGTGTGCCTTTAGGACCCAGGTTGGGAAACACTGAATTACAGTATGAGGCAGGATCTGCCATCCCCAGGGATCCTAACACTGCGGGGCGCTCCATATCTCCTTGCTGGGACACTGATATATTCATCACCGACTGACACAAGCACAACAGATTGTTCACTTGTGATTCTGTGAGCACATCTGGAAAACATGCCATGTTGTGTGCCCTGAGGACTGGAATCTCTTCTCTAAGAAGTTCTTCCCATCACTGATACTTTCCTATATTGGAATTACAAATAGTAACATGCAGGAGAATATGTAAAGATAGCGCAGGCCTGTATTCCCATGGCCTCCTCGTAGTAGGCGGAGAGATCACGTATTATATATACCTCTGTATAATACTGGCTGCTCATCTATATACTCTGACAAGGCCCGGGATTTCATAGTCTATACGGCTGCGTCACCTGACTAGGAGGACTTACAACCTATAGGACATGGGGGCATATCAGGTAAGGGGCACTACCACTGTGGGCATAATATGTAAGGGGCACTACCACTGTGGGCATAACATGTATGGGGCATTAAGACAGTGGGCATAATATGTAACAGGAACTAAGACAGTGGGCATAATATGTATGGGGCACTACAATAGTGGGGTTTTCCTATTAGACCATACCCCCTAAGTTTTTCAGGTGGTATGCACAAAAGTACCCTGGGGGGCACTGAGGTATGTATTCACTTACCAAAAACCATTCAAAGATTACATTACCCGCCGCATCCAAGCCCCGATATCTATCGCATTCCAAGCCCAAACCTCCAAAAACAACATTTTCTGAAGTTTGGCCACAAAAAATGGCGTTGCTGCATCTCATCCTTTATCTCTCTCCACTGTACCACTCTCTGAGCCGGTTATACCAAGCTCTTGTAATACATTTCGGTACTTATGTAGTAACTGGGCTGCCGATTTCTAAATCGGGTCGGATCGGGAGATCGCATCGCATCGCATGCGACCATGCGATTCGATGCGATGCGATGCGATGCGATGACCCGATTTTTCCATAGGAATCAATGTTAAAATGGACTGAGTCCATTTTAACACGGAATTCAATGGGAAAAATGGGTCCTTTTCATACCCCTACTATCCAAGTGGGCATGGAGTTGGATATAAACCTGTGGCGAGCGTAGCGAGCCACCGAGCCCGAAGCGTGGCGAGCGAAGCGAGCCCCGCGAGGGGACGAATACCGTCCGCTCGCCACGCTTCGGGCTCGGTGGCTCGCTACGCTCGCCACAGGTTTATATCCAACTCCATGCCCACTTGGATAGTAGGGGTATGAAAAGGACCCATTTTTCCATAGGAATCATTTTAACATTGATTCCTATGGAAAATCGGGTCATCGCATCCGATATCGGATGCGATGCGATGCGATGCGATATCGCATCGCATCGCATCTGATTGTATGCCTTAACTTAAGGCATACAATCAAAAAATCGGCAGCCCAGTTACTACATAAGTACCTACATTTCTCTACACATCGCATGATACTAGTGGCACATCGAAGTACCGGAAAAGGTATCTCTGCCGATAATGTAATGAGCTCCGGTCCCTGGCCTTCCCGGTGTATGACGCGGGAGTCCATCTGGGACACGGCGGCTGCGGCGTATGCTGGTAGAGATCCAATCGGATCCCTATCACAGCTAGGATGCAGAAACATCCCATAGGATTCTATACAAATATTTGTAGTTTTTTTGTGTATATATTGATAATTGTCAGCGTCATTATGGCATTGTCACTTAATCATGGCTGCCACAGCATATTCCCCGCCCCCGCGCAAGCTGTACAGCGGACCGGATCGGTTCGGATCGCCGCTCACCCTACGCATGGATCCCCAGTGTCACTGCGCTGCCAGCAGGAAGCATAAGATTCTGGCTTGGGGATGTCTCACTGGCTCCCTAAACCTGGGAATGAAGACATCACCTGACACAACAATGAGGACAAGAGACGGGCGTCGCACAAAGGGGGCGACGCGCCACAACAAAGGCATCGGGCTGCGGCCCTGTGTACAAATGGCGTTTTCTGCAGGGAAAAAATAAACCTATCTGTCTTTAATCTCTTTGTTGATGGCACTACAGGTGTAAGACGCCGAATCCAACCAGTGAACTGTGCGCTAATTACAGAGAGCAGCAGATGTTACCCGCTAATGAGGAGGCGAGATACGTGGAGCACAGCGCTGGTTACTAATGGTTCAGATTAGGGAAAGAAAAGGAATCCTATTACTGAGGGAGTCATTGGGATCTCCCCCAAACCTTCGCAGCCTTTTGGTGCTTAATCTTCTCACTTCCTAAATGCATATTGATTTTTACAATTACAGTGTTTTTAGAGATCTGTCTTATTACAGTGATTTTACCGATTAACCTCTGCTCGCCCGGGAACCTCTGCTGCTTCATCATTCTGCTTTGTGCTGATTCCCGGGAGGTCCCGGGCTGAGAGTGTGCCCCCAGGTGCCGCCTCTGACTGCATTAATGTCTGTATCTGCTGCAATTTACTCCGTACCTCTGCGGGTTCCCTGCAGACAATCCTGATACATAAATAGTTTATACCAGATAATAAGGCGTACATTTACTAAGGTGGGAGTTCTACTGAAGACAGGATGTTGCCCATAGCAACCAATCAGAATCTACTCATTATTTATTTAGCACCTTATAATTTGGCACGGCTGATTGGCTGAGAGAGCTGTCTGTTATGGCTCTCAGCCAATATTGATTCCCGATAGACTTCAGTGGGGCAGACTCACGGAACTTGGTGGTCCCCACCGCACGGAGGACACTGCCAGCCCCACACTACCGAGAGCAAAGCTAATTATTTCTCTAATCGGCAAAACCCTGCTGCCCTGCAGGTGGGGCAGATGTGACATGGGCAGAGAGAGTTAGATTTGGGGGAGTTATTTTGTTTCTGTACATTGGCTGCTTTATTTGACATTGCAGTTTAGATTTCAGTTTAAATCTAACTGTCTTTTGGGTTTAAATCTAACCCAAATCCAACTCTCTTTCTGCACCTGTTACATCTGCCTCACCTACAGTGCAGCATGGTTCTGCCAGTTAGAGAAAAAAAAATATTTAATCAGGCCTTGCGTTTTGTGCTACGCCGCTCCCTGTATTCTCATATAGTAATCGCCCGACACGTCCTAGCTGATGACCTTTCCCAGATGTGGCCCAGACATTTCTGGGTATTATACGTGGACTGGCAGCGCGGTGCGGCGCAGCGAGTATAATGCCACGTTCTGGAGTCATGATGCCTGTGACAGGCTCTCTGACCCGCTCATCACTCTGCAAACAGACCTCATTCACAGCACCCCAGTCCTGCAGTGCAGATAATGGGGGAGCAGCTGCCAGCTCAATTCCTGGGCCCAGAGGTCTCACTGTGCGCGCCGTGTACCCTATCTCATCTTATCGCCGCTCAGGATGGATTGTAAGCAGCAGGGAAGACGCCACACAGCCGGCGGCAGAGGAACTGTACTTAGTATAGCTGTCATAGCACTGAGCCGGGTGGTTCACTGGGGCTGCAGCTTCTCTATATGTATATATATATATATATATATATATATATATATATATATATATATATTTGAGCACAAAGGTATAGGTAAACCTGCGCTAGTGTATAGCCAACCACCAGCTGTAACCAATCAGACAGTCCACTGATTGTAGAAAACACTAAGTCTGTGGTGAGACTGCAGCAACCTCCAAGAAGCACTCCGGACTCCGGGAGTGAAAGGGGTAATCTGTTCAAAAACAAGAAGAGGTGCGCCTCATAGTGTAAAACCGTATTTATTTTAAAACACAGACAAGTGCAGGTACACAAATCAATAAAGACTCGTACCAGGCGGATAACCGCTGTGGGCTGGTTACCACAAGGTTTGACATAAAACTCCCAGGCAATAACTCCTACCACCTTCCAAGGCGCCGCTGGATCTCGAACAGACTGCCGGCTAGCCACCAAGACAAGCAGCGTATCAGCGTGTAGGCGAACGTGGATGGAGCAGGAGAAGCCGGGTGCAAGGAAAGCTGTCGTCACTAGCCCTGCCCTAATGCATTTCGTATCCAAACTTCATCAGAGGGTGTGGTAACCAGCCCACAGCGGTTATCCGCCTGGTACGAGTCTTTATTGATTTGTGTACCTGCACTTGTCTGTGTTTTAAAATAAATACGGTTTTACACTATGAGGCGCACCTCTTCTTGTTTTTGAACGAATATATATATATATGTATATATATATATATATATATATATATATATATATATATACTGTATATACATACACATATATAGCACAAAGGGGGGGGCTCACTGGGGGCTGCAGCTTTTCTATGTGTATATATATATATATATATATATATCCACTCGTATCACCGCTTCACCTCACCACTCGTATCACCGCTTCACCTCACCACTCGCATCACCGCTCCACCTCACCACTCGCATCACCGCTTCACCTCACCACTCGTATCATCGCTTCACCTCACCACTCGTATCACCGCTTCACCTCTCCACTCGTATCACCGCTTCACCTCTCCACTCGTATCACCGCTTCACCTCTCCACTCGTATCACCGCTTCACCTCTCCACTCGTATCACCGCTTCA
The DNA here is from genome assembly GCF_055691185.1 of Crinia signifera. Taxonomy (NCBI): domain Eukaryota; kingdom Metazoa; phylum Chordata; class Amphibia; order Anura; family Myobatrachidae; genus Crinia; species Crinia signifera. Next base: position 160,598,638 of record NC_139223.1, on the reverse strand, counting down.
CCTCACCACTCGTATCACCGCTTCACCTCACCACTCGTATCACCGCTTTACCTCTCCACTCGTATCACCGCTTCACCTCTCCACTCGTATCACCGCTTCACCTCTCCACTCGTATCACCGCTTCACCTCACCACTCGTATCACCGCTTCACCTCACCACTCGTATCACCGCTTCACCTCACCACTCGTATCACCGCTTCACCTCTCCACTCATATCACCGCTTCACCTCACCACTCGTATCACCGTTTCAACTCTCCTCTCGTATCACCGCTTCACCTCTCCACTCGTATCACCGCTTCACCTCACCACTCCTATCACCGCTTCACCTCACCACTCGTATCACCGCTTCAACTCTCCACTCGTATCACCGCTTCACCTCTCCACTCGTATCATCGCTTCACCTCACCACTCGTATCATCGCTTCACCTCACCACTCGTATTACTGCTTCACCTCTCCTCTTCCTCAGTGTGTGTGTGGGGGGGGTAGTTACTGTATGCAGTGCAAATCGCTTTCCTCTTCCTCAGTTTGTGTGTGTGAGGGGGTAGTTACTGTACGCAGCACAAATCGATTTCCTCTTTCTCAGTGTGTGTGTGTGTGGGGGTAGTTACTGTACGCAGCACAAAGCACCTCCCTCTTCCTCAATGTGTGTGGGGCGGTAGTTACTGTACGCAGCACAAAGCACCTTCCTCTTCCTCAGTGTGTGTGGGCGGTAGTAAATGTACGCAGCACAAAGCGCCTTCCTCTTCCTCAGTGTGTGTGTGTGGGGTAGTTACTGTACTCAGCACAAAGTGCATTCCTCTTCCTCAGTGTGTGTGTGTGTGGGGGGGGGGGGGGTAATTACTGTATGCAGCACAAAGGGCCTTCCTCTTCCTCGGTGTATGTGTGTGGGGGGTAGTTACTGTATGCAGCACAATGCGCCTTCCTCTTCCTCAGTGTGTGTGTGTAGGGGGGGGGGTAGTTACTGTACGCAGCACAAAGCACCTCCCTCTTCCTCAATGTGTGTGGGGCGGTAGTTACTGTACGCAGCACAAAGCGCCTTCCTCTTCCTCAGTGTGTGTGGGTGGTAGTAAATGTACGCAGCACAAAGCGCCTTCCTCTTCCTCAGTGTGTGTGTTTGGGGTAATTACTGTACGCAGCACAAAGTGCATTGCTCTTCCTCTGTGTGTGTGTGTGGGGGGGGTAGTTACTGTATGCAGCACAAAGGGCCTTCCTCTTCCTCAGTGTGTGTGTGGGGGGTAGTTACTGTACGCAGTGCAACGTGCCTCCTCTTCCTTAGTGTGTGTGTGGGGGGGGGTAGTTACTGTACACAGTGCAACGTGCCTCCTCTTCCTCAGTGTGTGTGTGTATGGGGGGAGGGGGGTAGTTACTGTACACAGTGCAAATTGCTTTCCTCTTCCTCAGTGTGTGTGTGTGTGGGGGGGGGGCAGTTACTGTATGCAGCGCAGAGCGCCTTCCTTAGTGTGTGTGTGTGTGTGTGTGGGGGGGGGGGGGGCAGTTACTGTATGCAGCGCAGAGCGCCTTCCTTAGTGTGTGTGTGCGTGTGTGGGTGGGGGGTTACTGTACATAGCGTAGGAAGATGCGGCAGCTAGTACACGTTACACCCGGTGATTAATGAAAAATGTGATTTATATGTATTTTTAATAGAGATGAGCGGGTTCGGTTTTACTCGGATTTATTTGGATCTCTCAAAGCTGGATCTTATTGGCTATCCAAAACATGATGTCAGTTAGGAGCTAATTGACTGCTACTTTTGGGGTCAATCCTATTAGGTGCGGATTATTCGCACTTGCGTATCATCACGGGACTGAATTTACTTAAAAGTGCTCCCAGCTCCGTAGGGTTACGAGCAATTTTAAGCAAATTCGTCCCAGGGAGGGTTGCAAGACTGGCTTAATTCGGGTGCCGTTGTTAGCGTTTAAACGGCACCTGAACGACACCTCACACTAATAGGACCGACCCCTATGTCTCTCCTCTTTATCTCTCTATTATTTATTTAAATATAGAAGCGACCTTGACAATATCACATCGGTTGCGCTCGCCGCTGCCTCACACCCTTCTGCGCCAAACCCAGACAGAAAATCAGTATACAGGTGAAATTGGGAATAGGGATACCCAGTGAAGACATCTGTTCTGGGGATGGCGGGGACCACCTAAATATATGTACAGGTCAGAGGTCATGTATAGGACAGCGTGTGTGAGTGTAGCATGTGTGCAGTTTTACTTGTGGGGCCCCACAATGTCATTGGCCCTGGACACCCACCAGGCTTCATCCGGCCCTGGTTTGGTTTTTAATGTATGAATATGTGTTTATAATATGAATTATATGCTGGGGGGGGGGGGATATGGGGAAGGGGGCAATAATAATTTAGCAGTGGCTGGCGCAGATTTGATATTGTGGCACCGCTGAACGTGCCCGGGCACCAGGCTTAGCTCTTACACCTCTCTGGTTATTTATCTGCGGTAACTCAATGTGACAGCTGTAAAAATTATGTTTGACACATTTCCCGGTTCTCCCGGAGTAATTACAATTAGTCACCTTTGCACTTGGTGTAATGCTGTCTCCTGCAAATTATATCCCAGCTCCCTGGTATTACTGCAGGTGGGGGGGAGGAGGGCCCTGCCATACACGGTGCATCCCACCAGCACATTACAGCAGCTGAGGGGAGGAGGAGGGTCCTGCTTTACACATTGCATCCTGCCAGCACATTACAGCAGCTGAGGGGAGGGCGGGAGGAGGGCCCTGCCATACACAGTGCATCCCACCAGCACATTACAGCAGCTGAGGGGAGGGGAGGAGGAGGGCCCTGCCATACAAAGTGCATCCCGCCAGCACATTACAGCAGCTGAGGGGAGGGGGGGAGGAGGGCCCTGCCATACACAGTGCATCCCACCAGCACATTACAGCAGCTGAGGAGAGGGGAGGGGAGGAGGAGGACCCTGCCATACACATTGCATCCCACCAGCACATTACAGCAGCTGAGGAGAGGGGAGGGGAGGAGGAGGGCCCTGCCATACACAGTGCATCCCACCAGCACATTACAGCAGCTGAGGGGAGGGGAGGAGGAGGGCCCTGCCATACACATTGCATCCCACCAGCACATTACAGCAGCTGAGGGGAGGGGGGGGCGGAGGGTCCTGCCATACACAGTGCATCCCACCAGCACATTACAGCAGCTGAGGGGAGGGGAGGAGGAGGGTCCTGCTTTACACATTGCATCCCACCAGCACATTACAGCAGCTGAGGGGGGGAGGAGGGTCCTGCGTAACTATGGAGGGTGCAGGGGGTGCAACTGCTATGGGGCCTGGGCCTTTGGGGTGCCCGAGGGCTAAGCAGGCATCCCCTGCACCCATTAGACCTTTGTTATTAGGTAGCCGCAGCGCCGCCGTCCCGACTCCCCTCCCTTCTTTCTTCCCCTGCCGTCACCGTGGGCCGTGCCTCCTCTTCCCCCCTCCGTCAGCAGCACCTTTGTTTTGGCCAAAGAAGGGGGGGAGCTGGTCTGGCTAATCCAGCCTCTGCTCTCTCCCCTGTCTCTCTGACGCTGCCGGGGCTCAACGTCACTACCTGGTGCCAACCCCGGCGCGAAAAAGGAATGCTGCTGGCGCTGGCAAAGAGATCCGGTGCTTGCAGCCAGATATGAGGGGACCCCAATGAGGACATCCGCTGCCGCAGATGGAAGCCACTGAGGAGATGCGCTGCCGCCGAGGTCCCGGTCCGGCACCGTTGTGGAGGGAACAGAGTATCTCTCTCGCTCCTGTTCTCTTTCCCCATTCACCTGCTTTCTCTCAACCCTCTCTTACTCCCCCTCCATTGCTCTGCCCCTATTCTTTCTCTTTCCACATATATCTCTTTCCTCCTTTCCCCCCTCCCTCTCTTCCCTTTCCCCCTCTCTCTTTCTCTCTCTCTCCCATTCTGTCGCTCTACCTGGCACTGTGTCTCCCAGAATCTCTACCTCCCTCCAACATTCTCTCTTTCTCTCCTGGTCATACCCCTCCCTTTCTTTTTCTTTGGGCCCGGGGGTTGTATAGCGACCTACGCTGTAATGACGCACATTATACAAAATAAACTTTATAAAGAAACATAATTTCAATTTCACGCAGGATAAGTGACGCGGGCGTTCCAGTGCTCCAGCCCCCTTCCCGTATATGGGTGACCTTTGGCACTTCAGCTGTTGTTGGACTACACATCCCAGCATTCACTGCAATGGTTTTAGCATGGCTAAATAGCAGAACTGCAGCAGGGCATGCCGGGATGTTTCGTTTTCGCAGCCCTACCGATTATCGAATGACCGTACATGCGTATGGCCGCAGTATTGGCGGGGAACAACTCCAAAAACTATTTACCATTGCGGAGTAATACTAACCACTACGCAATCTGTGCTGCCAATTGACTTGATTTATATCCTGCTTCACCTGTACAAGCGTACCGTAAGTGAGAGTCATACTGCGGCAGGGTACCGGCAGCGCACTCACACGGGCCATTCCAGCTCCGGCCCTCAAGGGAGATGCAAGAAACCATTAGTGAGTGCACCTCAGGTCACGATGTAGACTGGCACAGTTGGGTATTCCCCATGTAACCGGCCACGCTCCGTGCCCTGGCAGATCACGGTGACGAGCCTCTCCGGTTCCCAGCGAGGGACAATATGACACAGTGGATTGTTGGGGATTAGCGACCATGCTTCCGCGTCTCACAGTTCATGGAAAATAGGAGGAAGCGGCGTGTATATTTGTAGGCGATTAGGTCTTCATCTCGCATATTTGCATATTTGGGAAAGGTCGCTCTGGTGTCTGACTGCGGGAGATTAGGAGGCCGAGGGAAAGAATCCGTCTACAGCAGCTGGTAATGCGGCTCCATTTGTTGGCAGGGAAGGGGCCTGTATTATGTATCAGGGAGCCGGCCGGAAACGCTGAACACGGAATAGTCATGCACTGACCAGCGTGGAGAATATGCTGGACATGCCAGGGAGATGGAAACGACGGAGAGTCATCCGTGTGTTTGTGCCAAAGGTTTTATACCAGAGCTTCTCATGTGATGCATTTCTGCTAAAGAGATGGGCACGGACAATGCGGGTGTGACGGGATCGCCATACAAGCCTGCGGCGGATAACATTCGCTCTGTGCTCGCATGAAATGTGCAAACATCCCCAGCGAGCGCTTGAAGGTATCGTAGACAAGGCATCGACATTCTCCCGACAGGTCTACGTATTTTGTTTTTCTCTCTTCGCTTACGACAACGACGTTTCAGAACGAACAAACACAAGAGAGGTAGTTGTCAGCTCCGCAAAGCCAACAGGGGTCACGGAAAGAAAACGGAGGGTCGCTAAAAACCCGATGACAGCTCCGAGACGAAGGACCCCGCTCTGTTTTCCTCGCCAGAGCCAACATCAAAATGTTTCTTAATCACTACGTTGAAAAGGAAAAGTGTCAGCAGCCAGGCGGGATCTGTGGTTCTATTATCCAGTATGGCTGGGGTCCAGAGCCGATTGTGTCACACCGTCGCATTCAGCGTTATTACACGCCACAATACAAAGACACACATTTTTGTTTCGTTCAAAGAATACAGACAAAGGCTCAGAATGGAGCAACACCACTTATTTTTTTTGGGAACTTTTCTGTAAGCATAATTGGCCACATATTGATCATAAAACCCACTCATCTCACCTCTGCCGCCGCACCTGGCCGAGTGACGGGAGAGAGAGACAAATGGTGGTAATCCAATCTGACTCGCTAATTAGGCCATCTGTCACATGGTGCATGTTCTTCACAGTCCTGTTGTTACACGTCCCATATCCTAACCCCCCTCCCGAATATTCATTGTGGTACATCTCTATTTACCCTGTATTCTCCCATCCGTAACATTCAGAGTCGTCGCCACGCTGATTGCTGCGTACGCTGTAATGCATTGCTAATCCTGAGGCTAAGGCCTCGAAACTTTAAATATGAGTCAATAACACATGTCGTAGTATTAGTAACTGTCATATATAAAGCGCCAGCATATTCCGGGGGGATTTACATTTGGGAACAGTAATAAGACTGGGTAATAACAGACATCAGTAGTGCACAATTATCGCATGCGATGGGCAGTCTGGGGCGTAGTCAGCTGGGTGTCGCAGAGAAATATCGCAACCATTACAGTCCTGCCACTGCAAATTGGATGACGTTTCCTAAGCTGGGGGTGCCAAGGTTGGTACGTGCAACAGAGGATCTGCTGTGAAGGGATAAGTGCATTAAAAATAAAAACAAAACTGCTGCCTCTATAACAAAAACACATTAAAACATAATAACTTCAATACAACGCAGCAGTGAGGAAAACGTGCTCACATATGGGATATGAATGTAACTTATCGGGTGCACACATCCGGCACGTATTGGGGAAATCCCCCATGCTTCTGATGCCGGGAAATCCAATAATACAAAATCATTGGTAAATAAGGGATTTTGCTGATTACCCAAAACATTATCCGATTAATCGGTGCATCAGAAGAATGGATCGGCACTTGATGGAGAGTTGAGTTTTTGCTACTACATCTGCGTTAAAAACCATCAAAAAAAAAATAGTTCATCACGTGCGTTCCACACAAAGGCGCTGCTGTGATATACACATTCCATGCAGGCTGGTTGTCCGCATGGCAATCTCAGGAAAATGTCCCTCCAAAAATGGCTTAGAGGATGAGGCCCCAGCACGCCACATGCAGCGCCTGGACTACGGATCCCAGTCAGGAACAGCTCATTTTATTTAAATTCCACTGTTTTGTTGTTAATGTTTGTATTATATTTATTATTTGCTTCCACTTTAATGTGCAGACATTAACACCTGGGATACGGTCAAATTGTCGACCCCAACTAGGTCCCCATTAGGTCGACACCGTTGGGTCGACATACAGCAATGTAGACAGGGGTCTAGGTCTACAAGGGTTTAGGTCGACATGGGTTAGGTTGACAGTCAAAAGGTCGACATGGTGAAGGAGTGCAGGTTGGCCAATGGTACATTTGCCCATATCCAACACTGCGACGCCGCCCTCCCGGTGCCAACCAAAAACCAAACCACATACTCCTGCAGGCTGCTGCAACTAATCCCCTGCCGAGACCACCAACCTCCACCATGGCATCAGATCCCCATCCAGCGCAAGGCAAGCTGACACCTGGTGGAGGAATGTAAGCATTACACCCATGTTATACGCCACACTAGCCACGCTTGGCAAACATACACCACACTGCAGTGCGTCTGATTCTGTGATTCTCCCGCCATAGGTAGGATAGCGTGGCTAGAAGGCTGCTGGGTCCAGGTGATGGTGAGATACAGAAGGTCACAGGTCAGCGGTGAGCCGCAGGGGGTGAAGAGGAAGGCCACAAGCCTCACTGCGGCCCCACAAAGCTGGAAGCCGAACCTCTGGAACGTGCAGACACACAGGAGACCATCCTATGTACAACGCTGTGTTATAGTGAACACTATCAGTGTCGTCCCCACTGCAAGGGATTCTACATATCTGTAAACCAAAATTTAATTTGCTTCCTAAAAATGAAACAAAAACCCTCAGCGTGACATTCAGTCGCCTCCTCTCGTTGTATAAATACAGTCATCCTCTCAGGGTGGCCGGAGGATTTGGGGTTGGGGCTTCATTTGCTGATACTAATGAAATAACTTCAAATCCTTTCCAGGTATTTAATGGCTCTTAAATGCTTTGTGATTTAAGAAATGGCACAGACTGCGCCCAACTCAGCACTTCTCAGCCGCGCGACGCCACCGACAGAGATGACATCATTCAGGATAAATGACAGGATTTGCAACTTATAAAAATGATAGCCAATTTGTAAATGTCCCTTCATACACCAGGCGGCATTAACTATAGCTGCACCGGATTGTTACAGGGTTGCTGATTTAGGGATAGTATAGGGAAGTGATGTGAGATGTGTTGTAAATTCCGTCAGTCAGATAGATAGATAGATAGATAGATAGATAGATAGATAGATAGATAGATAGACAGACAGATAGATAGATGGATAGATAGATTTATCAGTGATGAGATAGATAGAGAGAGATAGACAGAGAGGTAGATAGATAGACAGACAGACAGACAGACAGACAGACACACACCTCCCAACTGTCACGATTCCGTCGGGACAGTCCCGATTTTCGGGTCCTGTCCCGACGTCCCACCCGCGGCAGGCATTGTCCCGCTGCGGGGGGTGGCAGTTGGGAGACCCCCCAATCTAGTAGAATAGACGCTGTGCGCATGCGCACAGCGTCTATTCTCGTATGAAAATGAGGTCGCGGCTAATTAGCATAAGCCGCGCCCTCATTTGCATACGCCCCGCCCCCTTTTCGGGCGCTCGCGCGGCTTCGCCGCACGAGTGTCCCTATTTCATCCGGACACAAGTTGGGAGGTATGCAGACAGATAGATAGATAGATAGATAGATAGATAGACAGATAGAGAGATAGATAGATAGAGAGATAGATATTAGATAGAGAGATAGATATAAGATAGAGAGATAGGTATTAGATAGATAGATAGATTAGATAGAGTGACAGATAGATAGATAGATATGAGATAGATAGATAGTAGATAGATAGATAGATAGATAGATAGATGAGATAGATAGAGTGATAGACAGATAGATATTAGATAGATAGATAGATAGATAGATAGGTAGGTAGAGGCCATTATTGGCCAAGATTTATCTTCCATGGAAGACATTTATATAAATAATATTAGGCGAAAAAGGAACAGTATAATGCAGGATAGCCACCACCCTTATAATCATGCCTTCTCTTTCTTACCATCTAATAAACGGTTAAGGTGCATTCGATCTAGAACATCACGTTTGAAAAATAGCTTTTTCCCAGCTGCCGTTACCGATTTTAACCAAAATTGTTAATTTGCTCTTGTTTCCTGTTTCTGTGACCAAGATTATAATTTCGTTGTTTTACAATTTTTTTATTGTGTTGCAATGAAAATAAATTCTTATCTTATCTTATCTTATCTTAGATAGATACTATAGATTGATAGATAGATATGAGATAGAGAGATGATAGATATTAGATAGATAGATATTAGATAGATAGATATGAGATAGATAGATATTAGATCGATAGAGAGATGATAGATAGATAGATAGATAGATAGATAGATAGATAGATAGATAGATAGATAGATATGAGATAGACAGACAGATAGGTAGGTAGATAGATAGATTGTATTGACAGCTTTTGTCAATGTTGAACTTGTGCAGTGGCAGATACAGAGGGGGAAGAACCAAAACCGGAGTAAGGAGCGCCCGCTACTGGCAAAGTGGGTGTAGCCTAAATACAAGGGGCGTGGCTTCAAAGGGAATCCTATATCCGTATGATAGTGAAAGCGTGGTGCTTTGAAGAGGCAGAGGGTGATGGGAGAGAGGGTGATGGGGAAATAGGGATGCAGGGGAGAGGCAGAGGGTGACGGGAGATTGGGTGATGGGGAGATAGTGATGCAGGGGAGAGGCAGAGGGTGATGGGAGATAGAGGGTGATGGGGAGATAGTGATGCAGGGGAGAGGCAGAGGGTGGCGGTAGATAGAGGGAGATGGGGAGATAGAGATGCAGGGGAGAGGCAGAGGGTGGCGGTAGATAGAGGGTGATGGGGAGATAGTGATGTAGGGTAGAGGCAGAGGGTGACGGGAGATAGAGGGTGATGGGGAGATAGTGATGCAGCAGAGGGTGACGGGAGATAAAGGGTGATGGATAGATAGTGATGTAGGCGAGAGGCAGAGGGTGACATGAGAGAGGGTGATGGTGAGATAGTGATGTAGGGGAGAGGCAGAGGGTGACAGGTGATGGGGAGATAGTGATGCAAGGTAGAGGCAGAGGGTGACGGGAGATAGAGGGTGATGGGGAGATAGTGATGCAGGGGAGAGGCAGAGGGTGACGGGAGATAGAGGGTGATGGGGAGATAGTGATGCAGCAGAGAGGCAGAGGGTGACGGGAGATAAAGGGTGATGGGGTGATAGTGATGTAGGGGAGAGGCTGAGGGTGACAGGAGAGATAGGGTAATGGGGAGATAGTGATGTAGGAGAGAGGCAGAGGTTGACACGAGAGAGGGTGATGGGGAGATAGTGATCCAGGTGAGAGGGTGACAGGAGAGATAGAGGGTGATGGGGACATAGTTATGCAGGTGAAAGGCAGAGGGTGACAGGAGAGAAAGGGTGATGGGGAGGTGGTGATGCAGGGGGGAGGGTGACAGGAGAGAGAGGGTGATGGGGAGATAGTGATGTAGGAGAGATGCAAAGGGTGCCATGAGAGAGGGTGATGGGGAGATAGTGATGCAGGGGAGAGGCATTGGGTGATGGAAGATAGTAATGCAGGTGATAGGCAGAGGGTGACATAAGAGAGAGAGAGAGAGGGTGATGGGGAGATAGTGATGTAGGAGAGAGGCAGAGGGTGACAGGAGATAGAGGTGATGGGGAGATAGTGATGCGGAGGGTGACATGAGAGAGAGGGTGATGGGGAGATAGTGATGCAGGCAGAGGGTGATGGGAGAGAGGGAGTGATGGGGAGATAGTGATGCAGGAGAAAGAGAGGGTGTGGCCGGAGAGCCCGGCACACGGGGTTAATGGCGGAAACAGCACTGAAGGGGTTAACTCTCCGTGCTTTGCCGTTATTCAGCACAAGGGCACTTGACATGTTTTAAACTGTATGAGTAGCACTGAGCTGGGACAGGACCCCTTCTGCAGTGCTGATGTAAGTTGTAGCCTGCTGCTGGGCACCAGGCACAGATTAAATGTACTTATGAAATATATGTTTGGCACTGAGCTAGGACTGCATCATATATTGTGTATATTGTATTGAATATTGAGGAATGCATTCTGGACTTACAATGCACTTTGTACATTTCTGGGGGAAGGAATTTAGCAAATCTTGGTGATGAGGAAATGAAATGCTAATCTGCCCCTCTTGTCAGAAGGTCTGTGAGTGGCCAATACACAGCATGGAGTAGGCTTTGTGTCTGAAGTCCTTTGTAAAAGGTGTTAATAGGGAAACTTGTGTACTGTATGTCAGTGGTTCCCAAACTGTGTGCCGTGGCTCCCTGGGGTGCCTCGGGACACAAGCAGGGGTGCCCTGAGTTGGTGGTCCAGGACCAACTAAAATTATTAATAGTTCATTATTTATGAGCAAAACCTGTGCTGGTATCTGCCAATCATAAAATGTGTACAAACAGAAGCAAATCCTGCCCTTTACCACATAACTGACCCTAGGAATCGTATATAAACCCAGTGGAATTTAAAATAAATTTGGCCTAGGGGTGCCGTGAAAAAATTCTGATACTCTAGGGTGCCGTGATTCAAAAAAGATTGGGAACCTCTGCTGTATGTGATGGGTCACTGAATCCAGGCCATCCTGTGTGCCAGGTGTTGGTAATGCAGACATTTGTGTTTCTTTATGTAAACATGTCCAGGAGATAAATATCTCCCCTGTTCCTGGAAGTTATATATTCTAAGGAAATTGGACTCATCCTTTGTAGTATGTAATCTTGGTTCGTTATGCACTGGAAGTAAAATGTCAGATTGAGATGCAAATCGTAAATGCATACTTGCCGACTTTGGCATACTCCTTTCCGGGAGAATCCTGGAGAGGAGTGAAAGGGGGCGGGTAGAATCTTCATTTTGGGGGCGGGGCACGGGTGATGTCATCAAGCCCCGCCCCCATGACGGGCTGAAGCCTCAATTTGCGGGTCCGTGGGTGGGGGGAGGGGCTAAAAATGCCACGAAATGCCGCGAATTGCATCATTTAGCCCGCCCCCTCCCCGCGGACCCGCGAAAGTCATAGTTTTTAGACCGCGGGGAGAGGGGGAGCCGGGGCTGTAGGGAAATGCGGGAGACTTGCCCCCCTTCCCGGGAGACCGGGAGGGGGACCCGATTTGCGGGACCCTCCCGGCCATTCCGGGAGGGTAGGCAAGTATGCGTAAATGTATGGGGGAGGATCTGAGAATGCCAGTGTGTTTTCTGTCTTTATAAGCAGGGCCTGTGAGCCCAAGTATGTGTACTTCTGCCTGTATCTGAATGCTGTAACATCACTTGTATGATGTGCCTCCTAGGGACCTAGGAGAAGAGATCTTTTCAGAGCTTCTACTTTGAGCAAATAAACCATCTTTTGCCCAAGAGACAGAGACAAAACTCACTCCAACTGTGAAATCCTTCTCAGCAGCTCCTTTACAAAGGTTTCCGTACCATCTCTCGCTTACCAGCTGATTCAAGCATCAAGCCTCCCCAGCCGTCACAGCACGAACCACGCTAGCCGCACGTCGGCAGAATCACATAAGTCTGGGTGAGTGTACTGGTCCTACTTGCTTCGCAAAGTCTCCGGCAATTCAGCGTGTGTCATCTAAGCTGTTGCCGAGGCAGACAGCTCGCTCTCTGCTCAATATCAAATCAGCTGTTCGTCAACAGGCGGCGTCAGCTGGCAGAGGTGCTTGAGCAGTCTGCAGACTGCATCAAATTGTTTATAACCAGGCTGCTATCCATCATCATCTTTAAGCTGGACACCCAGTATTAGAAACCTTGGCTCAAAGGAGAGCACACACCCGCAATTGGGACTATTGGCTGCTGCTACGATTTCACGTTGAGTGTAAATATGTCCATTCATTTATAAATTTTATATTTCTGTTATTATGTATTTATGATTTATTATAATGGTGTTTTATATACTTTTAATATAAAAATAAAAAATTATTTGTACCATCCCCAATCGTTTGGCGCTCTCTGGTTGTGTATAGTTATTAATACACGTTCCGTATCTTCCCCTGTATCTAGTTTGCAAATGTATCCAATTTGCTAATTGGGAGCTGCCAACCATTTCTTCCCTGACTATCCCGTTATTCCATAAGTGTGACCGCACTAGTGTTTGCGCCTGATGGGTTTTTTTCTAAAAACCTAGGTGTTTTGTTTTGCCCAAGACGACTGCTTCATCTTGCGACCAACAGAACTATTGCAGTAGTTCCACCGCTGTTCTGGGTACCAGTATCCAGCGTCTTCCCAGTCTCCGCCCTGCCAGCTACCAAAGCAGAGGCCTGGTCCGTGACCAGTGGGGAACCAAGCGACGCCAGTCGGGGTTGTGTCAACAGCGTGTCGGCGCACACCCCACAGCAGGTAATACTCAGGTGCCAGCGGTTGGGCCTGAGTCAGTATCCGTGGTTCCAGATGCCACGTAGGAGGAGTCTGGTGGTGGCAGTGATAACCCCGCCCACTGTGTAGTGGGCGGAGTCAGTAACAAGCGGTTACTGACGGTAACAGGGAATCCCCTATTGGCCAGGTCCCGTGGAACTACTATCTGTGGACCCGAAGGGCGTAGCCAGAGCTTAAGGGCAGGCGTCCTGTCACAGAAGGTGATGGGGAGATAGTGATGCAGGGGAGATGCAGAGGGTGATGGGGAGATAGTGATGCAGTTGGAGGCAGAGGGTGATGGGAAAGAGGGAGTGATGGGGAGATTGTGATGCAGGTAGAGGCAGAGGGTGACAGGAGAGAGGGAGTGATGGGGAAATAGTGATGCAGGTAGAGGCAGAGGGTGACAGGAGAGAGGGAGTGATGGGGAAATAGTGATGCAGGTAGAGGCAAAGGGTGATGGGGAGATAGTGATGCAGGGGAGAGGCAGAGGGTGACAAGAGAGAGAGGGAGTGATGGGGAGATAGTGATGCAGGGGAGAGGCAGAGGGTGACAGGAGAGAGGGTGATGGGGAGATAGTGATGCAGGGGAGAGGCAGATGGTGAAAGGAGAGAGATACTGATGGGAGATAGTGATGCATGGGAGATGTAGAGGGTGACTGGAGAGAGATAGTGATACAGGGAGAGGCAGAGGGTGACGGGAGAGATAATGATACAGGGAGAGGCAGAGGGTGACGGAAGAGAGGTTGATGGGGAGATAGAGATGCAGGGGAGAGGCAGAGGGCAACAGGAGAGACGGTGATGGGGAGATGATGATGCAGGGAGAGGCAGAGGGTGATGGGAGAGATAGTGATACAGGGAGAGGCAGAGGGTGACAGGAGAGAAAGAGGGGCTGATGGGGAGATAGTGATGCATGGGAGATGTAGAGGGTGACTGGAGAGAGAGAGAGTGATGGGGAGATAGTGATAGAGGGAGAGGCAGAGGGTGATGGGAGAGATAGTGATACAGGGAGAGGCAGAGGGTGACGGGAGAGATAGTAATACAGGGAGAGGCAGAGGGTGACGGGAGAGAGGGCGATGGGGAGATGATGATGAAGTGGAGAGGCAGAGGGCCACAGGAGAGAGGGTGGTTGGGAGATAGTGATGCAGGGGAGAGGCAGAGGGTGACGGGAGAGAGGGCGATGGGGAGATAGAGATGCAGGAGAGAGGCAGAGGGTGATGGGAGAGAGGGCGATGGGGAGATAGTGATGCAGGGGAGAGGCAGATGGTGATGGGAGAGAGGGCGATGGGGAGATGATGATGCAGGGGAGAGGCAGAGGGTGACAGGAGATGACGATCTGCCTAGTTTGAAGCCTGGGACTATCCCCGGTGCCCTTGGGCAGTGTGCACCGGGCTGGAGGTGTAAAAGAAAGAATAATCTATTGTATATTGCAGTTGGACTATGAGTTCATCCATACAGATACTTATCTACCTTGACATGCAATCTCCTCCATCCAATATGGGTACCTGTAGAAGGAAACCATACTCACGGTGGTGCTCCGGCGTAGATCACGTCCTCTTTCCAAGTAGCATCCAGGGGACTTGGCAAAACAAAAAATGCTGAACGCGAACCCAGGGACTGAGAAGAAAGCAGCAGGATGTGTGTTTACCTCCTGTGCGCTCCTCCCCCGAATAGCGCTATTGGCCTAGTGGCCAAATACGGGGGCACCCTACTTGTTTTGTTCCCCGTATTTTGGGAACTAGGACCAGACCTTGGGCCTAGTGCTGGTTTTTAAAAATACAAGGAACCCCAACTTGTTTTGTTCCCTGATTTTTTAAAACCAGGACTGGCTCTTTGAGCCAGGGGCTGGTTACAGCCATGGAGGGGGGACCCCAAGCTGTATTTTTTATTTATTCTATTTTTTTTTTACACTGCAGCCTGCACGGATCTGACTGATATGACGGATCTGACTGATATGACGGATCTGACTGATATGATGGATCTGACTGATATGATGAATCTGACTGATATGATGGATCTGACTCATATGACGGCTCTGACTGATCTGACGAATCTGGCTGATATGACGGATCTGACTGATATGACGGATCTGACTGTTATGATGGATCTGACTGATATGACGGATCTGACTGATATGATGGATCTGACGGATACGACTGATATGATGGATCTGACGAATCTGTCTAATATGACGGATCTGACTGATATGACGGATCTGACTGATATGATGGATCTGACAGATATGATGGGAGAAATTTACCAAAATGGATTCGTAAAAAATAGGTGTATTCGTAGGCAGAAATACACCTATTTTTTACACATTTGTATTTTCGGGATTTACAATCCCGAAAATACAACAATTCGTATTCCTAAAGATGGAACATTCGTATTTGTATTTACAAATACGAATGTCTACACCATTGATAGATACGACAGAAATCACCATTCAAAAGAATGGTGGTTCCTGATTTACTAAGCAGCCGTATTGATAATACGGCTGCTAAGTGGTGTAAAACACCCACGCAAATACGACAGGAAAATACACCTTGCTTTCCCTGTCGTATTTGCTTTAAGCCTGCACGGATCAGTCAGATCCGTGCAGGCTTTAGTGTAAAAAAATAGAATAAAAAATAAATATAAAAAAAAAAATCGGCGTGGGGTCCCCCCCACAGCTGTAACCAGCTCCAGGCTGAAAGAGCCGGGGCCGGTAATTAAAAATCAGGGAACCCGGTACATCGCTCCCGAATGCCGCTATTGGCCGCCTTGCGGCCTAGCGGCTCCTGATTGGCCGCTAGGCCGCAAGGCGGCCAATAGCGGCATTCGGGAGGCGGAGCCGCACGATGTACACAAACACCGTGCGGCTCTCTGCTGTCCGGCTGGTTTCGCGTGTCGGTTTGTTTTTTTGCAAAGACCCTTACCTGGACTACGTCGCCCTGGGACAGGTGAGTATGGTTTCCTTCCATAGGTTCCCACATGGATTTCGTCGGACTCCGGACTCCGGACACCATCGCCGACATGGACAGCGACGTCGACATGGACCAGAAGACGACACAGGACATCAGGACCAGGGCTACCTACGGGAAGAAGATAGGTTAAGTATCAGTATGTAAGGGCTTTGTATGTATTAAAGTTTTATTTTAAGTGTGTGTCAGTGTGTTTTATTTTACTATTTTTAATACTGTGGAACTACAAGACCCAGCGGGCCCTTTAATGCCCCGCAGGCTGGGACTTGTGGTTCTCCAAGTCCCAGCTTGCGGGGGAGGCTTGCTGGGACTCATAGTGCCCCAGTATTAGACAATAGATTATTCTATTTTTTACACCACTATCAGCTCGATGCCCACCGCCCAGGGGCATCGAGGACAGCACCAGGCTTCAGCCTGGTCAGGTAAGTCCTGGAGGGGGGGACCCCTTCATTGGGGGGGTCCCCACTCCCCCAGGGCCCCTGGCCAGGCTGACTGGTCGGTAGGGTTAATGTTTTGGCCGCGGGACCTTATATCATAAGTGTCCCCCGGCTGTGACATTACCCTGCTGGCTGGTTTGGCCTGGGTCTGGTTCTTAAAATACGGGGGACCCCTAGTCATTTTGTCCCCCGTATTTTGGGAACCAGCCCCGGACCCGGAGCCTGGGGCTGGTTGTTAAAAATCGGGGAACCCCTATTTGTCGGGTTCCCTGATTTTTAATTACCGGCCCCGGCTCCTTCAGCCTGGTGATGGTTACAGCTGTGGGGGGGGACCCCACGCTGGTTTTTTATTTATTTATTTAATTTTTCTATTTTTTTTACACCTTGCAGCCTGCACGGATCTGACTGATATGATGGATCTGACTGATATGATGGATCTGACTGATATGATGGATCTGACTGATATGATGGATCTGACTGATATGATGGATCTGACTGATCCGTGCAGACTGCCTGTACGAATTCGTATTAAAGGCCGTATATATGGCCAGCTAATACGAATCACTACACCATCGGTGGGTTACAAAGCTGTCGTATATGACTGCTTTGTACATTCCCCTCCGGAACACGACTTTGCATACGACTGAAACAGTCGTATGCAGTCGTAGGGGAAATACCAATACGAAAAACTAGGTTTTTCATATTGGTAAATTTCCCCCGATGGATCTGACTGATATGAGGAATCTGACTGATATGACGGATCTGACTGATATGACGGCTCTGACTAATATGATGGATCTGACTGATATGATGGATCTGACTGATATGATGGCTCTGACTGATATGACGGCTCTGACTGATATGATGGATCTGACTGATATGATGGATCTGACTGATATGATGGATCTGACTGATATGATGAATCTGACTGATATGATGGATCTGACTGATATGAGGAATCTGACTGATATGACGGATCTATCTGATATGACTGATCTGACTGATATGAGGAATCTGACTGATATGACGGATCTGACTGATATGACGGATCTGACTGATATGATGGATCTGACGGATCTGACTGATATGATGGATCTGACGGATCTGACTGATATGATGAATCTGACTGATATGATGGATCTGACTGAAGTGACGGATCTGACTGATCCGTGTAGGCTGTCGACTCATATTTGCGTTAAGCGGCCGTATATACGGCTGCTAAATACGAATACAAATCAGCCAGAATACGACTGGCCACGCCATCGCCCAAATCCGAATCCGTAAATATGGCAGATTAGTGAATTTGTCATATTTACAAAATCGTATTTCGGCAAAAATACAGTCGTTGCCAGTTGTACTAATACAAATACAACTTTTAATGGGGAAAGTTTACTTTAATGATGAAAAGTATATTTCTGTCTCAGAGAATATTTCTGGCATTTGCTTGTTTATAGAATCCTTTGATTGAGAGGCGGCTGCTGATGCGGGGGAGAGGTGACTGAGAGGCGGCTGTTGACGCGGGGGAGAGGTGACTGACTTGGCACTAATAGAAATGCACCTGTCTCTAGGGGGGAAATACATTGTACTGGGAGCACTAACACCCGGCGCCTGACATAAGCGCACTGCTCGGCAATTACACCTCAGACCTGTGATTTTGCTGCGTACAATTGCTTTGTGATGTCCTCTGTTCGCTCTGTAGTAAAGGTCACTGGCAGGTGCCCTCCTGAGCTTAATGCGATGGAAAGTAGAAAGATTGGACGCTGTTATTACTTCTAATATGGCATTAAAAAGAGAGATGACAAGTTGAGGCTCGCCATTAATTATCTGGGATGCTGGGTGTTAATCTCCTTCAGATGCTGACAATATCTCTCACCTACGTATCCACAAGTCCTGAGTTCTTCCATTATGTGTAATGTTCCGGATTAAACCAGATTTTAGGATAAGGGGAAAGTGGTGAGCAGCGTGTGATTGGTACTTGGCCACAGCTCTCTGCGCCGTTCTTACATTTGTACCAGGCACTTAATAAGCAAGATTATATTACACCTGCCCCCTTCACTGGGGCGAGCTCCCTCGCTCTGTTAGACTCTCCCCAACCTTAAATACGGTAAAAATCTGTATTTGTGATTCTTATGGCAATTTCACCAAAGCCCCTCCAAGGTCACACAGATGGTTCATAGTCAGTGTGCAGGCATTGTAAAACTAGAATCTAGTAATTCCGGTATTTAAACTTTAAGCAATATCACATAGGGGATATCACATAGGGGATTATTCTGGTTCACTCGCAAAAGCACAATCACTCTCTAATGGACAAAACCATGTGCTCTGCAGGTGGGGCTGATGTAACATGTGCAGAGAGAGAGAGTAAGATTTGGGTGTTTTATTGTTTCTGTGCAGGGTAAATACTGGCTGCTTTATTTTTACACTGCAATATAGATATCAGTTTTAAGTACAAACCCCACCAAATCTAACTCTCTCTGCACAAGCAACATCTGCCCCACCTGCAGTGCACATGGTTTTGTCCATTAGAGAGTGATTGTGCCTTTGTGAGTGAACCAGAATAACCCCCATAATGTAAGGTCACCTATCTCCTGAAGGGTAGCATAATCCCAGCCAGGGTACAGGCTATAAAGAGATGACCAATGGACGTCAGTACTGATCCATTGACGCGTTTCGTTGAGGTGCAACAGGTTAATCTTAAATCGGGAATGTCATAATCTGGGAGCAACCCGAATAATGTGTCATGTTCCCCATAATGACTTCCCCTATGGATCTAATCATTAATAAACTTGGACTACTATCAAATTGCTGCACAAATGGCATAATTAGATTCCCAGCCGCAGCTCGCAGCCACGCCCCCTTCTCGTCCCGTGGCAGGCGGGACATTGAATCCCACCTGCAAATTTTTGGTGGAGCAGACTGAGAACGGGACAGGGTCAGGGCTGTCGGGCCAGCTCGACAGCACTGACCTAACATTGAAGGCTAGGGTCAGCATGGAGGGACGGGTCTAGGTGGGGTGACACTTCCACATCCCTCTTTTAAAAGGATCCCCAAATGAATAAAGCTCCTGTTTTTGCCTCCAGCCCAGGTGACTGGTTGCGTGGCTGCCTGTGGATGTGGCGTGGTTATAGGGTGGGCACCAATATTATCACTATGCTGTACATGGGGATGAAGCGTTTCATCCTGACATAACTACATGACCCCACGTTCTGTGCCCACTGCGACTCCCAGATTCCCAGCCGCCCCGGCTGCCGCAGGCGGGCACATGGCCTGTAGAATTGTATCCCTTACTCCAGCTCTATTAGTTTATAATATGTAATGTAAAAGCCGGCTCCTTATAAAGCAGCAGTAATCAGTTTATAATCTGCAATACATTTTATTTTTCAGAGTATTTAAGTCGGCGTAATGGGCAGCAATACCAGGAGCTGACTCACATCTTTATCAAATGAATAGGAAATGAAAAGTAAATTAGTTCTAGATTTAAATGCATGGGAAATGCAGATTGCTTTGCATTTATATTTGATTTAATGAGATATATTGCGACCTTCCATTAATCAAAGTGTATTACTTAAAGCACCACTTATGCGTATATTTTTAGCGTGTCAGCACATTACCGGATAGGTCCGCGTTAGATGTCTCTCTCTCCTACAATGACATGGATATAAGAGTAAATATTTGTTTAAGTGGTTGGATTAATTGTCACCGTTCTCCCCGCATTGGACACAGGCCGCGGGCGGGAAAGTACAGCTGCGGTGTGAGTGTGCGCCTCCAGCCTCCCGCGTGCATGGCCTGGGGTTTAGGTGGGTCAGAGGTCAGGGTTCTCCACCTGTCTGAGGAGTGCGATTACCCTTCTGACCAGAGCCTGCCGTGGCTTGTGGATGCTGGGGGTACTGTGGGGACATGGATCCCAGGCCGCAGAGAGTACATACTGTACCTCCCAACCTCCCTAATCAAACCTGCCACACCAAAGGCACAGCCAGTCCAAAAAGGGGCAGAGCTAAGTGGTGGATAAGCGCGGCCTCGGGTGGAGGGGCATGGCTGCAACCCCCGTTTTTATCATTTTCGGAGGCATGCCCAGCTATCCCTTAGCGATTGCCAACCCCTGGCTCCCTTAACTCCCTCTATGCACTGAGGAGACCGCAGAACAGAACAGTGATCACCAGCTCCTGTTATAAGGGGCGCAGCTATGCCCAGTAAAATAAACATAATTTTTAATAATAATATTATTTTTTATTATTAAAATATCAATCAAGGAAAAGATAAGAACATTTTTGAAGCGCACGAACACAATAAATCGACACGAGGCTTCTATCTGAGGAAGCCGCTGATTTACTACAGGCGGAGAAACGCGTCTGTTGCCTCAAAGTGGAGTCCGGTCACCGCTGCTAACTGACACCATGAGAACTGTGTGATATGTGAACATCTCACTGTGGACCTATTGTCATCTAATCTCATCGGTGTTTGGAGTCCATCTCAAAAAGCTGAAAGGGGGCAATTATACGCCATACTGTACAAGAGACTAAAATACACCATAAAGGATTGACTGCACAGTATCGTCATGGCCACAGGGGATGTTAATTCTTGATGCGGGACTGGTAATTATGAAATTCCATTGCCTCAATTGTACAAGAAGCCATAAATACCAAAGCCTATATTTAGCATTATATTAGCCTCATATCTAAAGGATAGAGATTTTATATGTTATATGTTGTATGTTATATGTTGTGAGTCTTGTGTGTCTATGTTATTGTGTTAGACGTGCACTCCAAAATTATTCTTATCTTTTTCTTGATTGATGATATTTTAATAATAAAAAATAATACTATTATTATAAAAAATTGGGTACTTGTGTATTATCACGGCGCCCACTAAGCAATTTGCTTAGTGGGCTATTCTGCATAGGAAAATCGCATCGCATGGGCCATTTTAAGAGCCATGCGATGCGATTTTCCAATGTAATTTATTCACTGCTCTCTTAGCCCCGGGGGATCGCATCGCACCTCCCGCAAAATCGCATGTGATTTTATAGGGCGTGCGATGCCATTACATTAGCTATACAATAATATCATTGTATGAGAAACTGACCAGGTGTAGTCTCGCCACTCCTGAGTGACTGCCCCGGTGTCCTCTTGCCGCTCCTGAGTAACTGCCCCGGTGTCCTCTCGCCGCTCCTGAGTAACTGCCACAGTGTCGTCTCGCCTCCCCCTGAGAAACCGTCCCAGTGTTGTCTCGACGCCCCTTGACAAACCGCCCCGGTGTCCTCTCGTCGCCCCTGAGAAACCGCCCCGGTGTCCTCTCGTCGCCCCTGAGAAACCGCCCCGGTGTCCTCTCGCCGCCCCTGAGAAACCTCCCCGGTGTCCTCTCATCGCTCCCCTGAGATACCGCCCCGGTATCCTCTCGCTGCCCCCTGAGATACTGCCCTGGTGTCCTCTCGCCGCCCCTGAGAAACCTCCCCAGTGTCCTCTCATCGCTCCCTTGAGATACTGCCCTGGTGTCCTCTCGCTGCCCCCTGAGATACTGCCCCGGTGTCCTCTCGCCGCCCTCTGAGAAACCGCCCCGGTGCCCTCTCGCCGCCCTCTGAGAAACCGCCCCGGTGCCCTCTCGACGCTCCCCTGAGATACCGCTCTGGTGTCCTCTTGCCGCCCCAGGGGGAACGCTGTCTCTGGACCTTTCCTATTACTGACAAGCTGGTGGAGCAGAGGTGCTGGGAAGTCACACGAGCAGGAAGCGGCAATAACATGACTTTCACTGGGATATAAACTGATTTCTCTGTTACAGAGTAAATCTCAGCATGACGGCATATCAGGATATCCTGAGGAAAGGGTGACACCGGTTATTTACCTTATCTGTCAGAGCGAAGTGATCCTGAGAGCCTGCTACAGCTGGTCAGCATTTCTTATGAATACATATTTCCACTTGCACATCCAAACTGCGGCGAGTCGTCCACCATAGCGCACTTGTTACTTCTCTTCTAACAGCAGGGGTGGGACCCCCCCATTATTTCACACGCCCCAAACCCCATTATTTCACAAACAACCCCCACCCCCCCATCCCCCCCACCCTATTATTTCACACGCCCCTTTCTCCAGTTTCAGATACTGATAAAGCGGACTGGGGGTCTGATATTGGACCTCTGCTGGGTGAGGAATCATCGAAGGCAGATCGCATTGGGGTTAGAGTACTCAGATGTGGTCCTGTTCCCAGCCCGGACCTGCTGGTCCCAAGATTGATTGTATAAATAATATATGTCGCACTATTATTTGACAGGACAAATAATACTTGGGCCTGATTTCTGTCTGGGCCCGGGACCGGAGTCCCCGCGGTCGCCCCATGATGGCGCCGCCCCGCATGCCAGTCCCTCCCCACAATGGCCCTTATTCAGATCTGAGCTCAGCACAAATTTGTTTGGAAAATGGACAAAACCATGTGCACTGCAGGTGGGGCAGATGTAACATGTGCAGAGAGAGTTAGATTTGGGTGGGGTATGTTGAAACTGAAAGCTAAATAGCAGTATATAAATAATGCAGCCAGTATTTACCCTGCACAGAAACAATATAACTCACACAAATCTAACTCTCTCTGCACCTGTTACATCTGCCCCACCTGCAGTGCACATGGTTTTGCCGGGGGGGGGGGGGCATTCTGCGGCGGGTTGCATTTACCTGCGATTACACGCAGCTTAGCGAACAGGTCTGCATGAGACCCCATTCATATTGCTTATTGCTGAGGTCTCTCCATCAAACATTATATAAAACAATCATGCGTTGGAAATGTATATTTATATTCTGTATTCGTTTACAGAGATCTGGGAAATGCAAATGTCACTAATTAAAGCGAGTCATTACCCAATTATCCACTAGGTGGCGCATGTGATGGCATTATGGAGGATCTAGAAGCAGTGGACAGAACAAGTCACCTCAGTAACAGGAAAATCTCATAATCACTTATGGACATGATCTGTTCTGAAGAGCAATAGACAAATAATAACCCGACTGACACACCTGTAATATAGGCCCTTATTCTAGTTCACTCTTTCTGACAAAATCCTTCTTAGATGGACAAAACCATGTGCACTGCAGGGGGGCAGATGTAACATGTGTAGAGAGAATTAGATTTGGGTGAGTTATTTTGTTTCTGTGCAGGGTAAATACTGGCTGCTTTATTTTTACACTGCAATATAGATCTCACTTTGAAGTAAAACCCCACCCAAATCTAATTCTCTCTGCACATGTTACATCTGCCCCCCTGCAGTGCAGCATGGTTTTGTCCATCTAAGAAGGATTTTGTCAGAAAGAGTGAACTAGAATAAGGTCCTTAGTCCCAGGCAAATCACTGCGGGAGATCACTCCATTGTGTCAGCAGCAGTCTGCACCTTGCGTGTCCTTCCCTATTTTCCTGATGACCGTTGCACTTTATTTATAAATGTAGCACATTTTGCCAAGTAAGGACACACTGTCGGTAAGTGACGGTGTAATCATACATTTATTAAACCCAGGACTGGCACATTCAGCAATGCTGTCATACACCTACAGCAATACCCACATGTGGCATGGTTGGTGTAGTGGTTAGTATTACTGTCACATACTGTATCACTGAGCTCTTGGATTCAATCCCCCACAGTTACTATGTCTGAGGAGTTTGTATGTTCTCCCTGTGCTTGCATGGGTTTTCCTCCAGCAACATGCTTGTAGAAATACAATTAGAAATACATTCGGAATTTTAACTAACATTAATGAATTTCCTGATAATTTGTAACAGCTATAATCTGCAGTAATACATTAGCACATTGGGGTAATTCAGACCTGGTCGCACAGTCGCGAATTTGCACGGCATCCGATTATAGGCCAGTAGTACGAATGTGCGAGGTCGTCCTGCGATTCAATCCTGATAAATTTTCTTTTAAGGTAATTGACAGGAAGGAGGCGTCTAGGAGTGAAAACCGGATGTAGGCCTGTGGCGTAACTATAGCCCCGCATCCCCCGCTGTGGGACTGTGGGCGCCAATCTGTGGGGCTATAGTTACAACTTAATACTGCCGTAGTATGCGTCTGTGGCCGGGAGCGGGGCATATCGGCAGCGCCGCCCCCCTCCTCCTAGCCCTCCCACCCACCCAAGTAAACTTACACATCCCCCTTACCCCTCCGCATGCCGCCCCTGCATTCAGGGTCCCGGCCGCAGCGCAGATCTGGTCCTGGCTCCGTCTCCTCCTGCAGTTCTAATGAAAAATAACTACCAGAAAATGGCTGCCCCCATACAGCAGATGGTTTTTTGGGATGCTAGAGCAGGCGCGGGGGGGGGGGCGCAAAAATTCGAGTTACGCCACTGATATGTAGGCGTGCCTAGGAAACCGCTGGGAGTGTCCGGGATAAAGCAGACGTGCCTAGGAAACCGCTGGGAGTGTCCGGGATAACGCAGGCGTCAGTGGCAGAACTTGTGAGTGGTGGGCCCAGGTTCAAAAGTACAATTTGGGCCCCACAACAGTGGGTGACAGAGGTACAAGCTGCTGGTCTAGGCAGTAGTGGGCCCCTAGTCCTCAGGGGCCCCGGTGCAATGCACCTGCTGCACCAAAGGTAGTTCCACCTCTGGCAGGCGTGCCTAGGAAACCGCTGGGAGTGTCCAGGATAATGCAGACGTGCCTAGGAAACCGCTGGGAGTGTCCGGTATAACGCAACCGCTGGGAGTGTCCAGGATAACACAGGCGTGCCAAGGAAACCGCTGGGAGTGTCCGGGATAACGCAGGCGTGCCTAGGAAACCGCTGGGAGTGTCCGGGATAACACAGGCGTGCCTAGGAAACCGCTGGGAGTGTCCGGGGTAACGCAGGCGTGCCTAGGAAACCGCTGGGAGTGTCCGGGATAACACAGGCGTGCCTAGGAAACCGCTGGGAGTGTCCGGGATAACACAGGCGTGCCTAGGAAACCGCTGGGAGTGTCCGGGATAACGCAGGCGTGCCTAGGAAACCGCTGGGAGTGTCCGGGATAACACAGGCGTGCCTAGGAAACCGCTGGGAGTGTCCGGGATAACACAGGCGTGCCTAGAAAACCGCTGGGAGTGTCCGGGATAACGCAGGCGTGCCTAGGAAACCGCTGGGAGTGTCCGGGATAACGCAACCGCTGGGAGTGTCCAGGATAACACAGGCGTGCCTAGGAAACCGCTGGGAGTGTCCGGGATAACACAGGCGTGCCTAGGAAACCGCTGGGAGTGTCCGGGATAACACAGGCGTGCCTAGGAAACCGCTGGGAGTGTCCGGGATAACGCAGGCGTGCCAAGGAAACCGCTGGGAGTGTCCGGGATAACGCAGGCGTGCCTAGGAAACTGCTGGGAGTGTCCGGGATAACGCAGGTGTGCCTAGGAAACCGCTGGGAGTGTCCGGGATAACGCAGGCGTGCCTAGGAAACCGCTGGGAGTGTCCGGGATAACGCAGGCGTGCCTAGGAAACCGCTGGGAGTGTCCGGGATAACGCAGGCGTGCCTAGGAAACCGCTGGGACTGTCCGGGATAACGCAGGCGTGCCTAGGAAACCGCTGGGACTGTCCGGGATAACGCAGGCGTGCCTAGGAAACCGCTGGGAGTGTCCGGGATAACGCAGGCGTGCCTAGGAAACCGCTGGGAGTGTCCGGGATAACACAGACATGCCTGGGCTTTTTAGTGGAGGGTTTGTGACGTTAGCTCCAGGCCATATACGCCTTTATCCATCGCAGCCGCTAAGTCCATGGCTACACGACGCCTGTGATGACCGGTGCCCAGTGTAATAATCATTAGAATTGAGCCTGTTACGATGGGTTTTTGACAAATAGATTTGTAGCCGTACTCACCCATACGCACAGCAAGCACGTTATTATTGGCGCGCCGGGATTTCACTCTAGGGGGCAGAGCATTCATTGAACGCTGTATGACCAGGTCTGAATAAGCCCCATAGATGTTTGAGCTGCATTTCACCATCTCATACAGTATACAGCGCGGCTTTGTTACAGCCCCCCGCGCTCAGTATATCAGAGATGTCGCTTTGTGCCAAGTATGAAAGAAGAGTCTTCAAAATGGTATCAGACGTTCAAGGCTGTAATTATCGCAGATAACTAAATATATGTAATTATCACCATTTTCAATGATCATAATAATTTGCTGTTTGCAACCAGCGCACTCTGCAAACTAATTCCACGTTCTGCTATTACCCAATTACAGTGAATCCGGCCTTCAGTTCCTCCGGGGTCAGTTCTAAGCTCACTCACTTCTCGTTCTATTCTCCCTTTCTGTGCTGCGAGAGCCTGGATATTGTAATGTACATTATATGGAATACATCTTATCTTATGTGCCGGAAATTTATGCGACTTCTATTTCACATGGGATGTTGCTATGGGCAACCAATCAGACACTATATTCTTCTAGAAGGTGCTCAACAAATAAGACGTAGATTCTGATTGGTTGCCCATAGCAAGATCCCATGTGAAATCAATCAAGCATCAAGTTCTATCTTCTCTTACCTTCAGCCATGAGGTTCCATCTTCTCTTACCTTCAGGCATGAGGTTCCATCTTCTCTTACCTTCAGGCATGAGGTTCCATCTTATCTTACCTTCAGCCATGAGTTCTATCTTCCCTTACCTTCACCCATGAGTTCTATCTTCCCTTACCTTCAGCTATGAGTTCTATCTTCCCTTACCTTCAGCCATGAGTTCCATCTTCCCTTACCTTCAGCCATGAGTTCCATCTTCCCTTACCTTCAGCCATGAGTTCCATCCTCCCTTACCTTCAGACTTGAGTTTCCATCTTCCCTTGCCTTCAGCCATGAGGTTCCATCTTCCCTTACCTTCAGGCATGAGTTCTATCTTCCCTTACCTTCAGACATGAGTTTCCATCTTCCCTTACCTTCAGACATGAGTTTCCATCTTCCCTTATCTTCAGCCATAAGGTTCCATCTTCCCTTACCTTCAGGCATGAGGTTCCATCTTCCCTTACCTTCAGCCATGAGGTTCCATCTTCCCTTACCTACAGGCATGAGGTTCCATCTTCCCTTACCTTAAGCCATGAGTTCCATCTTCCCTTACCTTCAGCCATGAGTTTCCATCTTCCCTTACCTTCAGACATGAGTTTCCATCTTCCCTTACCTTCAGGCATGAGTTTCCATCTTCCCTTACCTTCAGACATGAGTTTCCATCTCCCCTTACCTTCAGGCATGTGGTTCCATCTTCCCTTACCTTCAGGCATGAGGTTCCATATTCCCTTACCTTCAGACATGAGTTTCCATCTTCACTCACCTTCAGCCATATTTTCCATCTTCCCTTAGCTTCAGCCATGAGTTCCATCTTCCCTTACCTTCAGCCATGAGCTCTATCTTCCCTTACCTTCAGGCATGAGGTTCCATCTTCCCTTACCTTCAGGCATGAGGTTCCATCTTCCCTTACCTTCAGGCATGAGGTTCCATCTACCCTTACCTTCAGGCATGAGGTTCCATCTTCCCTTACCTTCAGGCATGAGGTTCCATCTTCCCTTACCTTCAGGCATGAGGTTCAATCTTCCCTTGAACTTTGGGAATGAGGACAATTCAGCTATGTACTGGAATCGCGGAACCTCACTGGGATCTTCAATTCGTCTGTAGAAATACATTAGGTTCTGCTAATGGATTCTAAGACAATGGATGGGGTACATGTAAGAAGATAACAATCCCTTATCTCACTGACAATGCATGTGGCCATTTCCAGCCTACTGACGCCCTTCCCTCACATTATATACTGTATGGCTGCACATACGTTAACACCATCTGCTCTAATTACCAACCTTCTTACAATATATGTTGCCTACTAAAATTCCAAGAAAAAGAAGCAAATGAACAAAATATAATAAAAAGAGGTTTATGATGTATTCTAGGCCCAGGGACTAGCACCAGCGATACTTCAGCCGAACAGACAAGAACATAAACCATAGGAATAGTACAGTATTTTGCATTTTAATGCACTGTTATCTCCAGCAGAAGTTCACCACATCCGTCAATTAAACGCAAAGCGCAGAGAGAAATGTTTTTATCTGCAGTTGGTAACAATTTCCACAGATACATTGGCCAAATGTGAGATCAATCTACAAAGTCTATCTGTCAGCGTCGCACAGACGTTCACCATAATATTACTGACTTACGGGCGCTATAGTGAGGAAGGTGAAAATGGGCAATAACCAGCAACAATCAATCAATTATCAATACACTCCCAATACAAGGTCCATATATCTGTGAGGCGAAAGACACAGAAAGTCAGGGACTATACAGTATGAAGGTCAAGGGTCATATAGGGAGCTACTGTATGTGCTAAACATCAGAGAGAGATAAAGTAGTAGCCAATCCGCACCTAGCTGCCATGTTACAGGCTGTTCTTGTAAAATATCATCAGCTGATTGGCTGGTACTTTATTCCGTGCACTTTATCTCTCTCTACGGCTTAGTACATAGTCCCCGTAATCCCCGACCGCTCAGAGGGATTTCTATTACAGCTTACGCAGTGACTGAGCAGCAGAGCTAATAACGAGAAGATTAAATGATAGATGTCGGGAAGCTGTGAGAGATCTGAGATTAATCTGCTGATCCCGGATCTGTCTGACATCCCCCCCCCCCCTGATCTGAGTGCAGACGCGTGGAGCGATGGTACGTTTTACAGACCCACGATCCCTGAGAGATCCCACTGACACCAGGGGGGGTATTGTGCGGCCCCCCCCGTGCGTTCACAGGGGGAGACCGATGTTCTGTGCATACACAGATGCATTTCTGCAAATGTGCAGACGCAGGGTGTGAGCAGGCATGGCAAACTACATGTATGCAGTCCTGCTAGCACCTAGGGGCCAGGGGGCACAGCCCATGGGAACTCCCAGGGTTTGCTCCACACGCAGCGCTGCCAAATTCGTAAGACTGCGCGTGGCCCAGAATAAGGTCCCAGTTCTCTATCCGCTCCTCTCAGCAGCCTGTAGTATGGCAGTTTTCATCTGATTGAATGGCACTTTATCTCTTTCCACTTTATCTCTCCGAGGTTTAGCAAAGACCCAATATCTGGGTGAACTGGGTGTTAATCAGCTCCTTGGCAATACTGGGAAGTGCCCATCCGTGGCATATCTCCGGGAGTAGAGGCGGCACATTCCTGTCGCTGGGGCAGTGTGACTGCGTCTAAGTCTCTTCTTATAGGTCTGGGGGCTGATTCAGATGTCCGGTGCTGCCAACATTGCAACATGAGGAGACCATGGTGTTTCTACTGATTGCAGATGCCAGCAGGACGTTCTGCTTTAGACACCTCCTGCGGGCATTAGCATATGTGTCACAGCATTTGCATCCAAGACGCGTGTTGAGACTAGTGTCCATCTCCGAATCAGACCCTGGGTCGCTGTAACTGTGCAAATCACCATATAATTCAGGAGAGCTGCAGAAGTGTGACTTTACTAGCTGCAGCCAGGCTGAATAATAATAACAAAGACACTTCCTGGGTAACAATCGCTTCCTGTATAGCGAGTAATTACCAATTATCCCACCATCCACATATAGCGTACACCCAATGTGGGAAGTAGAGCAGGGGTGTTTAATAAGGGAGCAGGGGGATCAATAATGGATGCTTTTTGCCCACTACTTTTCTAGGAGGTGCAAACTTCCCATCTTCAATACAACTGGCATCTTAGTAAATGTCCCCCTAAGATCACAATGGCCCTTATTCTGATTGACGCGGACTTTACCGCATACTTTCGGATCGCGTCTTTTCGGCGTCTGCGCATGCGTGGAGAACGCAACGCGCATGTGCCACGCCTTGACTCCGTACCAGTTCGGCCAAATCCCGTACAAAACTGTTCCCCGCAATCAGTCGGGAAATATGGGCGTATTATGGGCGTCATGCGGAATGTCACATGGGCGTAGTTTCAAAGTGGGCAAAACGGGGCGGAAACATGGGCGGACACGGGGGAGTACACTTATGTTGGGGGGCGTACATTCGGATAGCACTCCGAATGCACGCGATCAAAAAGGGAAGAAATGTGCGGTGTCCACAAGTGTACTATTGCTTTGCGGACACCACTCGTTCATGCGGTAGGCGAACGTACGCCTAATGACTACAAGCATTAACACCTGAACCCAATAGAATCGACTCCTTTACTCATTACTCACTAATAGGCCGCTTGTCAGTGCTTTAATTGAAACCATTGCCAGAGCCAGATTAAGGTCTAAATGGGCCTGGAGCTAAAAATGATCAAGGGCCTATTATGCGCAATAATAGGGGTTGCGGCCAGCACCTAATAATGTGGGGGACGTGACCAGTGTTCTGGTTGGGTGATCTGCTCATGGGTGTGTCTCTATTTGTGTAAATACTTTCAACTAATTATATATGCCTGGAAAAGGCAGGGGGCTGGCATATGAAAAATGCAGGGAGATATATTGGCGGGTGCACTCCAAAGGTGCACCCGCAGGATGCTGATGTCCTAAGATACTTGTGGGGTGAGGCGGCACTCCAGTCATAAAAAAATACTGTAAACCGAAACTTGGTAGACAACATTTCAGCACCTTTTATGTGGTCACCTAAGTTTACCACACCATATACCCCTTATACAAATCATGCAACACAATAGTAACCCCTTATACTGTACTTGCTTCTTACACATTATGCCACATGGAATGAGACAAAATTCACACCGATTGAGCAAAAATTCACACTATGGCACACAGATTGAGTCAAAATTCACTTTATGCCAGACAGATTAAGGCAACATTCACATTTTGTCACATTGATTGAGCCAAAATACACACTATACCAGGCATATCCAAACAGTGGCCCTCCAGCTGTTGTGAAACTACATGTCCCAGCATGCCTTGACATAGTTTCAGCATTCCCTAATTGCAAAACTGTGGCAATGCATGATGGGACTTGTAGTTTCACAGCTGGAGGGCCATAGTTTGGACATGCCTGCACTATACCAAACAGATTGAGCAATAATGCACAATATGCTTCATAAATAGGGGTATTGCGCGCCAAAGGCGCACATTAAAAATTTACACCATAATGCCCATTACATGTTAAGCCTCACACCATAATCTCCATTACGTATTATGCCAAACAGCATAATGCCTATTAAAAATTATGCTACATAAGTGTTGCTTACCTACATGTTCATTGCCAGGGGTTCCATGCTCATTGCCAGGGGTTCCATGCTCATTGCCAGGGGTTCTATTCTCGTTGCCATGTGGGATTACATGCTCATTGCCAAGGGGGAATACATGCTCGTGGTAACTGGGGGACAGTCGCCATCGGGCAGAAATGACAGCCATTAACAGCCGGGCAGAGAGCAGTGGGCTGCCCGGCTGTATTCAGAGCACTGCATGTCCCGGCTATTTGAAATAATACCCCTTTCATACCAGAAAATGCAGGGAATATGGTCCCAGGATCATGCAGGGACATTCTCGGACTGGCCCCCTTTACACCAGCCTAGTCCCTTCATTTTCTGGTGTGAGGGGGAGAGAAAACCACCCCCGCCCCCCTTTAAACAACCAACTGACCCATTTACATGTAGCCTTCAAATGATTTTGGTCCCGTGAAACTGGGCCGTTTGGTTCCAGAGAAATCTGTCCTCAAACAACATGATTACCAATGAACCCATATGGACCAGGTATCAGATTGAAGGCCCAGCGATTTGGGTTCCACTGAGATCAACCTCGAGTTTCTGTGATGCTGTAGGGGGAACTGGCAGCCGTTGGAACCGGGTGGAGGTCGGAATTAGCGGGTCCCATGTTATCCTATGGGGAAAACGTTCCAGGTTTGCCTGGTGGTATCTCCGGTTCACGGGGGGCTAGCGACGCGGGGCTGGTCTAGTTGGAAAGCCCTGACCCTCAGCTACAAAATGGGCCTATTTGGAGAGTGGGCCTGGAGCTATAGCTCCATCAGGCCCATTGTTAATCCGGCTCTGACCATTGCTGCTTCAAGGAACCCTTACTAAACACCCACATATCCTGTACTTGTCAGACACTTTAAAACTGCTAACAATGGACATGACAGAATATTAATACTAGCAATACACATGTGTATTCGACATGTACTCATGAAACCACACATTTTTGGGTAAAGTAAAAAAATTTATTTCTATACATGTCACAGTCAATGCCACTGTGATGCAATGACCAAAAAATACAAAATCCAAAAAATAAACAACATGGCAGGAATGTAGCAAAATAAATAATAATACAAAACAAATATAATTGCACACAGATGGACTCCAGCACCTCCTATGTGCCACTGCACATGCAGCCAGTGGGAAATGAGGATGCTGCTGGCCCTTCTACAGCAGGGCAACCTGCACCTGACCATTCTACAGCAGGGCAACCTACACCTGGCCCTTCTGCAGCAGGCCAACCTGCAGCTGGCTCATATGCACCATCAGCAGAATCATTTGGAACACAACCGGGGACTTCACAAGATAGTACCATGGCCATCACTTCAAGTACAGCTGACAGTAATGGCAGGCAAAAGAGGGCAACAGGGGAACCAAAAAGGACATATGAAGCAAGGGCTCATCTGGTTACCCTCAGCACGTGATTGGACACAAGAAGCTGACACACACAGCACAATGGAAGATTTGGGACCACATAACGGTGGAGATTAATGCAGCCACAAGTTCATTTGCGACCACGTTTGGCCTTGGTAGGCTCCTTGGCCTGTGCAGCAGCTCTTCGGGGACGGCCAGATGCTGGGGCAGGTGGAGCAGATGATGTTGAGGGGTTGGCTGGTCTACCCCTCCTGCCAGCAGGGAGTGTTGCCGGTGGTAATGCACCAGAAACGGATGACATTAGGACCCTGTTGCTGGTAACCAGCTCCACCATAAGCTCATTATGGTGGAGGAGGAGATCATTTTGGCGGGTGGCTTGCTCGGCCAGCACCTGAGCACTTGCAGCCATGGCCTGATGTGACTCAGCCATGGCCTGCATGCTCGCAGCGATGGCCTGCTGGGTGCTGACCAAGCTCGCCAGGATCTCCTCGGTCCTATGCATCCGTTCTGATGCCAAGTCTCCCTGCTGGTTGATGTCCCCAAGCATCTGTGCCAAGGCGGCCAAATCGGCTTGGGCCGATGGCTGCTGCTGCACAGGCCTACCACTGGGGCCAGGTGGCACGGACTCCTCCACCTCCTGAGCAGAGTCGGCACCAAGCGGTGGGGTGTCTGTGGAAAAAGATAAACACAATTAGGAGACATTCTAAGATAATTACTTGCACAAGTTTATGGCATGACCAATATTTACCTTCCAGCAAAGACGCAAACACTTCAGCTGGGGCCTCGCTATCCATCGTGCTCACCCCCCTGATCTCCTCAACTGATATACAGCTCTCGGCCATCAACTCCAGGGGGGTGAGCTCTAGCCCTGATGGCATGGGCCCGGCCCCAGATGTCTGGCTGTGTTCCCACCGCTTGGTCATCTTCCTCTTCAGGTTGGTTTTGAAGTCCTGCCACCTGCAATGTAAGTTGACATATTAATACATGTCACTCCAGATGTTAGCTGTTGCAGCCATTGCTCTGTGCTACATATTACGACATGTGATTAATGTCCAAAAGATAATATTACATGCAACTATGATATCCACCGTTACAATACACATTCACAATCACCCTACTCTAACTCTCACCGAAATAACATGGCAATAATGTATGTGTATCGTAACAACCTCACGGGCCATTTGCTAAATCCATCTAAGCATCAATTCAATCATTACTTGGCTATTACTGGGCACATGTATCACAAAACAACTTGCCTCTTCTTCACATGGTCCGTATCACGAACTTGTGGCGCTACTTCATTAATCTCTGCCGTTATCTGTTCCCAAATCTTCCATCTGCGTGTGTGTGTCAGCTTCTCCGATGGACACTCAATCCAATCACGTGCTCGGGGAACCAGGATGGCAAGCTCCTGTGCTTCATATGCCTTATTTTTTTTGGGTGGTTCCTCTGTTGCCCTGGCTCTCCCCTTGCCACGTCCTTGGCCACGCCCCCTGTCACGTGTCGCTGCACTTGAAGTGCTGGCCATGGTACTACCTTGTGAAGTCCCCGGTTGTGTTCCAATCAATTCTGCTGATGGTGCATATGAGCCAGCTGCAGGTTGGCCTGCTGCAGAAGGGCCAGGTGTAGGTTGCCCTGCTGTAGAATGGTCAGGTGCAGGTTGCCCTGCTGTAGAAGGTCCAGCAGCCTCCTCATTACCCACTGGCCGCATGTGCAGTGGCACATAGGTGGTGCTGGAGTCCATCTGGTCAAATAGTTGCTGCAGATCTGGGTCCACCTCTGGTTGTGATCCAGACATGTTAGCAACAACATGGTCACCTTCTAATACACCTTTATATACTGTTTGTGTATCCTGTTTGGCGGACATCAGCGGCAGCTGCGTTCCGTGCGTGAGCGTACGTCGCTGTTTTTTCGCGCCGCATACGGTGGCGGAAATTCCATTGTGTAAAACCTGGCGAAAGTTCTACATGAAATACTGGGCACCAATGCTAACATTGCATAGAATCTTCTGATACACCTGTGACTATTGCACAATACACATGCTATTTGCTAGCATGACATGACATTTGATTCATGACTACTGTGGTATTGTGGCGTTTGATTGCAAGCTAAAAGTAGCCCAATCCCTTAGATAATCCAGGCCACAAGTCATGCAATACTCATCTCTACTGTTATAGACCACACATGTGAGAGCCCTATAAATAGTGACTTGCTGCTAGAATCATTTGTCTCCAGATCTGGACTTGTCAGGGTCTAAGGTAAGCTCTTCCATGCTCCTTGTAGATATGATATCCATTAACAATGTAAGTGTATGAATGTATGCACCATTGCCTCACTGACTACAGATTGTTGGGCCAGCAAAGTGCGTGTAGCATTATTGCAACATGTCACATGTTCACTATTTCACTCACAGGTCTTAAACCTGTGTGGGTTCATCTATTGCAGGACAACATGTCCCAGCAATAGATGAAATGTCTCATAGTACATGATGTCGGCAAAAAATGCTGACACCTTTATCTGAGTGTTTTGGACGGTGTGTATTGAGTTCATATTATTGTGTCATCATTATAGAGTCAAATGGATCTGAGGGATTTCACGGGGCGGCCATCTATTGTACGTATTGAAGGCTACAAATCTATTTGTAGTGGGATATGGCCATTATGTGCATAGGTGCATCAGTATTTATGTTCATTTCTTTATAGGTTGCTGAAGCAATGATGCGCTACATGGAGAGGAGGCTAAGGGCACTTGCGGCTCTCCCCACTCGTCGGCCAAGGAGGCCAGGACGTGCTAGAATCTATCGCACACGGGTGACTCTGTTTGCTATGCCCGATGATGAGGTACTTACTAGGTACCGGTTACCGCCACATGTAATTCTGGATCTGCTCACCTTAATTCAGAGCGATCTGGAACCTCTACACGGGATCACGACAGCAATTCCGCCTCACACACAGCTGCTGGCGGTGTTGCATTTCTGCGCCTCAGGATCATTCCAACAAGTAGTGGCAGTACTTGCTGGAATATCTCAGCCGGCCTTCTGCCGAATCCTGAGGCGTGTGACGTCGGCCATGTTCAGTCGCAAGGGGCACTTCATGGCCATGACATTTGCCACCGAGACCCTGCGCAGAAGCCAGCAGGCCTTCCATCAAATTGCTGGCTTCCCTAATGTGATAGGGGCTGTGGATGGCACCCATGTACCATTTGTGCCTCCATCTCGAAGTGAGAAGATATATAGGAACCGCAAATTGTTCCACTCACTGAACGTGATGGTGGTATGTGGCCCATCCATGGAAATTCTCGCCTTCAACTCGAAGTTTCCCGGAAGTGCCCATGACTCTCATGTCATCCGACAAACCGGGATATGGCAAAGACTCCAAGAGCTGGAAGGCCGTGATGCGTGGGTTCTGGGTGACTCCGGTTACCCATGTACGCCCTGGCTACTTATGCCGTACAGCTACCCAGCACCGGGCCCACAGGAGGCATTCAATCGGGCGCATGTTGCCACCAGGCAAGTGGTGGAGCGCTCAATTGGCCTTTTAAAAGGTCGATTTAGAGTGCTCCACCGCACTGGTGGTGACTTACAATATGCGCCTCAAATGGTGTCGAGGATCGTGGGCCTGTGTATATTTTTCCACAACATTGCTGTGCGGCGTGAGATACCCTTTGATGAGTGGGAGGTACCATCTGAGCCGCAAGATCCGCCCATGCGCCCATCCCGCGCCCCTGAATGCCGGAGGGGATACCAGCTGCGGGACTCTGTGGCGCAAAGATACTTCAGGTACATGTTATCGAGTTGACAGAACACACCAATTTTAGTCAAAATCAGCCCTTCAAATAAGTACAGTGTGTTAGTTGTCAGTGTTACAAAACTAAAATTAGCCAGCCTGCCCTCCTAATGGCAAAGAAATAGGAGATATTTATCATATGTGCTTAGTTTTGGGGGAAGTTCAATATAGGTGCTAATTATTATACCTTGTACAAGGGATCTTATGTGTTTGTTATATCTTCATTATTGTAGTTGATACTATCCCTGATGACTGGTGAGTACATTGATTTATTCTCTAATGTGTTGGGGATTTTTTCCTGTGTTGATGTATGATTTGTTTGCAGATATATATATATATATATATATATATCTATATATATGATATTTGAATTTATTCACATGTTTCAACATTTCAAGGAGCAGGCACCCAGGCAGGCAGGCAGGCAGGCAGGCAGGCAGGGCTGGTGTATAATGCTGGTCTCAGGATACCTGCAAGTATGTGTATGTGTCTTTTACACATAAATGTACGCATACACATAGATGCATAGAGTAAGTAATGCTAACTACAGCTATGCGTTGCTAAGCTATAGCACGCGTTGCTTGGCGGAGCGAGGCGTCATTGGATTTGCTAAGTGCATACACACTGTGTTTTATATATATATCAGATTTGTTCATTGCCATACATCAGCACTACTGTTTTGAAGGCATGCGAATTTGTCACCATTTGTGTTGGCGCAGAGACGCTGTTCATGTAAAGATGAACAATAAAGTTATTAACACAAATAACTGTGATCAACCAATGCCACCACCTGATTGGTTGATAGATGCCATTGTTAACATGGCGGAGACACGAAGGGCAGACCCCTTTACACATGCGGAGCTGAGGGTTCTGGTCTCCGTCATGGAGACAAGGCTGGGCCGTGCGGGGCCCTTTATCACTAACCGCCATAAGCGGAGGGCCTATGCTGCGGCAGGGCGCCGTATTTACGCCCGCACTCGGGTGCGGAGGTCCCTCGGGCAGCTCGAGAGGCGGTGGTCGGACCTCCGCAGGCGCCAGCCCCAGCTCTTGCAGCAAATCAGGGGCGAAATTGCTGATTGTGAGTATTTTAGCTATGAAATTTCGCACTTACAACATAGCATATATAAACAATAACATGTGTCTCATGATAAGTGGGTGTCCATGGGTTTAAAAGTCCATAGACTGTTATGTGTGCTTCTTCCTGGTTAACATGCAGTCATGTGGCTTTTATATGTAATGACATAGCATTGAGGATTCTGATGCATACAATGTGCCAGATCTAATATGTGTTACACATTGATAAATGCCAGGGTTGTAATGTTTGAACAAATAACTAACAATCACATAATAATTTAAATGTCACATTTTTGAGTCCATTAACAGTAAGGAGCTACTTGCCTGCATCGTTTGCCATCATTATCACCCTTCCATGTATGTCTTGTTATGGATTAATACATGTGCCCCAATGACCCGACATTGACCATGATTTTTTTTTCTACCACACAGCACGAGCCCGAGCCCGACAGGCCCGTGAAGAGGCCGAGGCAGACCTGGCCCAGGAGGAGGCCCAAGACCCTGAGGAGGAGGTGGCGGCAAGGGTGGAGGAGGAGGAGGAAGTGGAGGAGGAGGAAATGTTGGAGGAGATGGTGGAGGAGGTGGTGGAGGAGGAGGAGGTGCCTGAGGAGGTGGTGGTGGAGGAGGTGGAAGAGGAGTTGGTGGCAGAGGAGGAGGTGTTGGTGGCGGAGGAGGAGGTGGAGGAGGAGGTGGTGGTGGTGGAGGAGGAGGTGGAGGAGGAGGAGGTGGAGGAGGAGGAGGAGGTGGAGGAGGAGGTGCTTGTGGCGGAGGAGGTGGACGTGGTCATGGTGGCAGAGGAGCTGGCGGAGGAGGGGGCTGAGGAGGCCACGGTTGCCCCAGAGGATTCCAATTCCGAGGGGGAGGAGGCGTGCCAAGCCCCGGAGTCCCAGCAGATCGGTATGTTTACATAATGCATCATTCATGAAGTAGTTGTACTGGTATTTGTTATGTAGCACTGGTGATTAAAAATTTTGTTCCAATACTATTCATATAGACCCCAAAGTGGGTAGCTACAGATACAGGTACGGGTTAGATGGGGTGTCCAAGGCATCCCTTTCATCCAGGACACCTCTCAATTACACAGGTTTGTGGGATGGGTTGGAGCTCCATTTTGACTGCCACATAACCGTTGTAGTTAAACAGGATCCTGGAGTAAAGGGATGAGTGGATCATTTGTGGATTAAATTCACCTGCTGCAATCGTAGATTATGACCCATCAAATAGTGGAATCTATATTGTTGGTGAATGTTATTTATAAACTCTAGGATGTATGCTATAAATGGAGTATGGCCCGGCCTACCTTGGAATGGAGTCAGAAGTTGCCAGTGTCCCAGGAGCCTCCTCTACCTAAACACCCCCTGTAGTTCAGATTGTTTTTTTGCCCTCACAGAATTGTAGGTTGGTTTAGACAGAATTATGATTTTGAGGATGTGTACTGTGCATTCCTGACATTTGCATAACTCCCATGCCACGAACCATCACTGAACTTAGACTGAGCAGATTGTGACAAGTTCTTATTGACGGAGGCCATGACATGCTTGTCATTGGTTAGTCATGGGTGGGTTGTGACTGAGAAGAAACACTATGACTGTTATGTCTTCTGCAGAGTAAAGGGTAGAGGCAAAAAAAGACAGTATGTAGTAAATAA
This sequence comes from Crinia signifera, assembly GCF_055691185.1. Lineage (NCBI taxonomy): Eukaryota > Metazoa > Chordata > Amphibia > Anura > Myobatrachidae > Crinia > Crinia signifera. Next base: position 160,559,125 of record NC_139223.1, on the reverse strand, counting down.
GTTTGCATGTATGTATATATGTATGTGTCATATCTATTTATCTATGTGTGTCTCTATCTCTCTACATAGATAGATATATATATATATATATACACACACATGTCACCTAGCATTTGTGCAATTTATGTCGCAGTATGTGAAATGTATGCATGAATAACATGACTAATTTTTGCCCCTTTGACATGCCCACAGATGACACCACACCGGCAGATGAGGGGGTGCGTGGGGCCCTCCTGCGGGCGGAGCACCACTTGAGGCTCCTGCTAGCCGACCTGCAGGACCTCAGAGATCTGCTGATTTAATTTATTATTTGATATTTTTTTATTTATATGTTCATTGTGTTTTCTAATAAATTGTTTATGCAAGTTCACAGTTGTTGGTTTTCTTTGCACATTAAACAGTATATGTGTAGATTGTTTATAATCTTTTACACAGGGTGTAATACAAACCATTGCACTTAAATTGCTGTAAGGGTTAATGTGTGCAATGCATGTGTTAGGCATGCTTGTAAGGATATATTGGCATTTAATTGATTCCAATTCCAAATAAGCAGTTTTTTATGAGGATAGGTAATTGAATAAGTGGGTCATGTGATGTCTTGCAGAAGATACTTAATAGTGGGTTGTTTGGCGTAAATACTCCGCTTACGGGCGGTAGCACCGCTTGGCTCCCGGTCGGATGCGGTATTTCCGAGCATACTCTGTAATACTCTGTAATACCGTGCATAATCGGAGTGTTTCTCCCGCACACGCATGGTTTGTATGTCGTCCGTAAACACGCCCTGTTCTTAAAGAGTGAGTCCGTCCGAATGCGGAGGACACGTGGGCGTTTCTACGGACGATGGCCGCATGCGGCAAAACACCGTGGCGTGCGGACCGCTCCGTAAGAATGCGGGAATATCCGCACCGATCTGAATAAGGGCCTGAGTCACAATTAACAGTATAAGAATAACAGTATAAAAAAACAGTATAAGAATAAACGGTACTCCTTACTTATCACGGCGCCCATCGCGGCCATCGTGGGCATTGAATGCACTAAAAAATCGGGTGCGACGCGACCAACGCGATGCCCGCGATTACCCATAGGGAACAATGTTAAATGTCTCAATTGACCCGATTTTCCTGTTCAATGCCTCAATTGACCCGATTTTTCCATAGGAAACAATGTTAAATGGCCCACAGAGGCCAAATAGGCACCCTGAAGTGTGAAATGGCCCCCACAATTGTTAACGCCACCCCACGATCAACGTGAACCGAAGCGTGGCGAGCGGCGGCGGTACGCGTCCTACGACCTTTTCATACCCCCACTATCCACGTCGGCGTGGAGTTGAGAATAGAATAGTGTGGCGAGCCACCGAGCCCGAAGCGTGGCGAGCGGACGCGGATACCTGTGAAGCCCGCAAAGGGACGCGTTAACCTGTGAAGGTATCCGCGTCCCCTCGCGGGGCTCGCTGCGCTCTCCACGCTTCGGGCTCGGTGGCTCGCTGCGCTCGCCACACTATTCTATTCTCAACTCCACGCCGACGTGGATAGTGGGGGTATGAAAAGGTCGTAGGACGCGTACCGCCGCCCCTCACGGGCTCGCTGCGCTCGCCACGCTTCGGGTTCACGTTGATCATGGGGTGGCGTTAACAATTGGGGGGGCCATTTCACACTTCAGGGTGGCTATTTGGCCTCTGTGGGCCATTTAACATTGTTTCCTATGGAAAAATCGGGTCAATTGAGGCATTGAACAGAAAAATCGGGTCAATTGAGACATTTAACATTGTTCCCTATGGGAAATCGCGGGCATCGCGTCGGTCGCGTCGCACCCGATTTTTAGTGCGATGCCCGCAATTTTTTTACCTGCGATGCCCACGATCAAAATCGTGGGCGCCGTGCTAGGTAAAGAGTACCGAATAAACACTTTTGTCAGAGCTTTTTTCTTCACAAACCGGGCGCCAACACTTAATATAATGCCATGGGGCATGGGGGACATATACTAATACGGGTGCCCAATATCTGTGTGTTGTGGGGATTGGAAAATTGTTAGATTTACTAAGAGCAAAGCTGCAGAATGAGACGATATTATAATATATTATGTATTATATTATTCCTCAGGTATTACTGCTACAGTATATAAGACACGGTCGGCTTCTTACATCTGAGAGCGGACAATATTTATTTATTACCGGGCATTATTGTATAAATTAGGGTGAAAGGGGGGTATTTTATATTAAAGGGACAATATGGACACAACATTTAAGGGGATTAGAGGGGCAGTAATACTGTACATTATTTATGGTGGGTCAACACTTAAATACACATAATAATATCTCCTTGTAGGGAGGAGTTGGGCAGAGAGATACGGGCACAGTCCTCCATGTTGTGCCAGGCACTCAGTCCAAAAGGACATGGCACAACTGGGCAATAACGCCCAAGCTTTACCTTTTAGGCAAATGTTGACGTGTCGACTTCAGGGTGCACCTCGCCTCAGGAGTTACACTACCTGCACATTGCATTCTCTGTGTCCCTGTAAAACCTGATGCATTTCATTCTGTTACATCCAGCGACTGCTCTCTTCCGCCTGAGTGTTCCAATCATATTAGTTACAATGACTGGGAGTGGATGTCCTAATTATACCGCCCATGGGAGTAATATACCTTATAGCCCGACCCAGAGGAAGGTTCTTCTGCTAACGAGACGCGGGCAGGTGGACCAGCAGCTACCACAGGTAATTCATCGGAGGGAAGTGCCCGTACGCCACCATAAGACAGCAGGGAGCCTTAATGAAACAAAAATAAATACTTTCCCGGTATTGTGTTATGATTTCATGGGTCCCCGGGCAGCTCGTAGAGCCAGCTTACAGCACACAATTCCACATTACCATACGGAACATGACATTTTGTGGCAGTCTGATTACCATTGGGGACTCATGAGCTGCAGATCATTTCACCTAATGTGCATTTATTGCTGCACAGCTGGTGGGGATGTGGGGAACACGTGGTGTCATCTGGATCTGTTGCCTGCTTATCGCTTCTGTAATACGTCCAGCCGGCCGGCTTATCACAGTGCGCAGGACGTCCTGGCGGCCATTACTCATTCTGCACAATGGGGCACCCACTGTCTATAGCCATCAATATTCCGTCACGTGGGCCTGCCAAGGAACTGTCAATGTCACACTGTAGTATTTACCCTTCTGGGTTGCAAGTATTTTGTTTTACATGTAGAAGTCGGTGAGTATATCACCAATTCCTTTTATAAGAGGCGCAACTGTTCCCAGCACAATAAACACAATTGTATATAAATAACCAAAATATATTTATTTTCTTAGAATATCAACAATTAAAAACACTTTTGAAGTGCACTTCTAACACAATTTGGAATGTATTTAATTATCTGCATGTGAATTTCTTGATGTGGGACATGTATGTTTGGTGCTGTATTGATGGGAAATGGTTTAGGGCGGGATGTATTAAAATACATCGCCGCCCTTCGCCGCCCCCCCCCCCCCCCCCCCCCCGCCACGATGCTGCCGCATATGTACTAACATATGCGACTGGCATCGCGGTGCGGTGACGGAGGCCCCCCGCGATACCTGGAATGTGGTGTGCGGGGGGTCTCCGTCACCTCCCAGCCGGCTCCTGAATCCCTCACGCCGGGGACAGCTAAGCAAGCTGTCCCCGGCGCTTCCTCCTCCCCCCTGCAGCCGGAAGGTTGTCCGGCTGCTTCATTAAGGGGAGGCAGGGCTTACCTTCCGGGGTCCAGGAGGAACCTTCAGGAAGGTAAGCCAGAGGGGGGGTCAGCGAGGCGGCGGGTTTGCGTCGGCGTCGGCGAAAAGAAGCCCATAGGCTTCTATAGGGTATCGCCACCCAAATACCCTTCAGTGCGGTATCATTTTTGATCCATTGGAAAATGCGGTAAAACCGGGGTTTTACCGCATTTTCTATTTGATACATCTCGCCCTTATTGTTGTTGTTGTTGTTGGTTCTTTTGCAAATCAGCCAGTGTTTACCCTGCACAGAAACAATATCAATGCATTTTCTTCCCAAGCACCGACCATCGAATGATTTCTCCTGCCTTTGCAAATATATCTGTCTGAATCGGTCAGGAGGAAGGCAGGGTGTTTGGATGATCATGTGACGGCACTGGCAGCCGTCCGACCACCGGCAGGCATCGGCCTGTCCGTGTAACCATGGGAACACACAACGTTTTCATGGGATGCCCATAGAACACTGGGAGTTCCCAAAGCCCAGGGCCGCCACCGCCCCGACCCTCCCTACCCGCTGCAAATGGCCCAGCAAATGTGTAACTCACCAAGGCCATTCACTGACGGTTTGCACATGCGCGGAAGTGAGCAAGCGCAAACCCCGACCATCAGGGCAGGGGCCTTATTCGGATCACTGCGTGTGGTCCAGAATCAGCCCCATTGTCACGGTAACATGAACATCAGGAGAACTTGTGCAGGGTACAAGCATCTAATCAATGATCTGAATATACGTGTCTTTGTTACACTGCCCCCTACAGGCGACACTCATCATGGACCGACCTTATGGTTTCCTAGTTCTCTCTCAGAATGGGATAAGGTCATTAGGTCACCAAAGATTGCGGCGACACCATTAGGTCGACACGCAGAAAGGTCAACATGGATCTAGGTTGACATGTCATTAGGTCAACACAAGCATTAGGTCGACATAGGCAAGGTCGACAGTCAAAAGGTTGACACAGGATTTTTTCACAACTTTTTTGAGCCGACATGAGCCGACAGGCGGTATTTTATGCCCTACCATCCACTAGGGCGTGGTGAGAGAATAAAATAGTGTGCCGAGGGGACGCAGTGCTACATTTCAGTGTCCATGTCGACTGTGTCAGCATTCGGGTCAAAAAAACAGTGAAAACCCCCATGTTGACCTTTTGACTGTCGACCTAGGCCCATGTCGACCTTTGCTTGGAGATCTAATGATCCCCCAGAACTTTGGAACCTTTCCATACAGTATATTCAGCCAAAAGAATCTTGCAGCTGTCAAAACCGAGTCTACCACCTCTACCCTGGCCCCCTGACCCTCACTCTGGGTATCGCTCCATATTAGGGGGGCGCTGATTGCGCATACTGCAGCTTTATGGGGGAACCCTGACCTTAGGTCCCATGGATCCGCTAAGTAACTCACAAGCTGAGCGGAGGTCTCCTCTGTCGCCCAATCCTCACCTTACATATCCAGCAGCATGGGGCCCCAACATCTGTACATGGAGAGAGCGCAGGGAACACAGGTGGATTTGTCTCTTCATTTATTTAGTATTTAAATGTCATATACTTCTGGCATTTACTGTATGTTACCGATTACTCCGCTGCAGATATTACAAAGGTCGGGCTCATAAAGATCTGCAGTCAGGCGGTTTAGCTTAATGGGTCTGAACATTTAAGCGACTGATGTAGGTAATTCATTTCATAAAACGTCCAAGCCGCCCTCAATATATCATAGGTGCTATAAATAATATAGCTGTCAGTATAAAGGCTAATGCAACTCCTCACCTCTTTGGGGGGAATTGAGGTGTTTTACGCTAGATGGCACCTGTCGAAGCGAGTTAAGTGTTGTTCCGTTTGGCCCCTGCTCCCCTTACAGCTCTCACTGGCTGCATATATATATATATATATATATATTTATTATCATTATTTTTAATGGAATTGATTTCCTGGTCATGGAAACTGGGCGATGTGGTGCACACTGGATAGGAGAGTGCTTGAATTAAGTTGTCACAATTCAGTATTGCCCATCTAGAGTTTTGCTAACGCACTTATGGCCTTCCAGAGGCTGCGGCTGAACCGCTACCACAGGGCCTGGAAACCTCTGTTCCAGACTATAGAGAAACCTGTGATCCTGTTTTGTTCACAAGTGCGGCAGAAATGAGAGCGTTCCTCAAAGTGCTGAGTATACAGCAGCATCTAGTGATCCACTCTGAGGACGGGATGTATTAAGATGAAAATGCGGTAAAACCCCAGTGTTATGTACTAATACCCGGCTGCCGCGCCATCGCAGGGCAGGGTATCGCCACCTTTGGGTGGCGATACCCTATAGAAGCTTAGGGGCTTCTATTGCCGGCTGCTTTCCGCCGCAGACTCCAACCCCCCCTCCCTGCCCTCCGTGGTGCTCCTCCTCCCCCAGCAGCATGTAACAGCCATGGATGTCCTTCCGGCTGCAGGGGGGAGGAGGAGATGTCGGGGATGCCGCAGAGCCCAGGCGGTATTTCATGCCCTACCAACCACTAGGGCGTGGTGGGCAAATAAAATAGTGTGCCCGAAGCATGGCCTACATCACAGAACGTACCCGAAAAGACTAAAGGATCTTAATATGTATAGTTTAGAGCAGAGAAGGGAAAGGGGGGACATGATCGAAACTTTCACATATACAAGGTAAAGGTGGGAGACATTCTTCACAGAAAGAGGAGCAGCAGAACACGAGGACATACACTGACACTAGAGGGAGGAAGGTACAGGAGGGAGACATTCTTCACAGGAAGAGGAGCAGCAGAACACGAGGACATGCACTGACACTAGGAGGAGGAAGGTACAGGTGGGAGACATTCTTCACAGGAAGAGGAGCAGCAGAACACGAGGACATGCACTGACACTAGAGGGAGGAAGGTACAGGAGGGAGACATTCTTCACAGGAAGAGGAGCAACAGAACACGAGGACATGCACTGACACTAGAGGGAGGAAGGTCCAGGTGGGAGACATTAGTCACAGGAAGAGGAGCAGCAGAACACGAGGACATGCACTGACACTAGGGGGAGGAAGGTACAGGTGGGAGACATTCATCACAGGAAGAGGAGCAATAGAACACGAGGACATGCACTGACACTAGAGGGAGGAAGGTACAGGTGGGAGACATTCGTCACAGGAAGAGGAGCACCAGAACACAAGGACATGCACTGACACTAGGGGGAGGAAGGTACAGGTGGGAGACATTCTTCACAGGAAGAGGAGCAGCAGAACACGAGGACATGCACTGACACTAGAGGGAGGAAGGTACAGGTGGGAGACATTAGTCACAGGAAGAGGAGCAGCAGAACACGAGGACATGCACTGACACTAGAGGGAGGAAGGTACAGGAGGGAGACATTCTTCACAGGAAGAGGAGCAGCAGAACACGAGGACATGCACTGACACTAGGAGGAGGAAGGTACAGGTGGGAGACATTCTTCACAGGAAGAGGAGCAGCAGAACACGAGGACATGCACTGACACTAGAGGGAGGAAGGTACAGGAGGGAGACATTCTTCACAGGAAGAGGAGCAACAGAACACGAGGACATGCACTGACACTAGGGGGAGGAAGGTACAGGTGGGAGACATTAGTCACAGGAAGAGGAGCAGCAGAACACGAGGACATGCACTGACACTAGGGGGAGGAAGGTACAGGTGGGAGACATTCATCACAGGAAGAGGAGCAATAGAACACGAGGACATGCACTGACACTAGAGGGAGGAAGGTACAGGTGGGAGACATTCGTCACAGGAAGAGGAGCACCAGAACACGAGGACATGCACTGACACTAGGGGGAGGAAGGTACAGGTGGGAGACATTCTTCACAGGAAGAGGAGCAGCAGAACACGAGGACATGCACTGACACTAGAGGGAGGAAGGTACAGGTGGGAGACTTTAGTCACAGGAAGAGGAGCAACAGAACACGAGGACATGCACTGACACTAGAGGAAGGAAGGTACAGGTGGGAGACATTCTTCACAGGAAGAGGAGCAACAGAAGACGAGGACACGCACTGACACTAGAGGGAGGCAGGTACAGGAGGGAGACATTCGTCACAGGAAGAGGAGCAGCAGAACACGAGGACATGCACTGACACTAGAGGGAGGAAGGTACAGGTGGGAGACATTCGTCACAGGAAGAGGAGCAGCAGAACACGAGGACATGCACTGACACTAGAGGGAGGAAGGTACAGGTGGGAGACATTCTTCACAGGAAGAGGAGCAGCAGAACACAAGGACATGCACTGACACTAGAGGGAGGAAGGTACAGGTGGGAGACATTAGTCACAGGAGGAGGAGCAGCAGAACACGAGGACATGCACTGACACTAGAGGGAGGAAGGTACAGGTGGGAGACATTCTTCACAGGAAGAGGAGCAGCAGAACACGAGGACATGCACTGACACTAGAGGGAGGAAGGTACAGGTGGGAGACATTAGTCACAGGAGGAGGAGCAGCAGAACACGAGGACATGCACTGACACTAGAGGGAGGAAGGTACAGGTGGGAGACATTCGTCACAGGAAGAGGAGCAACAGAAGACGAGGACACGCACTGACACTAGAGGGAGGAAGGTACAGGAGGGAGACATTCGTCACAGGAAGAGGAGCAGCAGAACACGAGGACATGCACTGACACTAGAGGGAGGAAGGTACAGGTGGGAGACATTCGTCACAGGAAGATGAGCAGCAGAACATGAGGACATGCACTGACACTAGAGGGAGGAAGGTACAGGTGGGAGACATTCTTCACAGGAAGAGGAGCAGCAGAACACGAGGACATGCACTGACACTAGGGGGAGGAAGGTACAGGTGGGAGACATTCTTCACAGGAAGAGGAGCAGCAGAACACGAGGACATGCACTGACACTAGAGGGGGGAAGATTCAGGGGAAATGTGAGGAAGAATTACTTCACAGAAAGAGTAGTAGATAAGTGGAATAGCCTACCATCAGAGGTGGTAGAGGCAAATACAGTCAGGGGTGCCTAGAGGGGGGGGGGGGGGAGCAGGTACACTTGGCCCGGGCCTGTCAGGGGGGCCCTGGTCTGTACACACAGTTTTTATTTTATTTAGTGGGTCTGAGTGCGCCGGAGTCAGCTGTGCGGATGTGGGAGGATGTGGGTCGGTGTGGGGGCAGTAGCATCAGAGAGGTCCTTTTGAGCATCGTTCCGCTCTCCGACTCCAGGGCCTGCTGAGAGACAGCCATGTGACTTGGGAGTTACCGGTGCTCGGCAACAGGAGGATACTTAAGGGGCCCATACACTGAGGCGATTTGGTCAGATTTCGGCCAATTGCGACCAATCGGCCTGTTACATCGGACCAAATTGCCTCTCCCTGATCAGGTCCGATGCGCGGTCCCGTGCGCATCGGACCCGACTAGGTGGTCGGACCGGCTGGCCGTCCGACCACCCATTCTGGAGTGGGTGGGAAGCAGGGACGCATGCGATCCATCACAACAGATGGCATGCGTCCGTGCTGCCGGGAAGGTCCCGTCAGCTTGCAGTGGTAGCGAGATGTCGCAGCAGTGTATGGGCACCATTAGGGTAGGTAGTCCTTGGGTGCTGGGAGGAACTGGGTCAGAGAGAGGCCACTTCCCACGGGAGTACCACCCACTCCGCAGAATCCAGCCCGCCCCATTCCCCACATTCGCATCCCAACCGCCACCAGCAGCAGGTGCCAGTGCCATGTCTCCAGTCCAGCAGTCCCAGACCTGGTTCCCCTCCCATGTCCAGGTCACTGTGTTCCAAGGTGGAAGGTGGGTGGCTGGTTGCTCTGTGTCTGCTGTCTCCCTGCATGCTGCTGGGGCTGAGATCCAACCCTGGAAGTCAGCATGTAACCCCTGGCAGAGAATGTAACCCCTGGCAACGAGCATGTAACCCCTGGCAGAGCATGTAACCCCTTGCAGAGCAGGTTAATCCCATGGCAACGAGAATGCTAACCCCCTGATAGGCAATGAGCATTACGGTGTGTGGCATAACGTGTAATGAGCATTATGGCATGTGGTATAATATGTAGTGGTGTAACAATGGGTCTGTGGGGAGTTTAGTACGTCGGGGCCCCAGGAAGTTGTTGTACAGGGGCCCAGTATTTCTCTTGGCGGCCCTGAATACAGAAGAACAATGTAAACATGCTTGGGATAGGCATACTGATATCCTTACAAAGATATAAGGATCAAATACGGTTTGAGGTAACATGTTTAATACAGTGGCAGACTAGATGGGCCAAGTGGTTCTTATCTGCCGTCACATTCTATGTTTCTATGGCGAGCGCAGCAAACCATGGGGGTTATTCTAGTCCATTCTTTCTGACAAAATCCTTCTTAGATGGACAAAACCATGTGCACTGCAGGTGGGGCAGATGTAACATGTGCAGAGAGAATTAGATTTGGGTGGGGTTTTTCTTCAAAGTGAGATCTATATTGAAGTGTAAAATCATGCAGTCAGTATTTTCCCTGCACAGAAACAAAATAGCTCACCCAAATCTAATTGTCTCTGCACATGTTACATCTGCCCCCCTGCAGTGCACATGGTTTTGTCCATCTAAGAAGGATTTTGTCAGAAAGAATGAACTAGAATAAACCCCCATGTGAGGTGACGCGGTGCACTTTAACCTGTGTCCATGTCGTTAAAAAACAAACCGTCACCGAAAATGGTATGTCAGGGGGGTGGGAAGAGACTGACGTCACAAGCCCCGCCCCCATGGCAGTCAAAGAAAGCAATTTGTGGGTCCGCGAATTGTGGGAGGGGTTAAAATGACACAAAATGACGCGATTCACATCATTTTAGCCTTGTCCCTTGCTGCAGACCTGCGAAAAACCGGGTATTTTACCAATTTTAGTACAGCATGGAAGGGGGGCTGCGTGGGCAATGCGGGAGAATGCGGGGGGACCCGATTTTCCAGAGCCTCCCGCCAATTCCGGGAGGGTAGGCTAGCCTGCGCCACTGTAATCAGCTTATGCTTACACCAGTGGTCAGGGAACGCGGTCCTCATTACCCCACTGGTAACCCAGCAGGTGCACAGGTGTACTAATTACTCAGACACATATTATAAGGTCCGCAGGTGGAGGTAATTATTTCATTTGCGATTCTGTGAGGAGACCTGCTAAACATGCACTGTGTGGGGTAATGAGGACCGAGTTCCCTGACCACTGGCTTACACGCACCCCCTTTCCCCCTGACCCGTCGCTCTGTGTGTGCAGTGTGTATGAGAGGGACTTTTGTAAATAAGGGAATTATGTAGAACTAGGTGATTCATCGCGCCCTACGGGCGCTCTTCACACCGTCGTAAGGGGCTGCGCCCCCTTAATTTGTGAACGTTTGTATTGTGAGAAATATGGTTAGAATTGTATGAAAGATGCCTGTATTGCAACTTCAGTTATAGGTGAAATGTGTTACATAGGAGGTTATTCTGATCGTAGCGGCCAAACGTGCGTACGTTCGCTATTAACGTACGCTATCCGTACGCGGCCGTTGGGGTTAAGTCCACCCACAACTCAGCCGCATACGTACGGCCAGAAACAACGTCAAAGGGGAGTGGCGTACAATTGAGCGTACGCCAACGTACACGGACGGGCCAGCCCTTACACTCCGACAACTGGCGTACAATTGAGCGTACACCACCGTTTACGGACGTCTCTCGTCCGTCTTCCCACCGACTTCTTGCGGCTATCTGAGCGTACGCCAGCTTGCACGGACGGGTCCCTATTGTTTTCAATAGAAAACTCAGCTTATGTCACCGCTCGTGAGAGTGAGCGTACGTCCGTGTACGCTGACATACCCTTCACATATATGGACCTGCAAATCTTGCCTTTCAACTATAATTATGAAAATTAATTAATTGATTGAATCAATTAATGTGCAAAATAGTGGGCATGGGCTTAAAACATTGCTGAAACATCCTTTGTAGGTGTTAGATGTGGTTTATGTTATTGTATCATAAATACAAAACCTATGTTTGTATTAGAGTGAACACGTTGACACATGTCGACTTGTGTATATTGAGTGTGCTACTGTGTAAAGTCTATGAAAGCACGTAGTGAATGTGTATAACTGTTTAACAAATACCTACCTTAGCATATATAAGCAGGTCTTACAAAGATTCTTACCTTAAATTAAACAAACCTTTAAATGTAGAGAAGTATAGAAAGATAAGCTTCCAATGTGTTTGAGTGCTGTGTGTGGCTTGCAGGTAGTGAAATCATGGTTTTGACTTAATAGACTGCAGCATTGGTTATTACATTCAGGTGTATGTGTTTGAGTAGTAATCAGCGTAAATTAGCAAACCCAGGCGCACGCTGGCATGCGGTATCTGTAGGGGTGGTCTGAGATGGCGGTTGCCGGCCGCCTGTATTGTGTCCGAAATGAACGGTGCTTTAGTCGATCGTGCGGTAGTAGCACCGCTCATTTTTGGTGCACACCCCGTGTACGCCCATGTTTACGCCCATTTTCCCTCATTATTTCGGCCGCTCCCCTCAACACGCCCCTATGCCGCCCCCAATGCCCGTACACTCGCGTACAGGTTTTTTCGCACGTAGAGACCCGTCCGTAAGCGTTGTGGAGTGTTCGCGCCTGCGCATTAGCGAATGTACGCATGCGCAGATCATAAAAAACCCCGGAACGTACGCGTACGGCCCGGCCGCACCAACCAGAATAAGGCCCATAGAGAGCATATGATGTGGAAGGGGGTGTGTATTGTTTTGTTTAATTAAAAAGTGGCTACAGAGAAAGATGTACATTGATAGTGTGGATGGTACAGTGACATTTGTGGGTGGGGGGGGCTGTGTGTGCATGTTGTTTAGGTTTGTGTGTGTGCAATAGTATAATAGGGTGTTTTTGAGTCAGCGGCTCCCCACTGGCGGAGGTCACGACACAGGAAAACAGGAGGCTGGGTAGTGATAGGGGTGTGTGGGAATAAGGGGGACTAAAGAGGAGGGTGGGAGATGAGTGAGGGTCCAGCGTGGCAGTACAGGATGGTGGCCCTGAGTCAGTGTCTCCTCCTACTGGGTGGGAGTTAGGGTGCATGAGAGCAGGAGGCTGGGCTATGAGGCATGATAGGGGCATGTGGGCAAAACAGCATCAGCGACTCCCCAGTGATGGAAGTTACGGTTCAGGAGAGCAGGAAGCTGGGTAGTGATAGGGGTGTGTGAGTATACGGGGGACTAAAGAGGGGCTTAGGGGTGCCGTGAATTGCGTGAGGGGCACGGGGTGTGCCGTCAATCAAGGGAGGGAGGGGGCGCAGGTGTCCGCAAATCGCGGGAGAGGGCGTGGGTCCGCCAGGCGCGCGAGGGGGGGTGCGCGGGGGTGACGTGAATCGTGGGAGGGGGGTGCGATTTGCGGGAGGGGGGGTACGGGGCGCGATGAATTAACCTAGTTGGTTATATATTCTTGTAGAAGGATGGTAGGATGTTGCTGTCATTCAGAATGCATTTACATAAACAGTAATAGTAGCAGTAAAAGATCTGACTTAAAGTACCTACAGTAAAACAGAACAGGTGTTATATATTATACAAAGAATTGGTTGATGATGTGTAGGTTGACATGCACATAGTTGTCACTGGAAAAAAATTGCCACAAGAAAAAATCAACACAGAAAGGTCAACACATGTAAATGTTGACATAAGTGTGGCACTTCATCTGTGTCCATGTCGACACATGAGAATGAATATGAAAACATTCAAAAAAAGAAAAATAAATCTTCAAAAACTCATGTCAACCTTTTTCATTGTCGACCATAGCCGTGTCAGTGTTTTGCATGTGCCATTTAATCCTGGGGTTGCCGTGAATCACGCGCGGGGGGGGGGAGGGAGGAGGTGAGGGGTGTCCGCAAATCACGGGAGGAGGGGTCGTGGGTGGATGCCGTGAATTGTGGGAGGGGGGGTGTGGGTGCCGCGGTTCGTGGGAGGGGGGGGCTCGGGGGGTTGCAGTGAATCGTGGGAGGGTGGGTCGCGGGGGCGGGGGGTTGCCGCAATGACAGGAGGGGGGGTCGGGGGGTGGGGGAAATTGCGGTAGGGGGGTACCGCGAACCGCGGGAGGGGGGGCCTGGGGGGTTTGGTGAATCGTGGGAGGGGGGTCGCAGGGTGCGGCGAATCGCAGGAGGGGGGTGTGTCATGGGGAGTACCGCAAACTGCGGGAGGGGGGGCCTGGGGGGTTGGCGCGAATCGTGGGAGGGGGGTCGCAGGGTGCGGCGAATTGCAGGAGGGGGGGGGTGTCACGGGGTGGGTCCGCGAATCGCGGGAGTCGCTGGGGGTGCCGCGAATTGTGGGGGGTGTGCTGCGAATCGCGGGAGGGTGCCGCAAATCGCCACAAGAAAAAATCAACACAGAAAGGTCAACACATGTAAATGTTGACATAAGTGTGGCACTTCATCTGTGTCCATGTCGACACATGAGAATGAATATGAAAACATTCAAAAAAAGAAAAATAAATCTTCAAAAACTCATGTCAACCTTTTTCATTGTCGACCATAGCCGTGCCAGTGTTTTGCATGTGCCATTTAATCCTGGGGTTGCCGTGAATCACGCGCGGGGGTGGGGGGGGGGGGAGGAGGTGAGGGGTGTCCACGAATCACGGGAGGAGGGGTCGTGGGTGGATGCCGTGAATTGCGGGAGGGGGGGTCGCGGGGGGGGGGGGTGTGGGTGCCGCAAATCGTGGGATGGGGGGGTGCGGGGGGTTGCAGTGAATCGCGGGAGGGTGGGTCGCGGGGCGGGGGGTTGCCGCAATGACAGGAGGGGGAGTCAGGGGTGGGGAATCGCGGTAGGGGGGGTCGTGGGGGGCACCGTGAACCGCGGGAGGGGGGCCCGGGGGGTTGGCGCGAATCGTGGGAGGGGGGGTCGCGGGGTGCCGCGAATTGCAGGAGGGGGGGGGGGGTGTCACAAAAATCAACACAGAAAGGTCAACACATGTAAATGTTGACATAAGTGTGGCACTTCATTGGTGTCCATGTCGACACATGAGAATGAATATGAAAACATTGAAAAAGTGAAAAATAAAACTTGTCAACCTTTTTCATTGTCGACCATAGCCATGTCAGTGTTTTGCTTGTGCCATTTAATCGTGGGGTTGCCGTGAATGGGGGGGGACGGGACACATTGCTCTGTTTCTGGACTTTCTTCTTAATTTATGGATTACCATCACCTGTGCTTAAACACTTTTCTTATCAATTACCCTGTTTAAAATGACAGGTGATGACAATCATAAATTAAGATGGAAGTCCACAAACAGAGCATTCTGTCCCTCCTGGAGAGGGTCATGTTGGGAGGTATAGAGGTGTGGGGCGCTCACCTGGTGTGTCTGGTGAGTAGCTGTGTCTTTGCTGTGTAACATGGAGAGGCAGAGAGTGTATGGCACTGTCTGTGGGCTCACTGGGCTGGTTCTGGGCGTTACAGCTCCAGACACACTTTGAGTGACAGATGTAGCCAAATATATAAGAGATAATTATTACTGGTATTTAGGGAATCACTGTGTGAAGGTTTTATGGTCAGATACAGCTACAGTATAATGGTTCCTGATTGGCTGCGTTATATCCATGGCGACGTCTCATCTGTGCTCGCGGAATATTAATGTTAGAATCCACATTTTATATATTCTGGTTAATACCTGGGTCAGTGTATCTGCACTGTGGGCCTGATTCAGACCAGCTCACTTGGCAGCGTATTCTCGCCCGCCTCACCCGACTACAGGTCTACAGTTTATACGTCGACCACTTCTGCTTGACGTGCATTAGGGTTATTTGTCCGCATGAAACTTGGGGACTTTCAGGATTATTTTCATTATGGTGCCCATACACGGTCCGTTAAACGGATCCGTTTGGGTCTTAATTAGCATGCATCGTATCGGATCGCATGCCTAGTGCATGCAATGCGATCCGATACGATGTTTAGCTAGTACAAAAAGTATGTGCAGCACATACTTTTTGTACCGTACTATGTGATGCGCGGGAGCGCGCATCGCATAGTACAAAACGGACGGTCCGGGAACGGACCGTCTATGGGTACCTTTACTATCTATTATTTCATCCATCCACGTGGACAACTATTGGGAATGGTAAAGGGGGGGGGGGCACAGTGCAGTGATTGGGGGGTTAATGTTCTACAAAATGAAAATTGACACCCACAAACATTTAAAAAAGTCAACCTTTTCATATAGTGATCGTTTCATGTTGACCTTTCTTGTGTCGACCGTATTTCCATGTAAACCTTGTTCATGTTGTGATTTTGGAGTCGAGCTCTCGCGCTGTCAGCACAGCACATGCTGTAGGTGTGTGCTGCTGCCCGGGAGAGACAGAGGTGTAAGGGAGGGGTCGGTCTAGGCCCCCACGGGCCCCTCCAGCAAGCCCTGGCAATTAGTACCCGCTCCCCCCCTGCCTACGAATATTCTCTTTGGCCTTAAACTTTTTGAGAACCAAAAATGCTGTAAACATTGGGTCCGGATTTGGGTTTCTCGCTGGTTACAGGGGGCACAATATTTACTGCCATATAAATGCACTGATATTATCGCTATCCAAGAACACTTGGGCCCGATTCGGACGCATATGCAGGGCTAGGAATTTGCATCCCTGACGATTATCGAAAGACTGCGCACGTGCATGGTACGCTGTCCGCATGCGTTTGGCCCCCTTGCAAATAGACCATGCGTAGGCTAGGCTTTGCTGGTGATTGAGAGGTGCCGGGCGTTTGGGGGTGTAACAGGAATGCCCCGGAAATCGCAGGCATCCCCTGGCCAATGGGATCGAGGTGCGCTTACTCAGACTCCGTGCTGCGAGCAGCGGGGGAATCATTCAATGGCGAGTTCACAGCAATCCAGGTCCGTCCCGGGATTAACGCTTCTTCTAACCCAGCTTGGAATGCTGGGTCTTTGTTTCTGCGCTGTGAAAGGCGTATAAGACAACACAGCGTTCCGGTCTGTAATACAGCTCACAGCTCACTGGCTTCTGTAGGAAATGCAGGGTCTGCAGCGTATATGGATATATTGGGGGACATTTACTAAGATGGGAGTTCTATGTCACATGGGATATTGCTATGGGCAACCAATCAGATCCTGTCTATTATCTTCTAGGGGGTGCTAAATAAATAAAAAGTAGATGCTTATTGGTTGCCCATAGCAACATCCCATGTGAAGTAGACGTCCCATCTTAGTACATTTCCCCCACTGTATCTGCTGCTGTCACCTTCATCAATTCAGGTGACCTTAGTATTTGAGGGTATCCCGTGTGCTGCAAATATTCAATGAGTATCGGGCCCCTCACTGTGGCGAGCAGGTTCAGGGGACGGAACCTGGGTCTTGTGAGCAGGCAGCGCAGCAGATTGGACAGAGGCCTCCTAGGGCATAGACATGGCTACATTACAATCTTCTCACTCTCCGACGTGTCATAAGATTTCTCCGGGAGGAGGTTGTGTCAGTTCTGCCGACGGGTAATAAGCCAGGCAATAAAAATTGCACAAATTGCCAATTCCAGGCACGGCAGGGACCTTTACAAAATGTTGCATCCTCTCTGCTGAAATAGTCTGAGAAACAAAGTTCTAAATGAATCTGAATTACATATTTCTCAAGATGCAAAATTTAAATGAACCAAATCACCAGGGTTACTGGTACCGTTATTTTTTTTCATTAAAATGTGATTTATTGGCTGCCCATGTTAATTGCAAATTCCACCCGTTCATTTCCGAAGAAAGCACCGAGCACATGAATTCAATTGCCGGGGAAGGGTGAGAATTTCTGTGGCCACAGTGTGTAAACGCTGGCAATGGCACCCAGTCTCACCCCCGTCGCCCAGTCTGCCAAATGGGTCTAATTCAGCAGGGATCGCTAATCAAATAATTCTCAAAGCAAGTGATTATCAAATAAATGCACATGCGTATTGTATGCACTGCGCATTGCTGGGCCCTAATAGCAAAAAAAAGCCATACGCAAAGATGTTACAGTTCGATTGACGGGAAGCTGATGTTTATGGGGGGAAACATGGTGTTTTCCGGGGGCGTTTATGAAAACGCAGGTGTGCTCAGGCATTTTCAGGTGGGTCTATGATGTCATCGATGACCGCTCCAGCCTGATTCTTGAGCAGATTAGTGGAAGCCCTAGACTGGTGCAGAGGGAATAGATTGTTCAATGGTTCAGTTTTGTCGAATGGATCTGTGCAAACACCGCTATTTGCGATGCATTTGCAATTTTGTGTGGGGCAATTATCGGTGGGGCAAGTGTCGGTGCGGTGTCTTCCTGCTCACAGTGACTGACTGGTTTTCACTCTCCTGGGAAGTCTGCACCTCCCACACTGTATATTAGAAAGCCGTGTGCCACTACGCTGGCTCCTTACTGAGCATACGTGCGGGGCATTGGGACCCAGGGATGTCTGTCCTAAGTCCTCCAATCTGATGTGCTGCTGCACCATGTGACTGTACCACAATGTCCTTGCTGCAGTGAAACCCAGCAGCAATGCAATCGCTCATGGCATGCTACCATGTGACCACACTACAGCATATTGCTATAAGTAGCAGAGATGTAGCGGGACACATCTGTACCTGTAATCTACAAAGCTGTCCCCGTATCCCTGCACCAGTACCTGGTGCAATATGCACCCACACGCTGTACAACTTTAACTCCATCACCAGTGTACATGTAACAGTGAGTACGGCTGTATAACTTATCTATTTATAAACCAGAACCACTGATTAAGTAAATGAGATGTTCATGGTGTGAGTAGTCTGCTGCCTATATAACTCTGCAATATCTACACATGCACATGCATTATTTGCAATAGATTATAGACCCAGAAACATAAGCTGGGATGCCCAGGCAGCATATCAAAATGAAAGTCTTACGAAGAGAAAAAATTTGTATAAGACAGAATTGAGCAGTACCAGTGATCACATAGACAGCGTTATGTCTGATTCTCAGCACTAATGCCAGTACGAGTACATGTAGATCAGGGGTGTCAAACTCAAATTCATCGGGGGCCGCATCAGCAGTTTGGTCACCCTCAAAGGGCCGGTTGTATCTGTAGGTCCCCCTGTATAATTATAATGCCATGACACCACAGGCTGCTCCTCCTGTATAATATAAAATGAATGCCATGACACCACAGGCTGCTCCCCCTGTATAATAATAATGCCATGACACCACAGACTGCTCCCCCTGTATAAAATAATAAAAGTAATGCCATGACACATAAATGATTATACAGGAGGAGCAGCCTGTGGTGTCATGGCATTATTATTATTATACACGGGGACACCTCAGGAAACAGCAGATATATATATTTTTTTTATTGTGAGTGTGATCCTCATCCTCACTTACTGTTTCTCCGTCTGTCCTGCAGCTGCTGCGGCTTCCAGCTTTTCTTCACTGCTTGCTGCGGCCACACTGTCCCCGACTCCCGGCCCAGCTTCACTGCCTGCTCCTACTTCTCTACAGACGCATGGGCGGGCAGCGTCATCGTCATGACGTCCCCACCCAGTGTCTGTCACTGCCGGGCATCAGAGGGAACAGGCGGCCGGGCCCTCCTCCACGTAGCCGTGGAGGCCGGCGACCATGTTTCTGTAGCCGCATACATATGTGCCTACAGGAACATGGCCGCCGACAGTGGACGCGGCCCGCAGCACTCCTGTTTTAGACACACTGCCCCTGCGTGCTATCTCCTCGCGCGGGCCACATGACGAGGTCTGGCGGGCCGGATTTGGCTCGCGGGCTTTGTGTTTGACACCCGTGATATAGATGATAAAGAGATTGCTACAGCAATGATGCAGAACCTGACTCCAGAGTTTGACCTCCAAGTTGTGGCATTGAAAGCAAACGCAGCAAAGTAAACCAGAGATACACGCAGAGCAAAGTTACTAAAATTCACAGAATGTGTTCCCTGTGAGCCACACCTTCCCTCCTGGATCTGCCGCTGTGTTAAATGTGTAGTTGTCAACATTTTTGGATGTTAGGGTGTGGTCTTGCCTGATTTAGCCACACCCAGCAGGGTCTGTCACACCATCAGATGACTTTCTCTGAGTGCTACAGTAATGATCAGAAGGTCTAACATTGATGTAGGAATAACACTCTGTGTGTGTGGTGATACAATGAACTGCGTTCCATGGATCTATTGTTAGGATGCAGTGAGACATGAAGCGAGTGCTACAGTGTATGGCAGGATTGGATCTAATCCAGACACTTCTCAATGAATCATTGTTTTCATTGCAGGGAATTGTTAGTGTAACTGATCCATTGCATCAGCTCAATCTATTATAATCGTGCCATTCATGTTCTGTGAGCTAAGTATAACCCATCAAAGTACCATGTAAACTCATCGTCGTGTAGCACATGAAAGCAGGTGTAATCAAATGGGAACTACAGCTCCCAGCATGCTCCGGACCATGAGTGGGCCATTAGCAATGGGTCTTTGAGTTAGAGGCACCAGGATGTGGTACTGCAGTGGGGGAGAGGCACCAGGATGTGGTACTGCAGTGGGGGGGGAGGCACCAGGATGTGGTACTGCAGTGGGGGGGGGAGGCACCAGGATGTGGTACTGCAGTGGGGGGGAGGCACCAGGATGTGGTACTGCAGTGGGGGAGGAGGCACCAGGATGTGGTACTGCAGGGGGGGGGAGGCATAAGGATGTGGTACTGCAGTGGGGGGGGAGGCACCAGGATGTGGTACTGCAGTGGGGGGGGGAGGCACCAGGATGTGGTACTGCAGTGGGGGAGAGGCACCAGGATGTGGTACTGCAGTGGGGGGGGGGGAGGCACCTGGATGTGGTACTGCAGTGGGGGGGGGCACCAGGATGTGGTACTGCAGTGGGGGGGGGCCACCAGGATGTGGTACTGCAGTGGGGGGGAGGCACCAGGATGTGGTACTGCAGTGGGGGGGGAGGCACCTGGATGTGGTACCGCAGTTGGGGAGAGGCACCAGGATGTGGTACTGCAGTGGGGGAGAGGCACCAGGATGTGGTACTGCAGTGGGGGGGAGGCACCAGGATGTGGTACTGCAGTGGGGGGGAGGCACCAGGATGTGGTACTGCAGTGGGGGGGAGGTACCAGGATGTGGTAGTGCAGTGGGGGGGGAGGCACCAGGATGTGGTACTGCAGTGGGGGAGGAGGCACCAGGATGTGGTACTGCAGTGGGGGATAGGCACCAGGATGTGGTACTGCAGTGGGGGGGGGAGGCACCAGGATGTGGTACTGCAGTGGGGGGGAGGCACCAAGATGTGGTACTGCAGTGGGGGGAGGCACCAGGATGTGGTACTGCAGTGGGGGGGGGGAGGCACCTGGATGTAGTACTGCAGTGGGGGGGGAGGCACCAGGATGTGGTACTGCAGTGGGGGGGGGGAGGCACCAGGATGTGGTACTGCAGTGGGGGAGAGGCACCAGGATGTGGTACTGCAGTGGGGGGGGGAGGCACCTGGATGTGGTACCGCAGTTGGGGAGAGGCACCAGGATGTGGTACTGCAGTGGGGGAGAGGCACCAGGATGTGGTACTGCAGTGGGGGGGAGGCACCAGGATGTGGTACTGCAGTGGGGGGAGGCACCAGGATGTGGTACTGCAGTGAGGGGGGGGGGGAGGCACCAGGATGTGGTACTGCAGTGGGGGGGGAGGCACCAGGATGTGGTACTGCAGTGGGGGGAGGCACCAGGATGTGGTACTGCAGTGGGGGGGGGAGGCACCAGGATGTGGTACCGCAGTGGGGGGGAGGCACCAGGATGTGGTACTGCAGTGGGGGGGGGAGGCACCAGGATGTGGTACTGCAGTGGGGGGAGGCACCAGGATGTGGTACTGCAGTGACCAAATGAGTGGCGGTTTCTATGTGAAAATGCCTAAAATTCATCCAGGTTTAATCATGATGCAAACACCAGAAGCAGCTTTCTCAGTGTGATGAGCAATTACCTCCACCACCTGACTGAAAGGCCCAGTTAGCAGTAGTAAAGCAGGACCAGCAGCTTGTGGAGGTATTGCAGGTTCTTCAGTGGTCAGTAAATATTAATTCTGATGGCGATGTTGTGCTGCTGCTCCGCCCCAACAATAAAATCTTAATGAACCTGTAAGACCTAATTAAAAACCAGTTTGAGTAAGACACTGGTGGGTCACATTCAGGGCTGCCATAAGAAATTGCGGGCCCCGGGCCCCCTCTCCCCCCTCCTGTGTAAAATCACCTTTCAGCTTGTAGCCAGCGTTGCAGTTTCCTGCTCTTCAGGACAGCGGCTCCTCTGTAGGCTGCTGTTCTGGCGCGTGACAGGAGGCTGGCAGGTGGCTCGCGGGACGGGCTACGGCCGGCAGTGGACAACCTGCAGGCACAATGATGTAAATGTAGGTGGCTGGCAGGAATAGGGCAGTGGGAGACCATCGGCTGGGGGGAAGGGGGGTGCAACAGAATGGCCCGGGCCCTCCCCTCTCTGCCTGGAGGGACCCAGGACAGTTGTCCCTCAGCACCCCCCTGATGGCGACCCTGGTCACATGCAGTGTATAAATGCACAAGCTGCTGCCTGTTCTATATTTCCATATTACTTATACTTAGTGCTCCACTTACAATCACTTGTATTGGCCTAAGGTCTGGGATTTGCTGGTTGGAAAAGTCTTATGCAGATTAACTTATCATTATTCAGTTTTTCTTTGTACTTTGTTTTCAGTTTCTATTGTCCTGTGGTCTCTTTTTATCAACACTAAATTAATCCACCTCCAGTCACTTTTATCAGACTGGGGCCTGTGATTTGCTATTTGGAAAAGTGCTGTTAATGTTTCAGCTTTTAGGACACTATGGGTGATATTTATTGGAGATCGATGTTGGGTTTTTGGCGATTTTTATTGCAAAAACTGCCGTTTTTTCATTTTTCCCCCAAATCGACTACTTAATGGGTGGGGATTTGTGGCATAAATCGCACTTTTTGCCGCGAAATCGCACTTTTTGCCGCGAAATCGCACTTTCTGAAAGTGCGATTTTTTTTAACTTGAAAAAGATACAATTTTAATGAGATGTGAATTTGGAAATCGCCAAAAAAAATGGTCTAAAGTTCCAAAAAAAAATAGACCTGATCCTGACTGGCGATTTTGTCAGAAACATGGCGATTTTGTCAGAACCATGCACAGATCATTGTGATCTGTGTATGGTTCTTTGGTTAAATATGTGTAAAAGTAATTAAAAAAAATGGCGTGAGGTCCCCCCTCCTGTACATAACCAGCCCCGGGCTCATTGAGCCGGACCTGGTTCCAAAAATACGGGGGACAAAAAGCGTAGGGGTCCCCCGTATTTCTGAAACCAGCCCCGGACTCTTGGACCGGTCCTGGTTCCAAAAATACGGGGGACAAAAAATCTGGGGGTCCCCCGTATTTTGAAACCAGCACCGGGCTCCAACAGCCCCCAGTGTCATGCCACAGCCGGGGGACACTTTTTACACAAGGTCCCCCGGCCGCACCATGAGCACCGTGGCTGGTCAACCTTGGACGGGGTACCTGGAGGAGTGGGGACCCCCCAATAAAGGGGTCCCCCCCCAGGCTTCACCCGTCCAGGGCTGAAGCCCGGGGCTGTCACCGGCGTCCCTGGCCATTGGACGCCGGCCTGATATGGTTAAATTCACATTCCTAACATTGCTTGATACAGGAGAACTGCAAGTGCCAGCAGACCTCCCCCGCAGGCTGGGACTTGGAGAACCACAAGTACCAGCATGCGGGGCATTAATGGGTCAGCTGGGACTTGTAGTCCACCTGTAAAAAGAATGTTAAAAGAAAACACACACAGAAAAGTAAAAAACTTTATTACATACACACACACACACCTCACTTTTACACCCACATACTCACCGATCCTGGATCCAGCACTGGTCTCCCTTCTGCAGAGCCGGCTACCCCCGCACTGACAGCGGGGACAACCGGCTTTCTCCGATGGAACTAACAGCTTCTGTCGCGTTGTCCCAGCGCAACAGAGGATGAGAGCATCTTCGGCTTATGCGTCTCCATGGAGACGCATAGCTCAGCCAATCAGGGCTGAGCTATGCGTCTCCATGGAGACGCATCGCCCAATCACGCTCTCAGCCTGTGTCACGCTGGGACGACGCGACAGAAGCTGTTAGCTGCATCGGAGAAAGGCCGGTTGTCCCCGCTGATAGTGCGGGCTGACCAGCTCTGCAGAAGGGAGACCAGCGCTGGATCCTGGATCGGTGAGTATATTGTTGTAAAAGTGAGATGTGTGTGTATGTAATAAAGTTTTACTTTTCTGTGTGTGTGTTTTCTTTTAACATTCTTTTTACAGGTGAACTACAATTCCCAGCGGGCCCATTAATGCCCCGCATGCTGGGACTTGTGGTTCTCCAAGTCCCAGCCTGCGGGGGAGGTCTGCTGGTACTTGTAGTCCTCCTGTATAAAGCAATGTTAGGATTGAAAGATTTAACCCCATCAGGCCGGCGTCCACTGGCCAGGGACGCCGGTGACAGCCCCGGGCTTCAGCCCTGGACGGGGGAAGCTGGGGGGGGGGAGAACCCCTTTATTGGGGGGGTCCCCACTCCAGGTACCCAGTCCAAGGCTGACCAGCCACGGTGCTCATGGCGGGGGACCTTGTGTAAAAAGTGTCCCCCGGCTGTGGCATGACACTGCGGGCTGTTGGAGCCCGGTGCTGGTTTAAAAATACGGGGGACCACCAGATTTTTTGTCCCCCGTATTTTTGGAACCAGGACCGGTCCAAGAGTCCGGGGCTGGTTTCAGAAATACGGGGGACCCCTACGCTTTTTGTCCCCCGTATTTTTGGAACCAGGTCCGGCTCAATGAGCCCGGGGCTGGTTATGCTTAGGAGGGGGGACCTCAAGCCATTTTTTTTACTTTTTTTTTATATACAAACCCAAAATCGCACATAAGCTCAAATTCGCACATTTTCATGCCTAAAAATTGCACATTTTCGTGCCGAAAATTCGCCCATTATCGCACTTTTCTTGCTGGAACACGCATTTCATTAAATATGCGAATCCACGGCAAAAATGCGATTTAAAAAAAGTGCGATAGTGGGTGAAAAACTGACGTGCGAAAAACTCTCATCCCATAGAATGTCACCCTAGATCTTGATTTAGGAAACCATTCTATAGGAAAGTTTCTTACACTGTAATCCTGTTGGCCACATCTCTACCAGTATGTCTCATAGATGTGCCCCTCGCCCAGTAGTACACAACTTACAGACTGAACGGTTTCCACAATAGTACTGTGGGTAAATAATTGATTCAGAACTTTTAAGTGTGCAATTAATTACATCTAAAGTGCGGTATTAAATTAAAAGTTATTTGTTGTATTCATCTCTTAAAGTTTAATTGTTGCATGGGATGTTTAATCACACTAATGATTTGTGGGCCATAACAGAAGAGTAATGCGACTATAATTTAGGCAAGTGCAGAATTATCATCAACCTTCTAATTTATTTCCAGGCACAGCTTGAAATATGAAAAATAAAATGAATATTCAGCGCAGCCTCCTGAGCAGACATGGCGGCGCGATGGCGAGGAGTCAGCAAGCGGAGATCAACTGTGAAACCAACGAGAGGAGAAGCTAACAGTTTGCTGACATTTACTGACATTAATTAACTGCCGAAATTAAACTTGATATTTTAATCATGATCTGTTTACGCTCAATTCCGAGAAACAAATGAGGGCATCTCACTAAGTTGCAGCCTCGGTTACTCTTCCAATAAAATGAAATGTGAACGATGTTATTTTTGTTTGATGAAGCTGAAGTTAATTAGCATGGTGTGAGGAGGAAGATGGGGTGACATAAATAATGAGCCATAGATTTGGAAATGTCTTATATTTCTAAACATATATTTGAATTTCTCATCGGGGATCCCTGGTTATCTGTCACCTTTATTTTCACTGCTTTTATGTTTCAAAGAACAAACAGTATAGGGGCCAATTTGTCACCATCCACAGCCTCAGATGTGGATGGATGCTGATCATATCAGGCAATCCGCAATGCGATAATGGACTGCTTAGCGCTGATCACAGATTCCTGGATTGATGTTACAACTCTGGGAGAAACCTGAGCTAATAGCACCAGTGAGGACAGGCCACAATCTCATCCCTGACCCTACAGAGATTATAGGCATCTGCAGAACTAATTAACAATTGATGAGTATGATTTATGATTTTCATTTATTTAATTTTGACACGGTGACCAGCTTGTGTGTCAGTCACACTGGCCGGATCAATCACACACACACAGCTGATCACATCGGCCGGGTCCATCAGACACACTCAGCTGATCACACTGGCCGGGTCCATCACACACACAGCTGATCACACTGGCCGGGTCCATCAGACACACACAGCTGATCACATCGGCCGGGTCCATGGCACATACAGCTGATCACACTGGCCGGGTACATGGGACATACACAGCTGATCACACTGTCCGGATCCATCACACACACAGCTGATCACACTGGCCGGGTCCATGGCACATAAAGCTGATCACACTGGCCGGGTCCATCAGACACACTCAGCTGATCACACTGGCCGGGTCCATGGCACACACAGCTGATCACACTGGCCGGGTCCATAACACACACACAGCTGATCACACTGGCCGGGACCATCAGACACACACAGCTGATCACATCGGCCGGGTCCATGGCACATACAGCTGATCACACTGGCCGGGACCATCAGACACACACACAGCTAATCACACTGGCCGGGTCCATGGCACATACAGCTGATCACACTGGCCGGGTCCATCACACACACAGCTGATCACACTGGCCGGGACCATCAGACACACAGCTGATCACACTGGCCGGGTCCATCAGACACACACAGCTGATCACACTGGCCGGGTCCATCAGACACACACTCAGCTGATCACACTGGCCGGGTCCATCACACACACAGCTGATCACACTGGCCGGGTCCATCAGACACATACACAGCTGATCACACTGGCCGGGTCCATCACACACACAGCTGATCACACTGACCGGGTCCATCGGACACACACAGCTGATCACACTGGCCGGGTCCATCAGACACACAAAGCTGATCACACTGGCCGGGTCCATCAGACACATACACAGCTGATCACACTGGCCGGGTCCATCAGACACACACAGCTGATCACACTGGCCGGGTCCATCAGACACACACAGCTGATCACACTGGCCGGGTCCATCGGACACACACAGATGATCACACTGGCCGGTTCCATCAGACACACAGCTAATCACACTGGCTGGGTCCATCAGACACACAGAGCTGATCACACTGGCCGGGTCCATGGCACATACAGCTGATCACACTGGCCGGGTCCATGGGACACACAGCTGATCACACTGGCCTGATCTGCACTGCTAGAGGCATAGAAAGCTGCGCTGGGGCAGATATTTCGCAGTTTAGTGTTTTTGTACTTTTCTTTTTTTTTTAAATAAATTCATGCAGATTGCATTTCCTATAATAAGTACAGGAAATGTGATCTGATTGCGAGTGAAAGCATTTGGAGAAAACTGCCCCAATAGCCCTCTCATACATTGCGGGGTGAAAACACTATCACATTGTTTTATAAAACAAATGTTAATAAATCAGGCCCATGGAATAAAGTGCCTGATTCAGACCCGTTCGCTGCATATACTCTCAGCCTAGTGAAGGTGCGAGCACCCACCCTGCCGAACGCCAGGGGCCACACCCACATGGTAAGAGGAAGCCGCCTCGCTTTCATAGCGAACCATGGCGCCAACACTAACAGCTCAACAGCTAACTACCACCGCCTCCCAAACTGCCAATCCTGTACTAATGGTACCCGCAGCTAATTACCACCGCCTCCCAAACTGCCGATCCTGTACTAATGGTACCCGGTGCACCCGCAGCTATCTACCACCACCTCCCAAACTGCAGAACCTGTACTAATGGTACCCGCAGCTAATTACCACCGCCTCCCAAACTGCCGATCCTGTACTAATGGTACCCGGTGCACCCGCAGCTATCTACCACCACCTCCCAAACTGCCGAACCTGTACTAATGGTACCCGCAGCTAATTACCACCGCCTCCCAAACTGCCAATCCTGTACTAATGGTACCCGGTGCACCCGCAGCTATCTACCACGGCCTCCCAAACTGCCGATCCTGTACTTATAGTACCCAGTGCACCCGCAGCTATCTACCAACACCACCCAAACTGCCGATCCTATACTTATAGTACCCAGAGCACCCGCAGCTATCTACCACCACCTCCCAAACTGCCGAACCTGTACTAATGGTACCCGCAGCTAATTACCACCGCCTCCCAAACTGCCGATCCTGTACTAATGGTACCCGGTGCACCCGCAGCTATCTACCACGGCCTCCCAAACTGCCGATCCTGTACTTATAGTACCCAGTGCACCCGCAGCTATCTACCAACACCACCCAAACTGCCGATCCTATACTTATAGTACCCGGAGCACCCGCAGCTATCTACCACCACCTCCCAAACTGCCGAACCTGTACTAATGGTACCCGCAGCTAATTACCACCGCCTCCCAAACTGCCGATCCTGTACTAATGGTACCCGGTGCACCCGCAGCTATCTACCACGGCCTCCCAAACTGCCGATCCTGTACTTATAGTACCCAGTGCACCCGCAGCTATCTACCAACACCACCCAAACTGCCGATCCTATACTTATAGTACCCGGAGCACCCGCAGCTATCTACCACCACCTCCCAAACTGCCGATCCTGTACTTATGGTACCCGGTGCACCAGCAGCTATCTACCAACGCCACCCAAACTGCCGATCCTGTACTTATGGTACCCGTGCACCCACAGCTATCTACCACCGCCTCCCAAACTGCCGATCCTGTACTTATGGTACCCGGAGCACCCGCAGCTATCTGCCACCGCCTCTCAAACTGCCGATCCTGTACTTATGGTACCCGGTGCACCAGCAGCTATCTACCAACGCCACCCAAACTGCCGATCCTGTACTTATGGTACCCGGTGCTCCCGCAGCTATCTACCAACGCCACCCAAACTGCCGATCCTGTACTTATGGTACCCGTGCACCCACAGCTATCTACCAACGCCACCCAAACTGCCGATCCTGTACTTATGGTACCCGGTGCACCCGCAGCTATCTACCACCGCCTCCCAAACTGCCGATCCTGTACTTATGGTACCCGGTGCACCCGCAGCTATCTACCACCGCCACCCAAACTGCCGATCCTGTACTTATGGTACCCGGTGCACCCGCAGCTATCTACCAACGCCACCCAAACTGCCGATCCTGTACTTATGGTACCCGGTGCACCCGCAGCTATCTACCAACGCCACCCAAACTGCCGATCCTGTACTTATGGTACCCGGTGCACCCGCAGCTATCTATCAACGCCACCCAAACTGCCGATCCTGTACTTATGGTACCCGGTGCACCCGCAGCTATCTACCAACGCCACCCAAACTGCCGATCCTGTACTTATGATACCCGGTGCACCCGCAGCTATCTACCAACGCCACCCAAACTGCCGATCCTGTACTTATGGTACCCGGTGCACCCGCAGCTATCTACCACCGCCACCCAAACTGCCGATCCTGTACTTATGGTACCCGGTGCACCCGCAGCTATCTACCAACGCCACCCAAACTGCCGATCCTGTACTTATGGTACCCGGTGCACCCGCAGCTATCTACCACCGCCACCCAAACTGCCGATCCTGTACTTATGGTACCCGGTGCACCCGCAGCTAACTACCACCGCCACCCAAACTGCCGATCCTGTACTTATGGTACCCGGAGCACCCGCAGCTATCTACCACCACCTCCCAAACTGCCGATCCTGTACTTATGGTACCCGGAGCACCCGCAGCTATCTGCCAACGCCTCCCAAACTGCCGATCCTGTACTTATAGTGCCCGCAGCACCCGCAGCTGTCTGCCAACGCCTCCCAAACTGCCGATCCTGTACTTATGGTACCCGGAGCACCAGCAGCTGACCCATCTGTGCATTTCTTGTGGCTATAGAAAGCATTTGGCGTAAGCATGCCTTTACTGTACGTTGGCCACATTTATACCTCTCTTCCTAACCCCATTATGCATCCCAAATTTAAAATGCCTCCCCCTATCACCCATTCAACAAAATCCAATTAGCAATTTATTCTAAAAAAAAATCCTAGAAAAATAAAGTCTTTGTGTCTTGTGTGTTTTCTCTGCTGCAGTGGGAGCGTTGGGTGAGACTGGAGTCAGCATTATCCAGGGGAAACTCCTCCGGACAGAGTTTCGGGGAGCTCCTGTAGAATGCTGACTTTCCTGATTTGCTCAGCAGCTCAAACAACAAACAACAGGGCAGCGTCAGACAGCAAACTTTCTCCACGTGTGGTCGGTACTGATCGAGCAATGTCAAATATGCTGTGTAACATATGACACTCATGACACAAAGGTCTGTCACTTATCCGTCATGTAATCGCGCAGTATACACGCGGCGTCCCTATACAAGGAGTATATCGGTGA
This sequence comes from Crinia signifera, assembly GCF_055691185.1. Classification (NCBI taxonomy): domain Eukaryota; kingdom Metazoa; phylum Chordata; class Amphibia; order Anura; family Myobatrachidae; genus Crinia; species Crinia signifera. The sequence goes on along the minus strand of NC_139223.1, from coordinate 160,528,980 downwards.
TACGCAGCCATACCGGTGACACTAGCGGTTACTGACGTATGGAACTATGACGCTGTATTTCATTACAGGGTGCACAGCAAGCGAGTACAACAACACTGTATTACTTATGTACTAGCAGTTATTATATAGCGCACACATATTCCGCAGCGCTGTACAGAGAATATTACCAGTTATTATATAGCGCACACATATTCCACAGCTCTGTACAGAGACTATTATTACCAGTTATTATATAGCGCACACATATTCCGCAGCGCTGTACAGAGACTATTATTACCAGTTATTTATATAGCACACACATATTCCGCAGCGCTGTACAGAGTTATTATTACCAGTTATTATATAGCGCACACATATTCCGCAGCGCTGTACAGAGAATATTATTACCAGTTATTTATATAACGCACACATATTCCCCAGCGCTGTACAGAGACTATTATTATCAGTTATTTATATAGCGCACACATATTCCGCAGTGCTGTACAGAGAATATTATTACCAGTTATTATATAGTGCACACATATTCCACAGCGCTGTACAGACAATATTATTACCAGTTATTTATATAGTGCACACATATTCCGCAGCGCTGTACAGAGACTATTATTACCAGTTATTATATAGCGCACACATATTCCGCAGCGCTGTACAGAGACTATTATTACCAGTTATTATATAGCGCACACATATTCCGCATCGCTGTACAGAGACTATTATTACCAGTTATTATATAGCGCACACATATTCCGCAGCGCTGTACAGAGAATATTATTACCAGTTATTATATAGCGCACACATATTCCGCAGCGCTGTACAGAGAATATTATTACCAGTTATTATATAGCGCACACATATGAAACAGCGCTGTACAGAGACTATTATTACCAGTTATATTATATAGCGCACACATATTCCGCAGCGCTGTACAGAGAATATTATTACCAGTTATTATATAGCGCACACATATTCCACAGCGCTGTACAGAGATTATTGTTACCAGTTATTATATAGCGCACACATATTCCACAGCGCTGTACAGAGACTATTGTTACCAGTTATTATATAGCGCACACATATTCCACAGCGCTGTACAGAGACTATTATTACCAGTTATTATATAGCGCACACATATTCCGCAGCGCTGTACAGAGAATATTATTACCAGGTATTTTTATAGCGCACACATATTCCGCAGCGCTGTACAGAGATTATTATTACCAGTTATTTATATAGCGCACACATATTCCGCAGCGCTGTACAGAGACTATTATTACCAGTTATTTATATAGCGCACACATATTCCGCAGCGCTGTACAGAGACTATTATTACCAGTTATTTATATAGCGCACACATATTCCGCAGCGCTGTACAGAGACTATTATTACCAGTTATTTATATAGCGCACACATATTCCGCAGCGCTGTACAGAGACTATTATTACCAGTTATTTATATAGCGCACACATTTTCCGCAGCGCTGTACAGAGACTATTATTACCAGTTATTTATATAGCGCACACATATTCCGCAGCGCTGTACAGAGACTATTATTACCAGTTATTATATAGCGCACACATATTCCACAGCGATGTACAGAGAATATTATTACCAGTTATTATATAGTGCACACATATTCCGCAGCGCTGTACAGAGATTATTATTACCAGTTATTACATAGTGCACACATATTCTGCAGCGCTGTACAGAGACTATTATTACCAGTTATTATATAGCGCACACATATTCCGCAGTGCTGTACAGAGAATATGTCAGTCAAATTAGTCCTTGAGGCAATATACTGTAGCTTGCGCTCTGTGGTCCTAATTCATGTTTGTTAGCAAAGCATCTGGGCAAAACCATGCTGCACTGCAGCGGGCAGATGTAACATGTGTAGAGAGAGTAAGATCTGTGTTCAAACTGAAATCTAATTTCTAGTATAAAGGTGCCCACACACGGTACGATGGTGGGATGCATCACGTGCAGTTTACATCATAATGTGTTTCTTTTGGCTGGCAATGCGATAAGCACTCTAGCCAACCATCGGTTCCAGATCAAATCGTAGCACCATCGGTTCCTACATTGGCCATCGGTTCCCAGGGCGAATACTAGCACCATCGGTTCCTAGACCAACCATCTTTTCCCAGACCGAATACCAGCACCATCGGTTCCAGACTGAATACTAGCACCATCAGTTCCTACATTAGCCATCGGTTCCCAGACTGAATACCAGCACCATCGGTTCCTACATTGGCCATCGGTTCCCAGACTGAATACTAGCACCATCAGTTCCTACATTGGCCATCGGTTCCCAGACTGAATACTAGCACCATCAGTTCCTACATTGACCATCGGTTCCCAGACTGAATACCAGCACCATCAGTTCCTACATTGGCCATCGGTTCCCAGACAGAATACTAGCATCAACAGTTCCTACATTGGCCATCGGTTCCAGACTGAATACTAGCACCATCAGTTCCTACATTGGCCATCGGTTCCAGACTGAATACCAGCACCATCATTTCCCAAACTGAAACTTGGTTTCAGACCGAATACTAGCACCATCGGTTCCTAGACCAACCATCATTTCCCAGGCCAATATTATCTCCACCCTCAGTTCACGGACTGACTGCTTCCACTCCGCAGTTCCCAGCTACAGGAATCTTTCCACTGTCCCAGTTCTCCAGTGTGCAATTACCTCAGAGAATCACAGTCTGGTTTAGGATGACTCATATGAGGGCTCCGGATCTGCCAGTCGGGTGCAGTGAAACCCAGATCCCGTGGGGTTCCCTGGAAAAGACCACCGGTGTGTTTAGATTCCGCGCCTCTGTTTTGAGTATTCGCCAACACCCTTCCCAGCTGTGCCCTTCATGACGCTTCACGTTCTCTGAGTGGAGCTCTGTCTACTGATGTCACTTAGTGGAGCACTGTCTACTGATGTCACTTAGTTGAGCTCTGTCTACTGATGTCACTTAGTGGAGCTTTGTCTACTGATGTCACTTAGTGGAGCTTTGTCTACTGATGTCACTAAGTGGGGCGCTGTCTACTGATGTCCCTAAGTGGAGATCTGTCTACTGATGTCCCTAAGTGGAGATCTGTCTACTGATGTCACTTAGTGGAGATCTGTCTACTGATGTCACTTAGTGGAGCTCGGTCTACTGATGTCACTTAGTGGAGCTCAGTCTACTGATGTCACTTAGTGGAGCTCGGTCTACTGATGTTACTTAGTGGAGCTCGGTCTACTGATGTCACTTAGTGGAGCTCGGTCTACTGATGTCACTTAGTGGAGCTCGGTCTACTGATGTCACTTAGTGGAGCTCTGTCTACTGATGTCACTTAGTGGAGCTCTGTCTACTGATGTCCCTAAGTGGAGCTCTGTCTACTGACGTCACTTAGTGGAGATCTGTCTACTGATGTCACTTAGTGGAGATCTGTCTACTGATGTCACTTAGTGGAGCTCGGTCTACTGATGTCACTTAGTGGAGCTCGGTCTACTGATGTCACTTAGTGGAGCTCGGTCTACTGATGTCACTTAGTGGAGCTCTGTCTACTGATGTCACTTAGTGGAGCTCTGTCTACTGATGTCACTTAGTGGAGCTCTGTCTACTGATGTCACTTAGTGGAGCTCTGTCTACTCATGTCCCTAAGTGGAGCTCTGTCTACTGATGTCCCTTAGTGGAGCTCTGTCTACTGATGTCACTTAGCGGAGCTCTGTCTACTCATGTCCCTAAGTGGAGCTCTGTCTACTCATGTCCCTAAGTGGAGCTCTGTCTACTGATGTCCCTAAGTGGAGCTCTGTCTACTGATGTCACTTAGTGGAGCTCTGTCTACTGATGTCACTTAGTGGAGCTCTGTCTACTGATGTCACTTAGTGGAGCTCTGTCTACTCATGTCCCTTAGTGGAGCTCTGTCTACTGATGTTCCTTAGTGGAGCTCTGTCTACTGATGTCCCTTAGTGGAGCTCTGTCTAGAGATGACCCTTAGAGGAGAGCTGTCTAGTGATGTCCCTTAGAGGAGAGCTGTCTACTGATGTCACTTAGTGGAGCTCTGTCTACTGATGTCCCTAAGTGGAGCTCTGTCTACTGATGTCCCTAAGTGGAGCTTTGTCTAGTGATGTCCCTTAGTGGAGCTCTGTCTACTGATGTCCCTAAGTGGAGCTCTGTCTACTGATGTCCCTTAGTGGAGCTCTGTCTAGTGATGTCCCTTAGTGGAGCTCTGTCTACTGATGTCCCTAAGTGGAGCTCTGTCTACTGATGTCCCTTAGTGGAGCTCTGTCTAGTGATGTCCCTTAGTGGAGCTCTGTCTACTGATGTCCCTAAGTGGAGCTCTGTCTACTGATGTCCCTTAGTGGAGCTCTGTCTACTGATGTCCCTTAGTGGAGCTTTGTCTAGTGATGTCACTTAGTGGAGCTCTGTCTACTGATGTCCCTAAGTGGAGCTCTGTCTACTGATGTCCCGTAGTGGAGCTCTGTCTAGTGATGTCCCTTAGTGGAGCTCTTTCTACTGATGTCCCGAAGTGGAGCTCTGTCTACTGATGTCCCTTAGTGGAGCTCTGTCTACTGATGTCCCTTAGTGAAGCTCTGTCTACTGATGTCCCTTAGTGGAGCTCTGTCTAGAGATGACCCTTAGAGGAGAGCTGTCTAGTGATGTCCCTTAGAGGAGAGCTGTCTGCTGATGTCACTTAGTGGAGCTCTGTCTACTGATGTCATTTATGGAGTGAGATATTCTCCTGATCGTCCCGCATTGTAAGAACGGCGGTAGACCTCCAATGCTTTCTAGACGCAGTTACCTGGAACACAAGTGAGTGGAAACATTTCTTCCAAATGTTCATTTACACAAAACAACAAGGGACAGATTAGTACAATTAAAGCTATTTTGTTGCCTATTAGCTTTATGTGTTTTCCCAAACCCAAGATTATTGTCATGCTGCCTTTCCGATGGGATCTCAGCAGACATAAAGCCATTGTCTTACAGAGCTCTGTCACAGACTTCAGCTTATACCCCTTTTCCACTGACCTACAATTCATGTGTACGTGCACCAACCCGGGATTTATGTCACTGGAAATGGCGACAATCCTAGTGACCCAGGATTTTTACCCGGGCCTCGAGCAGGATTTTTAGCGGGTAAAACCTGGGTAATAAGTTGTGGAAATGGCTCTTTTTGATCCGGCAAGAGAAGTTGGCCATTGTGCAGGCCCCTCCCACTGCCCGCCTACTTGTTGTCCATCCGCCTCTGACAGCCCTTCCCCCACCAGTGCATGCACACCGCTTACAGTGTTGGGAGGTATGTGTAAGCTCCTCGCACATATATCGGCTGTACGTGCTCTCATGTTTATTAGGCCATATAAATATTGGAAATATCCAATAATACATATATAAATAAATAAATTACAGTAAGCACAATAAGAGCAGATATACAGTGTACAGCGCTGTAAACCTGCTTAAGTGGAACGGCACTGCGCCATTGCGATGAAGCCTGTCTGCATTCCCTGACAGCAGCTGTACTAAGCCTTTGCTCCAAGTCTTAATTGTTGTTGTTTTTCTACCTAAAAGCTTTATTATGAAGAGGGGAGCGGGGGGAGAAGTGTGATTATGTGGAGGGGGGTTATTTAATTAAAAGACAATAAGGCTTCCAGCTGCTTTCCGTTAATAATCTGATGCCTCCTCCAGGTTGCAAACAAGTAACCAGGAAAATACGGCCAGCGCTGTGTTGTTCTAATATTCATCAGATTTCCTAACAGCGATCCATCACGCCCCGCTCGGGATATTTGCTAGACATAATAAGGACGGACAGCAGACATTTTCCAGGGCCACACCCTGGTTATACAGAGTGCAGGGTGCCTCGAAGCACTTGCAGGGGTGCCTCAGGTTGGTGGACCAAATAAATTATTGGTACTCTTTACCTAGAATGGCGCCCATCGCGACCATCGCGACCATCGCATGCACTAAAAAACGGGTGCGATGCGATGCCCGCGATTTCCCATAGGGATCAATGTTAAAAGTGTGATTGGACGCGATTTTAGTGTTCAATGGCTCAATGGCCGTGATTTTTCCATAGGAAACAATGTTAAATGGGCCACAGAGCCCAAATAGTCACCCTAAAGTCAGAAATGGCCCCCACAATTGTTAACGCCACCCCACGATCAACGTCAACCCGAAGCGTGGCGAGCGCAGCGAGCCCGCGAGGGGCGGCGGTACGCGTCCTCCGACCTTTTCATACCCCCACTATCCACGTCGGCGTGGAGTTGAGAATAGAATAGTGTGGCGAGCGCAGCGAGCCACCGAGCCCGAAGCGCGGCGAGCGCAGCGAGCCCCGCGAGGGGACACGGATACCTTCACAGGTAAACGCGTCCCTTCGCGGGCTTCACAGGTTTTACCTATGGGCTGCAGGGTAGCAGCCCCCCAGGTAAAATCCACCACTGTGTGAAGCCAGATGCAGTCTGTGAGACTGCACTAGCTTCACTGTGACTGTCAGTGACTTCCTATTGGAAGATCTACCTGCCAGTCACCCAAGGCCATCCCATTGGGAGATGTTCCCTCCCTCCAAGATGCCTCTCTATGCCTCTCGCTGCGCTCGCCACGCTTCGGGTTCACGTTGATCGTGGGGTGGCGTTAAAAATTGTGGGGGCCATTTAAGACTTCAGGGGGACTATTAGGGCTCTGTGGCCCATTTAACATTGTTTCCTATGGAAAAATCGCGGGCATTGAGGCATTTAACACTAAAATCGCGTCCAATCACACTTTTAACATTGATCCCTATGGGAAAATCGCGGGCATCGCGTCGCACCCGTTTTTTTAGTGCATGCGATGCCCGCGATTTTTTACCCCCGATGACCGCGATGGACATCGTGGGCGCCGTTCTAGGTAAAGAGTACCAAATTATTTATGGCCAATGAAATAGGCAAAATCAGTGTTTGAAAAGAATATCACAAGAATATATAAAGAGCGCAATTGTGACACTGGAATTACTGGTAAAAAATATGTTTTTTATTTTTTGTTAATATAATATCTTGATCTTTATAATTAGCACACACCTAATCAATAGGCAGACAATCAGTGTTTGTGTCCTCCAATGATAAAATATGTGGGGAAACAGAAGATAATCATGTTCCTCACCCCGTATCTGGACCTAAGGATGACACAAATCACGACTTATTCAATTATGTATTTTTCTCTGAAGTTCTCGGTAGCAAACTTTTGGCCGTGAAAAATGTTCTGATACTGTAGGATGCCGTTATTCAAAAAGTTTGGGAGCCGCAGCTTTATACTCAACTGTGGGCGTTTTCACCCATTTTCAAGTCCTTTTTTTGTTGATACAGTTTAACTAAAAACTGAGCAAAAAAACCACCCGCTATTTCGCCAAAAAAAATGTGGTTCACCTAGTAATTCGCCAATCCACGCGTTTCTTGACCGTGCCGAATTGTTCGCCTAGGTGAAATCCCAATGAGATCCGCTCATCCCAATGCAAGTGTCATGATGTCACAAGGATATGTAAATTCTGCTCTCTCCATTATGATTCCTATAACCTGCGATAGGGGCACAGAGTATGTTATTACCAGGGAGTTCGGGTATACTGTAGCTATGTTAGACATATAGATCACAGCCCCCTTCCCGGGTTCTCATGTGACAGTCTAGTGTGACTACAGTATGGTCTGAGGCGCTTCTAGAGAGAAGGAGTCCCCTGTGCAGACTCCACCCCCCACCACCACCCCCTTTAGATGGTAGCACTGTAGTCTCTGGGCACTAGGGTCACTAGGAGACCCTAACCCTGTCCTGGAGTCTACTGCATATGTGCAAGTCTCTGGGAATATGGCATGGCGGCCATGTTCCTTGTTATTTCTTACTGTGCATGTGCGATACACAACTGCTACAAACTGGGTGCAACCCTCTGGTCCCTGGGGGAGGGGGGGGGGGGCTCATGTGCAATGCAAACTCAGCACCCATTATAAATACGCCAGTGAGGATGGTCAGCCCGCCGAGGTCTGATATACAGGACATTAGGAATATACCAAGGCCTAGCAAGGCCCGGACCACATTATAGAGGTCAGTGCTAGCTAGTTATACACAGGCAGGGCGCATGCTACAGTGCTGGAGTCTAGGGGAAAGACCAAATACCATGATAGCTAAGTAGTAGCACCTCAACCTCTGGTGCACTACAAGAATCAGCAAGGTAGTGGAGAAGGCACTAAAAGTGTGGGGAGCGAGAGCTAGATCTCCACCAGAGCACTGGGCACGTTGTAATGCCCAATGTATGGGATATTCAGTGATGATGATCTTATTGTATTATTATGGGATATCACATCGTTAGCATGGGATTCTCATTACCGGGCCACACGTTTATTTAATTCATACAGGATTAACAAGAAGATTCCAAGAATAGAGAATGCGATTGGATTATTATGGATTTTGTTCTGCATGCATTCTCCGGCACGCTGTGTCTGTCACGGGAATGGCGGATCCATCCCAGCCCCCCCAGCATGTGCGTCAGCTGGTGTATGCGCTGATAGGACCCTGTACTGTTCTGCCCTGCATTACCCAGCATGCTGTGTTTGTCATTAGGAATGGCCATCGTTGCCTTTGCCATCAATGTTTGCCATCGATGGCAAAAGTGCAACTGGCCAGTTTACTTTATTACCGTGTCTCTATTTCCAGCATAGGCTTTGTTGGAGGTATCCTGGTTCAGTTGTTTTCTGTGTCTGCGACTTGCTTGCCTTCCCCTTCCTTGGCCTGGACGGTTGTTTTTCCCAGGCAGGCCCTTTAGATAGATCTCCTTTTTTTGAATTATATTTTTATTAGAATAAAGTAATAATGGTTCACAAACGGCACAGTGATTTTGACAATTAAGCATATGACAAAGAGAATGAAATGGTGCACAGACATAATTTGTGGATAGATCTCATTTTGACTGTATCCTCAGATGATCGCCATCACCTCTTAAGACCTGGTTGCACCAGAGTTGGGGCGGACTTAATTCGCACCTCCAAACGTGGCAATTAAGGTGAAGCCTTAGTTCCTGTAGGTTTCGGTCATCTGTCTGAGGAGGTCAACAGAGTTAGTACAGGGTGTGCCGCGGCCGTTAAACAGCGGTCCCGGCTGTGGGTTCATGCCCTATGTACTATTACCTGCCTCCTATGTACTAGTACCTGCCTCCTATTTACTATTACCTGTAATGACTGTTTGGAGCTATAATACTTTGTGTGCATCTGGAAACTTTGAACCTGATTCAGGCCAGTTTGCTAGACAGCGTACTGTATATTGGCTGCTTAGTGAGCAGGTAAATGCCGCCCCACCAAACGGGTGCCCCCTCCCCCGCCAAGCAATTTTCCGCACTAGCATGCGGCCACATGTCACTCCCCATCTAATGATTTATCGTCCCTTCGTGGATAAAAGTCATTGCGTACCTTTATCCTGTACGGAGATGGCCGAAATGATGTCAGCCACCTGTCCCAAACAGGCACAGACAGATCCACATGGGTACGCCCAGCATTTCTATGTGCACGCCCATAAATCACTGGATGGTCTCTTGCCCGGCCCCTGTCTCTCCAGCCATTAGCGAACGCCCCGGCAAGTGGGAAATTCACCAAGGCGTTCGCTTCCAGGGCTTGCACCAGGGACAGACTGGGCCACCGAATCGGCCCTGGTATTTGTGCACACGTGCTGCCTCTCCCGACCTACAGGAGAGGGGAAGCAATGCGTGGGATGCCCCCCTCTCGCTTAGAACTCAGCGGCACACGGATAGAGTTGCAGCGAGTTCAGCGTCTCTCTCTGTGCGCCGATCGGGAAGAAGTGCCACATGTCGGCTTGCACATGTGCATATTCACGCATGCTCAAACCCCAAACATCGGCCAGTTCCTGTATGTTTGTACATGATCGCCACACAGCTGTGCAGAGTAATCCATCAGCCCTGGCATGCATGAACTTGTGTAATGAAGGTGTTCCACAGCCGCGGCTGGGGAGATTGTACTTTATTAATGCTCGGTTACACATTGCTGCCATTCTCTGTCATTAGTAAGCCCAGAGTCCAGCAATAGCTTCATATCCTGTTCAGCAGATACAATGGTGATAAGCATCGCACTAATACGGGCCCAATTCATCTCTGTAAGTACACCAAGATACTTTGGGGCAGATTTATTAACAATATTTTAGTATCTCCTGAATGCAATAAAGGGCTTTAAAAAAAAACAACTGGATCGGGACCAGATCGCATTGGAAAATTTTACTATAAAAACTAATTGTAAAAATAAATTGCAGTGAGCCCTGTGATAATGATGCCAGTAATAACTCCCTACGCACAGTACAAATGCCACCACAGACCAAGCAGCGGCACCGCGGCCCGCGGCCATCGAATGATGTGGGTGTTCCCCCACAGGCTGCGAATGGATGACCATTCGCAGCCAATGTGCGCAAACACACTGCAAATGGGTGGTGGCCAGGTCACCATTCGCAAGGAGGTGTATGGTGGACTCACAAGGATGCGAATCAACCAGAATAATCCCCTTCATCTCTTCTCCGGGCCTAATACAGCTGACCCTTTGTATACAGTAACTCTGCACATCACCAGGGGAGGATCTGCTGTGATACTAATGAAGCTAATGCTCATGGGGCCCCTAATCCTGGAGGGGCCCTAATCCCGCGGGCCTGAAGCAACTTTTTTTTTTAATGAGTGAATTTTTTAACAAAGTCGATGTAAGTTTTGTAAGTGTGTGTTCTTACAATGGGGTTATAATTGGTGACAGAATCACCCCCGTCTGTCCTGTATGTATATACTGTGTGGTTATAGCGCATCACCATGACACCAGGTACAGCATAGCTGCGATTACAGCTTGGATGCACGGAGCTAAGTACCACAGGGGCTGCTGGGAGTTGTAGTCCAGCTCTGTAATTTGCAGCTAACCCCATGGCGGGATTTCCCTCTGCCTGGGCACTCTGCAAAGTAGCAGCAGAGTGAACTGGTCTGAATAACCCCCATAGTCACTTAGACTGCGATCGCGTTTTCCCGAATGCAACAGCTGTGTGAGCACTTGTGTGCGCGAGCTGCGGCCGGCAGGCATGCGCAAACGCGTGGGGGAAGCGGAATCGCCCCCAGCAGAGGGGCACCCCACCCCTAGTGATGCTCTGCCACAACAGCCGTATAGAAGTGCCCACAGAACATAACGCAGCGGGCATGATGCCGTTATTGTCCCGTATTCAGCCCGTTGGCGGATATTAATGACAAATAAAAGCTTTAAATGATCTTTGCTACAAACTATAAAGTAGTGCAATGGAAACAACATCAAGCCGGGATCTGTGACACGGAGAAAAGATTTTATGTCTTTAAAGTATAATTAAGATGAATAAATCTATTACAATGAATGGTAATGTAATAATGCTGTATATAAGGTGACGCATTAATGATATTGGACAATGAGGACACAGCGGAGCATCTCCATTACCAGATGTTCTATGTCTCCTACAGATCAGGGAGGTGGGACAGTGATTGCACACGTGGGCAGAAGAGCTAACATTCCAATCACCCCGTCTGCTGGAAACGAGGAATCGTTGTGGTGTCAGACACAAATAAACCACAGTACACAGAGGCAGGGTCTGTAATCATCTGCGGTGGCGTGTCGGCGCTGTGGGGCCACCATGCCGCTGCCAGTTTTTTGTCCCGAATGTTGACACAGTCGACATGGACACCGTATTGGTGCACTGCGTCCCCTCACATGGCCCACTATTCTATTCTCCCACCACACCCTAGTGGATGGGAGGGGATGAAATACCCCCTGTCAGCACATGTCGGCTCATAAATAAAATATGGAAAACCCCATGTCGACCTTTTGACTGTTGACCTTCCCCATGTCAACATAATGACGCTGTCTACTTAAGCCCGTGTCAGCCTTCATTGGTCAGCCCTATGAGTGACCCATACCGATATTAGGATGCATGCTACAGACTATTATTTACCGGCGCGGTGCCTTGCCGAGACGCAGCTTAGCACATGGCGTGATGTACGATTAGGGCGAGACCACCCGCTATCATTTACTGTTTCCCACTGTGATATCACATTATATTTACACACCATGATAATTCCTCCCCAGATGCTGCCAGCCCAGAGAGGACGCGCGGTTTCCCTAAAGCGTTTTACTATTAATTACCAAGGCGGCTGCGTGTGACAAGAGCCATTTCTCAAATCACCACCTTCACGGAGAACCGAAAGGTGGCGATAGAACTGGTGCAGCGCCGCTGTGCATTGGGCCCAGCCGCCTCTGCGTCATACAACATGTGTTATGAAGACAATACCCTGGGGGCTAAAATCCTCTGTGCTGTCACCCACAATTAGCTGTTATAGGCGTAATGGGCTTTATATTGTCCTCCCAGCTGTGATGTAGAAACATATAAGTACATAGCACTTAGGGGACCAAATCTTCCTCTTCATGTACACAGTACACAGAATAAATCCTCTTCTCACTGTCATGCCACATTAATATACATAGCCGACACAGATGTGACAGTGTGATGACTGCGCACATCATCCTGCCTAAAATCTACATTTCATTTGTTAATTAGCCGGTAATAGGACGGAGGAACGCGGAGCTGTCATCTGTTAGATATGTGGGCTCCTAAAAATGGAACGCACCAATCAGTGCTCTCCGAATAAGTGCCTTACCAGTCGAGCGTTCCCTAATTAGATAAACATGGCTACGCTGTAATTAACCCTATATATCAGCACCACATATTCAGCAGCGGGGGCATTGGCAGGAATGGGCATCCGCCCTGTGGCACAGGGCATCAAGTGCCAGGGTATATGGCGCATGTGCCTAGCAATTGGAAAATGGTGCCAGCTCTATTGTCCCACTCATTTCCGGGAATCAGGAGCAGGAAGACAACGGGCGTTCAGACAAAATTAGTAAATCCGTTTCAATTAACAAAACTATCCGAACAGACATTTATTTCCATTTTCCAGCGTTTAGGAGCAAATGTTTGATTGTCATACAGTATGCTTCCATAGATTACAAGATTGTTGTTCCCACCAACAGACTATCTATAGGTGTGTACCCAGCTAAACTCTCTCTCTACGTGTTACATCTGCCCCCTTGCAGCGCAGCATGGTGTTACCCAGGAGCTCAGTTACTTGCTGCTTCTGCATGCAGCCCACACATACTGGGCAGCTGTATTCTCACACCGCAATGTAGTTCTGAGCAAGGACACGCCCTTCCCACACCTCACACACGTCACCTATTACATCGGCCCCCTGCAGCGCAGCATATTCTTACGATTAGGCAGTTACCTGTCTTTTCTGTTTTGCTCTCATCATTGTATCAGAATGTTTATCCCATTTCACTGTGATGCCAACATCATGCCGCAGTTACGACACATACTTGCAGTCTCGATTAAAGGCACATTTCCTTTACACGCAGCAGCAGTGGTGCTCAGTTTAAATTGCTGTTATTGGTTTAGTTAAACCAGCGCTCCTGAGGGACCCTAGGGCCACTATCTTTCGCAGATAGCATTCTGTACACATTGGGAATATAATTTCCGGTACTTATGTATTTTCACGGTGCCCGATATATCGGATGCGATATCGGACGATATATCGATGCGATCCGAACCGATTTTTGACCTGTTCATAATGATTTCATATAGTGTGGTGAGTGCAGTAATCCATGTCCGCTCGCCTCGCTGCGCTCGCCACACTATATAACATCAACTCCTTGCCTAGTGGATAGTGGGGTTATGAACAGGTCAAAAATCGGTTCAGATCGCATTGATATATCGGCCAACATCGCATCCGATTTATATCGGCCGATATTGCATCCGATTTATCGGGCGCTGTGAAAATACACAAGTACCTAATTTCCTTTATTATCCAGATCTACACACCTAAAGATTTGCTGAGCGTTCAACAGGAGCGCTCAGCACACAGCAATGTGTCAGCGCTGTGCGCTCAGAGATGTGCGCTCAGTGAGATCACTGGTCCTGACCGATTAATATTCAGACCAGCATGCTGGATATTACCCGCCGGGAGATAGCGATGCGCGGAGTCACGCTATGGCCCCGGCACACAGAGCGATGTGGGGGTGTTTTCTAAGCCAAAGGTTTCTTAAATTCGGTCCTCAGGATCCCACACAGTTCACGTTTTACAGGTCACCCAGAAGGTGCAATCATAACTGACTGATACACACAGGTGGCAGGGCCGCCACTAGAAATGTTGGGGCCCGGGACTGACCTCCTCCCATCTTAGTAAATGCCCCCTTTGTGCCCACTGTCTCTGGGTATATGAACGGTGCAGTATGGTGGTCCGGTGCTATATGTATCTGAGGATCTCACAAACAGAACGTGGATCTGCTGCCTCCGCCTCAGGACCAATTCATCTGTCACACAGGACATATACAAATCAGCCAGGAGGAGCAGATGGGGCCGCTGTGGACGCCAATAAACAGCCTGCGACATGTGTCCAAGCATTGTGCAGAGTGAGAAGTGTAGGCGGCAGCCGTGAATATGTAAGAGGGGTGTAGGCGGCAGCCGTGTATGTGTAAGAGGGGTGTAGGCGGCAGCCGTGTTTGTGTAAGAGAGGTGTAGGCGGCAGCCGTGTATGTGTAAGAGGGGTGTAGGCGGCAGCCGTGTATGTGTAAGAGGGGTGTAGGCGGCAGCCCTGTATGTGTAAGAGGGGTGTAGGTGGCAGCCGTGTATGTGTAAGAGGGGTGTAGGCGGCAGCCGTGTATGTGTAAAAGGGGTGTAGGCGGCAGCCATGTATGTGTAAGAGGGGTGTAGGCGGCAGCCGTGTATGTGTAAGAGGGGTGTAGGCGGCAGCCGTGTATGTGTAAGAGGGGTGTAGGCGGCTGCCATGTATGTGTAAGAGGGGTGTAGGCGGCAGTTCTGTATGTATAAGAGGGGTGTAGGCGGCAGCCGTGTATGTTTAAGAGGGGTGTAGGCGGCTGCCGTGTATGTGTAAGAGGGGTGTAGGCGGCAGCCGTGTATGTGTAAGAGGGGTGTAGGCGGCAGACGTGTATGTGTAAGAGGGGTGTAGGCGGCAGCCGTGTATGTATAAGAGGGGTGTAGGCGGCAGCCGTGTATGTGTGTCAGAGGGGTGTAGGTGGCAGCCGTGTATGTGTCAGAGGGGTGTAGGCGGCAGCCGTGTATGTGTGTGTAAGAGGGGTGTAGGCGGCAGCCGTGTATGTGTGTCTGAGGGGTGTAGGTGGCAGCCGTGTATGTGTCTGAGGGGTGTAGGCGGCAGCCGTGTATGTGTCAGAGGGGTGTAGGCGGCAGCCGTGTATGTGTGTGTAAGAGGGGTGTAGGCGGCAGCCGTGTATGTGTAAGAGGGGTGTAGGCGGCAGCCGTGTATGTGTAAGAGGGGTGTAGGCGGCAGCCGTGTATGTGTAAGAGGGGTGTAGGCGGCAGCCGTGTTTGTATAAGAGGGGTGTAGGCGGCAGCCGTGTATGTGTGTCAGAGGGGTGTAGGCGGCAGCCGTGAATGTGTCAGAGGGGTGTAGGCGGCAGCCGTGTATGTATGTGTAAGAGGGGTGTAGGCGGCAGCCGTGTATGTGTAAGAGGGGTGTAGGCGGCAGCCGTGTATGTGTCAGAGTGGTGTAGGCGGCAGCCTTGTATGTGTAAGAGGGGTGTAGGCGGCAGCCGTGTATGTGTAAGAGGGGTGTAGGCGGCAGCCGTGTATGTGTAAGAGGGGTGTAGGCGGCAGCCGTGTATGTGTAAAAGGGGTGTAGGTGGCAGCCGTGTATGTGTAAGAGGGGTGTAGGCAGCAGCCGTGTATGTGTAAGAGGGGAGTAGGCGGCAGCCGTGTATGTGTAAGAGAGGTGTAGGCGGCAGCCGTGTATGTGTAAGAGGGGTGTAGGCGGCAGCCGTGTTTGTATAAGAGGGGTGTAGGCGGCAGCCGTGTATGTGTGTCAGAGGGGTGTAGGCGGCAGCCGTGTATGTGTCAGAGGGGTGTAGGCGGCAGCCGTGTATGTATGTGTAAGAGGGGTGCAGGCGGCAGCCGTGTATGTGTAAGAGGGGTGTAGGCGGCAGCCGTGTATGTGTCAGAGTGGTGTAGGCGGCAGCCTTGTATGTGTAAGAGGGGTGTAGGCGGCAGCCGTGTATGTGTAAGAGGGGTGTAGGCGGCAGCCGTGTATGTGTAAGAGGGGTGTAGGCGGCAGCCGTGTATGTGTAAGAGGGGTGTATGCTGCTGCTGTGTTTGTGTAAGAGGGGTGTAGGCGGCAGCTGTGTATGTGTAAGAGGGGTGTAGGTGGCAGCCGTGTATGTGTAAGAGGGGTGTAAGCGGCAGCCGTGTATGTGTAAGAAGGGTGTAGGTGGCAGCCGTGTATGTGTAAGAGGGGTGTAGGCGGCAGCTGTGTATGTGTAAGAGGGGTGCAGGTGGCAGCCGTGTATGTGTAAGAGTGGTGTAAGCGGCAGCCGTGTATGTGTAAGAGGGGTGTAGGCGGCAGCTGTGTATGTGTATAAGGGGTGTAGGCGGCAGCCGTGTATGTGTAAGAGGGGTGTAGGCGGCAGCCATGTATGTGTAAGAGGGGTGTAGGCGGCAGCCATGTATGTGTAAGAGGGGTGTAGGCGGCAGCCGTGTATGTGTAAGAGGGGTGTTGCGGGAGCCGTGTTTGTGTAAGAGGGGTGTAGGCGGCAGCCTTGTATGTGTAAGAGGGGTGTAGGCGGCAGCCGTGTATGTGTAAGAGGGGTGTAGGCGGCAGCCTTGTATGTGTAAAAGGGGTGTAGGCGGCAGCCGTGTATGTGTAAGAGGGGTGTAGGCGGCAGCCCTGTATGTGTAAGAGGGGTGTAGGCGGCAGCCCTGTATGTGTAAGAGGGGTGTAAGCGGCAGCCCTGTATGTGTAAGAGGGGTGTAGGCGGCAGACGTGTATGTGTAAGAGGGGTGTAGGCGGCAGCCGTGTATGTTTAAGAGGGGTGTAGGCGGCTGCCGTGTAGGTGTAAGAGGGGTGTAGGCGGCAGCCGTGTATGTGTAAGAGGGGTGTAGGCGGCAGCCGTGTATGTGTAAGAGGGGTGTAGGCGGCAGCCTTGTATGTGTAAGAGGGGTGTAGGCGGCAGCCGTGTATGTGTAAGAGGGGTGTAGGCGGCAGCCGTGTATGTGTAAGAGGGGTGTAGGCGGTGCCGTTTATATACAGAGACCAGAATAAATCGGCAGGGAATATTCCCAATGTGTATAGAATGAATCTGCCTCTAGTGCCCAAACCTAACACCCGTCACCCTCCCTCCCCTGCACTCACACTCAGCCTATCCCTGATCCCTACCGCTGACCCTGCCTCTAGTGCCCAAACCTAACACCCGTCACCCTCCCTCCACCACAACGCACTCACACACAGCCTAACCCTGATCCCTACCCCTGACCCTGCCTCTATTACTCAAACCTACCACCCATCTCCCTCCCTTCACCCAACCGCACTCACACACAACCTCACCCTGATCCCTACCCCTAGTCCCCAAACTTAACACCCGTCTCCCTCCGCCCCACCGCACTCGCATACAGCCTAACCCTGACCCCTGCCCCTGGCCCTAGTACCCCAACCTAACTCCCGTCTCCCTCCACCCCACTCACACACAGCCTAACCCTGATCCCTACCCTTGACCCTGCCTCTAGTCCCCAAACTTAACACCCGTCTCCCTCCACCCCACCGCACTCACATACAGCCTAACCCTGACCCCTGGCCCTAGTACCCCAACCTAACTCCCATCTCCCTCCACCCCACTCACACACAGCCTAACCCTGATCCCTACCCCCTGACCCTGCCTCTAGTGCCCAAACGTACCACCCGTCTCCCTCCACCACACTCACACACAGCCTAACCCTAATCCCTACCCCTGACCCTGCCTCTAGTGCCCAAACGTACCACCCGTCTCCCTCCCTCCACCACACTCACACACAGCCTAACCCTAATCACTACTCCTGACCCTGTTACGGATGCCGCCTGGGCGCTGGATGTAACTACTGGAGGCTGGAAGGTGGAGATCAGGCGTGAGCCCGTAGCCGGGACCGCCGGTTAGGACGGCCACAGAGAACCCTACTCTGACTCAATTGAGTACCCCGGGCAGATGACAAACCCCTGCGGGTACTAGACTTCACCTGTGGCCGCCGCATTCGAAGGAGCGAGTTAGGCCCGCTCCAACCCTAGTGCCCAAACCCAACACCCGTCTCTCTCCCTCCACCCCACCGCACTCACACACAGCCTAACTCTGACCCTCCCAGCGGCATTTAAGCCTAACTGTTGGCATTCCGAAAATGTAGTTATTGTAGTGCCATCATTATATTTGTGCATGTAGTTATTGTAGTGCCACCATTATAATTGTACATGTAGATATTGTAGTGCCACCATTATAATTGTGCATGTAGTTATTGTAGTGCCACTATTATAATTGTGCACGTAGGAATTGTAGTGCCACCAGTATAATTGTGCACTTAGTTATTGTCGTGCCACTATTATAATTGTGCATGTAGTTATTGTAGTGCCACCATTATAATTCTGCACGTAGTTATTGTAGTGCCACCATTATAATTGTGCACGTAGTTATTGTAGTGCCACCATTATAATTCTGCACGTAGTTCTTGTAATGCCACCATTATAATTGTTCATGTAGGTATTGTATTGCCACCATTATAATTGTGCACGTAGTTATTGTAGTGCCACCATTATCATTGTGCACGTAGTTATTGTAGTGCCACCATTATAATTGTGCACGTAGTTATTGTAGTGCCATCAATTATAATTGTGCACGTAGTTATTGTAGTGCCACCATTATAATTGCGCACATACTGTAGTGATTGTAGTGTCACCATTATAATTGTGCACATAGTTATTGTAGTGCCACCATTATAATTGTGCATGTAGTTATTGTAGTGCCACAATTATAATTGTGCACATAGTTATTGTAGTGCCACCATTATAATTTTGCATGTAGTTATTGTAGTGCCACTGTTATAATTGTGCATGTAGTTATTGTAGTGCCACCATTATAATTGTGCACGTAGTTATTGTAGTGCCACCATTATAATTGTGCATGTAGTTATTGTAGTGCCACCAATATAATTGTGCAGGTAATTATTGTAGTGCCACCATTATAATTGTGCATGTAGTTATTGTAGTGCCACCATTATAATTGTGCACATAGTTATTGTAGTGCCACCATCATAATTGTGCACGTAGTTATTGTAGTGCCACCATTATAATTGTGCATGTAGTTATTGTGGTGCCACAATTATAAATGTGCATGTAGTTATTGTAGTGCCACCATTATAATTGTGCACGTAGTTATTGTAGTGCCACCATTATAATTGTGCATGTAGTTATTGTAGTGCCACCATTATAATTGCGCACATACTGTAGTTATTGTAGTGCCACCATTATAATTGTGCATGTAGTTATTGTAGTGCCACCCTTATAATTGTGCACATTCTGTAGTTATTGTAGTGCCACCATTATAATTGTGCATGTAGTTATTGTAGTGCCACCCTTATAATTGTGCACATACTGTAGTTATTGTAGTGCCACCATTATAATTGTGCACGTGGTAACTGCCGTCAATGTTACTGGATCCGTCTGATGACGGATTATAGGAAACAGTTCAGAGTTTTCATGAAATTCAGTGATAGTTTAATATAAGAAATGTATAATATAATGAATGCAGTTAATATATATATAAATATAATGCGATGGAGTGTAGACCAATGGCGTTTGCGGGAGGTCAGATTACTGTATAATTGCTGTCATTACCTCCGCCAGTACATCATAGTATCCCGCCATACAGTATATTGCGCTGACCTTTCTAAGGGTCTGTCTTCCCATTGGCCGGGTGTGATGAGCATTCAGGCAGTTTACTAGGGCTGTAAATAGGAAAGAAATGTAAATGGCCAACCAGCCAAAAAGCGGAATATTGAAAAGGTCAGAGGGGCGCAGTGACTGTTCTCTGACAGCCGGGAGCAGTAATTCACTCTGAGGGAGAAACATTCAAATCTCAATATATCACCACTTGACAAAGACGGTAATGCAGGCGGGAGATGGCAGGACCTCCACCCGTCCTCATAGCGAGCTTCAGATAATGGCCCTTGTTCTGATTCACTCGCAGCGGCAAATTCCTTCTCTAATGGACAAAACCATGTGCACTGCAGGTGGGGCAGATGTAACATGTGCAGAGAGAATTCGATTTGGGTGGGGTTTTACTTCAAAGTGAGATCTATATTGCAGTGTAGAAATAAAGCAGCCAGTATTTACCCTGCACAGAAACAGAACAACTCACCCAAATCTAATTATCTCTGTACCTGTTACATCTGCCCCACCTGCAGTGCACATGGTTTTAACAATTTGAGAAGGTATTTGCCTCTGCGAGTGAATCAGAATGAGAGCCAAAATGTGACTGTGGGACCCTGCAATCCATCAAAACTGAGCCCCAAACCACGGGCAGAAAATAGCCACCACAGCACCAAAAGGGTTAAACCTTATGCTGGGGCGCCATGTTTAAAATAAACAATGGGCCTAATTCAGGTTCAGACGGAGATCACTGAAAATAAAGATTCTCAGTCTAAGGACCAGTGGGGGATATATATATATATATATATATATATATATATATATATATATACACACACACACACACACACACAGTATTTACTTTGATTTGAAGTATTGTGAAGACCTATCCAGGCATTATATTTGAAGTCTCCGAGCTGTGTATGATGCTCGCTGCCATAGCAACAAGACTGAAATTGTCAGTTTCCTCTTTTGCAAGCACTGAACTTATAAACTTAATCTGGTCCAATTAACCTAATACCAGCTGTATCACTGACCCCTGTGCTCAGCTCTCCCAGACTGATCCCTTCTCTGCGTGTTACAGCAGGATCCAGGAGACTTGTTCTGGGTACATTTCTCTTCATTTTCTGTTATTATTACTTATTATATATCACTCTTGTCTGTGACAAGTTCCAGCCGGCAATAACACATGTGAGCAGAAGTCTGCCATTGTTTCCGCATCACTGGCGTTCTTTACAAATCGCTGGTTTGATTATGAGACACAAAAAAGTAGCAATTTGGCCGTTTTATAATAGCTGTTCCATGAAAAACTCAGGTGTTTATTTTAAAAGAAATTGCTGTGGCAATGTATGGTCTTCTATTTACAATGTATGATTACCATGGTAACCACAGGCACAGGAAATAGTCACCAGATATGCTTTGAGCCATGTTTTCACTGTAGCATCCTAATTCTACCCCTCGGACATAAGCTGGTAACTGAGTAGAACCTGTGTCTAGCAGACATTTTTGCTTGACATCCAGAGAAATTTTGAAGCAAAGATAATGATATGTAAAAGATTGAAACAAAAATGTTATCTATGTGATGTGTGTTACTTTGTGATGTCATGTGTTACTTTGTGATGTGTTCTATGTGATGTCATGTGTTACTTTGTGATGTCATGTGTTACTTTGTGATGTCATGTGTTACTTTGTGATGTGTTCTATGTGATGTGTGTTACTTTGTGATGTCATGTGTTACTTTGTGATGTGTTCTATGTGATTGTTATTTTGACATATAGTAGCATGCTTTCAACTTGCATTAAGATATAGTGGGGTCATTTACAATGATGGGAGATCTATTGAATATAGGATGTTACCCAATCAGATTCTAGCTATGATCTTCTAGGAAGTGCTAAATAAAGAATAAGTGGAATCTTATAGGTTGCTATGGACAACATCCAATGTTCAGTAGAACTCCCATCTTAGTACCCCATGTTGGTTTCTTTGCTGTTGATAAATTTTATTAGTAACATTAATCATTGTATAAGGAGTACATGTTACATTCTCAGATCATCTGCCCATTACATTATCCTCCACCCACAGCCATACAATCAAGTGTAATAATAATTAATCCTGAATTGGGTTAGATTGCAAAACTCCATTCAAATAAATGCAAATATGACAATCGTTTGAATACGGTATCACCAGCGCACAGGACAGCAGCGACATATCCCAGCCGTTCCTGCACCGCAGAGATAGAAACTGGAAGCAGGGAATGGGGACGGTTCTGTACCTAGATATCCTTATGTATTTTATGTATTGTTGTATTAAATGAGTGTATTGTCACTATCATTTCCTCTCATTTATGTGAATATCTCGTAGAGATTGGGTGGATTCAAGATTCCAAGCGCCCGATAAGTTGTATTCCTCTTTTTATTTGTATATGGTTCTGTACCTTCGTCTTGTTCTTCCAGCGATACAATAACTGCCTGATGGGAGATACGTGTATCTGCATGTCCAGCGTATACCTCATCTGATGCGTCATTCCCTTATAGGATTATACCTCTTATTATTGTGTGTGGGAGATCAGATGTAACTTCATAGATACATTAAATATGGTATAATATCATCTACATGTTGTGTTGTATCAGAGCCAATGTCTGTGGCCAGGATACAATTCAACCGTCTCCCATGGTCACATTAAGAACACGCACAGCCACACGCATGCACGCGCGCACACACACACACATACCACAGTTGTGGTGCAGTCCAAGCCTCAGTAATGATAGGTGTCTATCCCCTCTCAGGGGGGTTTATTCTAGTTCATTCTTTCTGACAAAATCCTTCTTAGATGGACAAAACCATGTGCACTGCAGGGGGGCAGATGTAACATGTGCAGAGAGAATTAGATTTGGGTGAGTTTTTTTGTTTCTGTGCAGGGAAAATACTGACTGCATGATTTTACACTGCAATATAGAGCTCACTTTGAAGAAAAACCCCACCCAAATCTAATTCTCTCTGCACAAGTTACATCTGCCCCACCCGCAGTGCACATGGTTTTGTCCATCTAAGAAGGATTTTGTCAGAAAGAATGAACTAGAATAACCCCCAGGGTGAGAGCTCTCAGCAGCAATTTGACTCTTATTGGACCTTCCTGCACTTAACACCCGACGTGTTTCATCAGTAAGACTTCCTCAGGGAAGGGATATACGCCAGTTCCATTCCTCACCCAGCTCCTGGCCAGTCTGGGGGTAGAGGAGAACCAGCAGCTGGGCAGAGGGGACTGGGCATCGCCTGTGCGGGGTCTGGGAGGGTGAACACAGGAACCCGCAGAGTATGTGGTATACGGCGGGAGCAGTATAGGGATGTGTGTGTGTGTCTAAGGGCAGTATATGGTGGGGGTGCAGAATTTGGAAGAGGATGGGGTGCGGTGTATATAGGGCTGTATGTGTCCATATCTTATTATTGTGTGTGGGTCCTGAATGGAGTGCTGTCAGGATCCCCCTAGTGGCAGCCAGCGGCACCACAGAGGAGTGGAGCGGCGTTAGCCTTTTATATATGTATATATTGTGTTTATACTGCGCTCTTCCAGCGCCATGACTCCGCTGTAACCGGCGCGCATCGCTAAGCATCGTCTTCACAATAAAACAGCGGTTAAATATCTGAACACATTATTTGCAGGTTTCCTCCTTTCCTCGGCAATGCATCGCAGGTCCCTCTGGCGCCAAGCGGATTAATCACTGAAGAAGTCAGCGAGCCCTGATTAGGGCCAGAACTGATAAGAACAAATAGCGCTTCCGTGGAAATAAAACCGTATTGCGGAGAGAGAATGAAATAGTAAACGTTGGGGAATAGGAGAATGTTCTGAAAGCCATCTATTCATTATCTGTGCGTTAGATGCCACCTGTTTTCCATAATTGTCTGTTTAAATGAAGAACTGTAAGCGTAATTAAACAGCACGTGTAGGCGGAACAGGCTTCCCGACATCACCGCTTATTAATGGACATCTATATCGGAGCCCCGCACACTAATTACAATGTAACGCTGGAGCTGGCAGCGCTGGGAAATATCGCTTTCGGGCCTCGTATAAGGGGCTTATGTCATTATTAGCGCAAGTGCTTCTGCCCAGATTTGCTTCATTTTATATATATTATTTCAATATCTGCGAGATCCCTGGGTTGCAGCAATTCAACAAGTCCCCTCCACATCACATGTGAACTGTAATTTCCAGTGTTAATCTGATAAGAGCGGTGACACGTGGTAACACGTGTAGTTACAGCAGCCGTTCATTGCTATGACTGATTCCAGGACGCACATAACCGCGGTGCGATCCAGCTCTCGTTTCTGGTGACTGATGCCTCAATTACACGGGAATATGACAGCTTGCCGGCAATTACATCTCTTCCACCTAAGAGAAAAGGGACATTCCTAAGCACCTATCTGCTGTTATGTACAAGCGGGAACAGCGCAGGTTCTTAGTACCGTATTAGTTATCTGCAAGAGACAATGGGGCGATTCAGGTTCACTCGCAAAGCACATTTGGTTTGCTAATGGGCAAAACCATGTGCACTGCAGGTGATGTTATTTTGTTTATGTGCAGAGTAAATACTGGCTGCTTTATTTTTACACTGCAATTTAGATATCAGTTTGAAGTACAAACTCCCCCCAAATGTAACTTTCTCTGCACCTGTTACATCTGCCCCACCTGCAAAGCACATGGTTTTGTCTAGGTTACGGAGAGCGGCCTCGGGACTAGGTTGCGGAGAGCGGCCTCGGGACCAGGTTACGGAGAGCGGCCCCAGGACCAGGTTACGGACAGCAGCCTCGGGACCAGGTTACGGACAGCGGCCCTGGGACCAGGTTACGGAGAGCGGCCTCGGGACTAGGTTACGGAGAGCGTCCTCGGGACCAGGTTACGGACAGCGGCCTCGGGACCAGGTTACAGAGAATGGCCTTGGGACCAGGTTACGGAGAGCGGCCCTGGGACTAGGTTACGGAGAGCGGCCCTGGGACCAGGTTATGGAGAGCGGCCTCGGGACTAGGTTACGGAGAGCGTCCTCGGGACTAGGTTACGGAGAGCGTCCTCGGGACTAGGTTACGGACAACGGCCTCGGGACTAGGTTACGGACAGCGGCCTCGGGACCAGGTTACGGAGAGCGTCCTCGGGACTAGGTTACGGACAACGGCCTCGGGACTAGGTTACGGACAGCGGCCTCGGGACCAGGTTACGGAGAGCAGCCTCGGGACTAGGTTACGGACAGCGGCCTCGGGACCAGGTTACGGAGAGCGGCCTCGGGACCAGGTTACGGACAGCGGCCTCGGGACCAGGTTATAGAGAACGGCCTTGGGACCAGGTTACGGAGAGCGGCCCTGGGACTAGGTTACGGAGAGCGGCCCTGGGACCAGGTTATGGAGAGCGGCCTCGGGACTAGGTTACGGAGAGCGGCCTTGGGACCAGGTTACGGAGAGCGGCCTCGGGACCAGGTTACGGAGAACGACTTCGGGACCAGGTTACGGAGAGCGGCCTCGGGACCAGGTTACGGAGAGCGGCCTCGGGACCAGGTTACGGAGAGCGGCCTTGGGACCAGGTTACGGACAGCGGCCTTGGTACCAGGTTACGGAGAACGGCCTTGGGACCAGGTTACGGAGAGCGGCCCCGGGACCAGGTTACGGAGAACGACTTCGGGACCAGGTTACGGAGAGCGGCCTCGGGACCATCTTACGGACAGCGGCCTCGGGACCAGGTTACGGACAGCGGCCTTGGTACCAGGTTACGGAGAACGGCCTCGGGACCAGGTTACAGAGAGCGGCCTCAGAAACAGGTTACGGAGAGCGGCCTCGGGACCAGGTTACGGATAGCGGCCCTGGGACCAGGTTACGGAGAGCGGCCTCGGGACCAGGTTACGGAGAGCGGCCTTGGGACCAGGTTACGGAGAGCGGCCTCGGGACCAGGTTACGGAGAACGACTTCGTGACCAGGTTACGGAGAGCGGCCTCGGGACCAGGTTACGGAGAGCGGCCTCAGGACCAGGTTACGGAGAGCGTCCTCAGGACCAGGTTACGGACAGCGGCCTCAGTACCAGGTTACAGAGAACGGCCTTGGGACCAGGTTACGGAGAGCGGCCTCGGGACCAGGTTACGGACAGCGGCCTCGGGACCAGGTTATAGAGAACGGCCTTGGGACCAGGTTACGGAGAGCGGCCCTGGGACTAGGTTACGGAGAACGACTTCGGGACCAGGTTACGGAGAGCGGCCTCGGGACCAGGTTACGGAGAGCGGCCTCGGGACCAGGTTACGGAGAGCGGCCTCGGGACCAGGTTACGGACAGCGGCCTTGGTACCAGGTTACGGAGAACGGCCTTGGGACCAGGTTACGGAGAGCGGCCCCGGGACCAGGTTACGGAGAACGACTTCGGGACCAGGTTACGGAGAGCGGCCTCGGGACCATCTTACGGACAGCGGCCTCGGGACCAGGTTACGGACAGCGGCCTTGGTACCAGGTTACGGAGAACGGCCTCGGGACCAGGTTACAGAGAGCGGCCTCAGAAACAGGTTACGGAGAGCGGCCTCGGGACCAGGTTACGGACAGCGGCCTTGGTACCAGGTTACGGAGATCGGCCCTGGGACCAGGTTATGGAGAGCGGCCTCGGGACCAGGTTACGGAGAGCGGCCTCGGGACCAGGTTACGGAGAACGACTTTGTGACCAGGTTACGGAGAGCGGCCTCGGGACCAGGTTACGGAGAGCGGCCTCAGGACCAGGTTACGGAGAGCGTCCTCAGGACCAGGTTACGGACAGCGGCCTCAGTACCAGGTTACAGAGAACGGCCTTGGGACCAGGTTACGGAGAGCGGCCTCGGGACCAGGTTACGGACAGCGGCCTCGGGACCAGGTTATAGAGAACGGCCTTGGGACCAGGTTACGGAGAGCGGCCCTGGGACTAGGTTACGGAGAGTGGCCCTGGGACCAGGTTATGGAGAGCGGCCTCGGGACTAGGTTACGGAGAGCGGCCTTGGGACCAGGTTACGGAGAGCGGCCTCGGGACCAGGTTACGGAGAACGACTTCGGGACCAGGTTACGGAGAGCGGCCTCGGGACCAGGTTACGGAGAGCGGCCTCGGGACCAGGTTACGGAGAGCGGCCTCGGGACCAGGTTACAGAGAGCGGCCTCAGAAACAGGTTACGGAGAGCGGCCTCGGGACCAGGTTACGGACAGCGGCCTTGGTACCAGGTTACGGAGATCGGCCCTGGGACCAGGTTACGGAGAGCGGCCTCGGGACCAGGTTACGGAGAGCGGCCTTGGGACCAGGTTACGGAGAGCGGCCTCGGGACCAGGTTACGGCGAACGACTTTGTGACCAGGTTACGGAGAGCGGCCTCGGGACCAGGTTACGGAGAGCGGCCTCAGGACCAGGTTACGGAGAGCGTCCTCAGGACCAGGTTACGGACAGCGGCCTCAGTACCAGGTTACAGAGAACGGCCTTGGGACCAGGTTACGGAGAGCGGCCTCGGGACCAGGTTACGGACAGCGGCCTCGGGACCAGGTTATAGAGAACGGCCTTGGGACCAGGTTACGGAGAGCGGCCCTGGGACTAGGTTACGGAGAGCGGCCCTGGGACCAGGTTATGGAGAGCGGCCTCGGGACTAGGTTACGGAGAGCGGCCTTGGGACCAGGTTACGGAGAGCGGCCTCGGGACCAGGTTACGGAGAACGACTTCGGGACCAGGTTACGGAGAGCGGCCTCGGGACCAGGTTACGGAGAGCGGCCTCGGGACCAGGTTACGGAGAGCGGCCTCGGGACCAGGTTACAGAGAGCGGCCTCAGAAACAGGTTACGGAGAGCGGCCTCGGGACCAGGTTACGGAGAGCGGCCTCGGGACCAGGTTACGGAGAGCGGCCCTGGGACCAGGTTACGGAGAGCGGCCTCGGGACCAGGTTACGGAGAGCGGCCTTGGGACCAGGTTACGGAGAGCGGCCTCGGGACCAGGTTACGGAGAACGACTTTGTGACCAGGTTACGGAGAGCGGCCTCGGGACCAGGTTACGGAGAGCGGCCTCAGGACCAGGTTATGGAGAGCATCCTCAGGACCAGGCTACGGACAGCGGCCTCAGTACCAGGTTACAGAGAACGGCCTTGGGACCAGGTTACGGAGAGCGGCCCTGGGACTAGGTTACGGAGAGTGGCCCTGGGACCGGGTTACGGAGAGCGGGCGAGGGACTAGGTTACGGAGAGCGGCCTTGGACCAGGTTACGGAGAGCGGCCTCGGGTGTAGGTTACGGAGAGCGGACTCGGGACTAGGTTATGGAGAGCAGCCTCGGGTATAGGTTATGTGGAGGGGTTCTCAGTGCCTGTTTGAAGCTTTGTAAGGTTGGGGAGAGTCAGGGAGCTTGTTCCAGTGAAGGGGCATCGCGGGCAAAATTTGGGATATGCGCATGGGATGCAGTAACCAGGGTACTGGTTACCCTGGTTACTGCATCAGCGGAGAGGGGGAGGTGATTGACCGACCGGAGAGGGCGGGAGGTAGCGTGTAGGGAAGTGAGGTTGGAGATGTAGGGAGCAGTGGAGTTAGAGAGGACCTTAT
This sequence comes from Crinia signifera, assembly GCF_055691185.1. Classification (NCBI taxonomy): domain Eukaryota; kingdom Metazoa; phylum Chordata; class Amphibia; order Anura; family Myobatrachidae; genus Crinia; species Crinia signifera. The sequence continues at coordinate 160,500,699 of NC_139223.1, read as the reverse complement.
TTGCGAAGGTGAGGAGGATTCTGTAGTGGTTGGGAGCCAGGGCAGGATTTGGCAGAGACGAGTAGCAGAAGTGGAGCAGTGGGAGAGGAAGGGTCATGGTTGGGTTTCCTAACACTAGGTGAGACAAGAGCTTGTTTGGCTGGCAAGAATGAGATGTCGGTAACCTATACCAAAGCCCCGTGTTTTACTGTCTATGTAATCAGTGGTGCATGCAGGAATGGTTTCTGAGTACCCAGAAACCCCCCCAGGAGTCTAAGGGCCCTAGACTGAAAGCCGAGGGTCCCCTATTTCCATGGGTACAAGAATATTAAAAATCGGCCCTTGGGAACCGGAGAGATCTGACTTCAAAGCTGTGGTCCCCATCCAAGCCTGTTAACTGCTCTTCCCAGTCCGATATTTCAGGTTCCCAGATGAGCCACTTTCAGGATGGCTTTGCATAGCACTCCGCCATGTAACACCGCCCTTCCCTCCTCCGTTTGCACTGTGTGTATGCACTGAGCGGCTTTCCCCGCAGAGGTGAATGTCATCATCGCTGTCCATACGCACTGGGCATAGTCGCCCAGTGTGTGTGGACCTTTAGAGGTTTTCTGAGGGTATATTCCAAAATCTGGGACTCTCCCCCTTTGATGGACACTAGTAGCTTGTCTCTACTGTGCCCAGAACCAGATATATCAGCCTTCCAGCAGCTGGTTACTGCTCCAGCTCCACACACGGTATGTCGTTTTATATTCTCGTTGGCAGATTGGTCTGCCTCCTGAACTCTGATCCCCTAGTCCCCAATACCATTTGGTAGGTGGGATTCTCTAGTTTTTAATTCCATCAAAATCTAAGAAATCTATTTCCGGGAACTGGAGATATCTGCAGTCAAGCAAGCTGTCATCCCACCAGAAAATTATGAATAATAAGCCCCCTCCACTATACACCCCTCCTCTGCGTATTAAACATCCTCTACCACCCTGGAAGTTATGTATCAGGGCCCCTTCATTCAGCCCAATGCCCCCTTCTCCCACCCCATCTCCCACCATCTGTGCAGTAAAGGGGTAATTAGTGGAAATTACTGATCCAGGCCCTACATGCTGAGCGGTTGATATAATACCCCCTACCACCCGCGGGACATCAAAGCTTCCCCCACCCCTACCGCTGGAGGATCGGTAGGTGCCCCAATACATTGCTATACCCAGGGGTCTACACTGCTGTTGATGCCCCTCTATGCACTGCGTGTGTATATATATATATATATATATATATATATATATATATATAGTGTGGGAGAGCGCGGCACTATATTATCTGGACTCGCCGCGGCGGCTCCAGCTACGAAGGCACCGGGCGTGTAACAGCAAATAAGGAATCGAGTGCCGGCGCACCACCCCCATTATATATATATATATATATAAATATATATATATATATTATTATTTATATACATTTGGTCTATCTATAATACTTTAACTGACCCGGCGTATACTGGGTCACCTAAGTGTCCATCTCCGTGCTTTGCTCCGCCCCTCTCTGGAAACCCCCTTCTGAAAATCCTGCGTTTGCCCCTGGTATTGGACAAATAAACCCAGTTAGGAAACTTTCCCTATAAATGGTTGACAGATATTATTCTGTATCAGATTCACTTTTCTTCTAATCCTTAAAATATATATATATATTTTTTTGCTTCTTATTGGCTTTATCCTTAGTGATGTGATGTTTTTATATTCGGCAGTACAGATGGGAGAAGACGGCAACATTTCACTCAAGTGACAGATTGCAGCGTCTTGGCGCCAGCATTCGGCCTTAACGATAACAAATATGTGGCATCTAAATGAGCGAACATCATTTTGTTGTTTATGACAGACGCAATAAAAATAGATCTCGCACATGAGGTACACAGTAATGATGGCGCAGTGTCCTCGTATTATTCCTTCCCAGGACTGCGGGCTGCGCGGATTAGTGCCAAACGGAATTCACAAAGAGTTATATGGGGATATAGGTGAAAACGAAACAGATCTTTATACAATTTATAGGCATGATGTGATGCTCTGCGGGTCCGGCAACCATGCGGGATGCCGACATTATGGGCAGGATGTGATGCTCTGCGGTTCCGGCAACCGCGCAGGATGTCCTCACAATGTGCAGGTTTGTTAAATCGTCAGTCACAAGGCAAAACCACGCCATGAAAACTTCAGCGTACATCCGGCCGCATACCCATATATAAGGTATAGCCAGGAATCTGATGCAGAGTCTGAAGAATATTGTGCCTCATTCAGGTTGGCTCACTATGCCGCAGTAGTTCCCTGCTTAGCAAGCCTTGTAACGACACCTGCCGGGGGGCATGCAAATGCCCGTCCCCAGCCACCCAGCAAATAAACCTGGCGCATTGCGAATGGAAACATCCATTCACAGGGTTGTCTGCGGGACCAAAATCATGGGATGTCTCCCCCTTCCTGCGTTGTGCAGTCTCCCCTTCCTGCATTGCGCAGTCTCCCCGTTCCACCGTTGCGCAGTCTCCCCCTTCCTGCGTTGCACAGCCTCCCCCTTCCTCCGTTGTGCAGTCTCCCTGTTCCACCGTTGCGCAGTCTCCCTCTTTCTGCATTGCGAAGTCTCCCCCTTGCTGCATTGCACAGTCTCCCCCTTCCTCCGTTGTGCAGTCTCCCCCTTCCGCCGTTGTGCAGTCTCCCCCTTCCTGCGTTGCGCAGTCTCCCCGTTCCTCCGTTGTGCAGTCTCCCCCTTCCTCCATTGCGCAGCCTCCCCCTTCCTGCGTTGTGCAGTCTCCCCCTTCCTGCGTTGCGCAGCCTCCCCCTTCCTCCGTTGTGCAGGCTCCCCCTTCCTCCGTTGTGCAGTCTCCCCCTTCCTGCGTTGCGCAGCCTCCCCCTTCCTCCGTTGTGCAGGCTCCCCCTTCCTCCGTTGTGCAGTCTCCCCCTTCCTGCATTGCGCAGTCTCCCCGTTCCTCCGTTGTGCAGTCTCCCCCTTCCTCCGTTGCGCAGTCTCCCCCTTCCTGCGTTGCGCAGTCTCCCCCTTCCTGTGTTGCTCAGTCTCCTCCTTGCTGCATTGCGCAGTCTCCCCTTGGATCCGAAACGTAATCATATATTCCGACCACAGATAGAAAAGGCTATCCAGGAGTATTTGGAGGCTCAGATGCAAGAGGATGTTGTGGGTCCACCGCTGCGCCCACCTCTTCCTGAGCCTGAAGAGCATGACCCACCTGTGCCCTCTCAATGTGCCTCTTAGAACATTCTCTCTATAAAGATTACAAAGCTGCATCCGCAATGCCAATAAGCTACCTATAGCAGCGTGCAAGGTAGCTTACGTAAAGGGTAGGCGAGAGCTAGAAGATGAGCACCGAGCATGGGTGTTCATCATTGGTAGTGTTAGATACGTAGGGGGAAATTTACTAAAGGAAATTTGTAAAAAATAGGTGTATTTGTATCCAGAAATACACTTATTTTTGACATTTAGGGGGAAATTTACTAAGAATACGAATACAAATAATTGTATTCGTATTCTTGCTACGAATTAATACGACAGCATACCTCGTATGCTTTGTCGTGTTCCGGAGGGAGATTTACAAAGCAGCCATATACGACTGCTTTGTAACCTTCCGATGTCATATTAATTCGTATTAGCTGGCCGTATATACGGCCGCTAATACGAATTAGTAGAGTCAGATCCGTGCAGGCTGCAAGGTGTAAAAAAAATAGAAATAAAAATAAATAAATAAAAAAAACGGCGTGGGGTCCCCCCCACAGCCATAACCAGCACCAGGCTGACAGAGCCGGGGCTGGTAATTAAAAATCAGGGAACCCGACAAATAGGGGTTCCCCGATTTTTAACAACCAACCCCAGGCTCCAGGTCTAGGGCTGGTTCCCAAAATACGGGAGACAAAATGACTAGGGGTCCCCCGTATTTTAAAAACCAGCCCCAGGCCAAACCAGCCAGCAGGGTAATGCCACAGCCGGGGGGAGACTTTTTATACAAGTCCTCCCGGCCAAAGCATTAACCCTACCGACCAGTCAGCCTGGCCAGGGGTCCTGGGGGAGTGGGGATACTACTGATGTAAGGCTCACTGGTCTATAGTTGCTTACCTCTTCCTTGCTTCCACTTTTGTGCAGTGGGACTACATTTGCTATTTTACAGTCCTCTGGGATTACTCCAGTAGCTAGTGACTGGTGGAATAATGCTGTTAATGGTTTTACCAGCTCCCCTTTAAGCTCTTTTAGTATCCTTGGATGTATCCCATCTGGCCCTCTTGTGATAAGAGCTGTCCTTTTCTATGCGCGCCGTCCCTGGACATCTGGGTGTAAGACCCAGAAGTCCCTCTGTGCAAGCACACAGTGATGGCGTTGGCTGTGGGGCATGCTGGGGGAGATCCGTGACAGATCCCTCACACAGCGCTGCAGATAGAAGCCCATAGGCTTCTGTAGGGTGTCCTCATAGGTGCCCTGCCATGCGGGCATTAGTGCATACAAAATTGCGGTTAAAAAAAATTGGATAACAGAGAAGGAGAGGAGAGACAGAGTGGGTGTTACCAGTAGCTGCAGAGGACCCTGATGGGGGCTTGCACTTCCCGGCATTAGTCCTCACCCCCATAATCCCGTCAATTGCAGCATTCAGAGCAACCCCCCCCCCCCCCACGCGCTATAGCCTCCCTACAGGTGGGAGGGAGTGGAGTGGAGCTGAGCTGTGGGGGTGTCTGACATTAGTGTATGTCAGCGGACACGAGGCACCTTTTGTGCACACTTATGGTTGTGTCTAATGAATTCTGCTAGAGGTCCACTATGTGCTAAGATATAGTTCTAGATCCCAGTATCACGCGGTCTGTCTGATCTACATTCAGATAGCAACAAGATCATCATCTACAGTAACAGCTCTGTAAATGGATGGACACAGAACCTCTTCCCGGCTAAACAAAGTAGTGCAGACGGGTTCTGGTTTTCACTCTTTGGGTCTCTTGTCACAATATGGTTGGCATGCCGACACTCAGAACACCGTTGTTATGGAAACCGGCGCTGGAGTCCTGACAGCGTATTTACCGTTCCTTATTGTAGGCCATTTGGATGGTAAAATTTGAAAAAAAAAAAACCCTCATGTTGACCTCTTTATATGTTGACATTTTGACCCCGCCAACTTTGTGTATGTCAACCTTTTTTCTGTATCGATCAAAGTCATGTTGACCTTTTGGGTCACAGTGCACCACAGGGGAGGAGGGGGCCCTATTTTTGTCTGCACATGGGCCCCCTCCGCTCTTGAGGTGTCTCTACTGAGGGAAGCGGCGCTACTACTGGAAGCATTATGGGCCTAATTTAGCCCTGCTCGCTAGGCTGCGTTTATTCAGAGCCTAGTGAGCAAATCAATGCTGCCCCGCCAAACGCACCCCCTGCCACCCAAATCCCCTTGATACCCTGCAATGTACGCTTACACATCCGCTCACAAGCGCCCGCACAGAGGAGGTGGTCACTTACGTCATATGACGTCACCTGTGTTCCCGGGGGCCTGCCCAGCGTTTCTATGGACACGACCACCATTTTCGTGGGTACGCCCATGAAATGAAGGGTGTCCACAACATAACACCCCCTGCATGTCAATCAGGCAGCGAGTGCCCCGGCAAATGACAATATCGTGGAAAGTGCTCAGTGCGGGGTCGGCACATGTGCATAAAGAGGAGCACTGAATCGGCCCCTATATGTAACGTGAACAAGGGGCACTATTATCAGGGGTAATAGGAATCAGGGGCACCATGTGCGGTGTAATGTGAACAAGGGGCACAATTATCAGGGGTAATAGGAATCAGGGGCACCATGTGCGGTGTAATGTGAACAAGGGGCACTATTATCAGGGGTAATAGGAATCAGGGGCACCATGTGCGGTGTAATGTGAACCAGGGGCACTATTATCAGGGGTAATAGGAATCAGGGGCACCATGTGCGGTGTAATGTGAACACAGGGCACATATCATCAGAGCTAATAGAAATCAGGGGCACCATGTGCGGTGTAGTGTGAACAAGGGGCACTATTATCAGGGCTAATAGGAATCAGGGGCACTATGTGCGATGTAATGTGAACAAGGGGCACTATTATCAGGGGTAATAGGAATCAGGGGCACCATGTGTGGTGTAATGTGAACAAGGGGCACTATTATCAGGGGTAATAGGAATCAGGGGCACCATGTGTGGTGTAATGTGAACAAGGGGCATTATTATCAGGGGTAATAGGAATCAGGGGCACCATGTGTGGTGTAATGTGAACAAGGGGCACTATTATCAGGGGTAATATGAATCAGGGGCACCATGTGCGGTGTAATGTGAATAAGGGGCACTATTATCAGGGGTAATAGGAATCAGGGGAACCATGTGTGGTGTAATGTGAATAAGATTGTGCTATTGTATAATTGGAAATGGGGGAACTATTGTATGGTCATGCCCCCTTTTTGTGAGACCACACTTTTTTTTTTGCAGAGGGGTGCCAAACACCCTAGCACCAGCCCTGCTTGGGTGTCCATCGGCAGAGCATTGTACACCGTGGGCATGACCCTCGCCCTGCGGCACCTGTTGGGTACACAGACCCTCACCCTGCGGCACTTGTTGCGGCACAGACCCTCGCCCTGCGGCAGCTGTTGGGCGCACAAACCCTCGCCCTGCGATACCTGTGGCACAGACCCTTGCTCTATGGCACCTGTTGGGGAACAGACAGACCCTCACTCTGCGGCACCTGTTGGGGCACAGACCCTTGCTCTATGGCACCTGTTGGGGCACAGACCCTTGCTCTATGGCACCTGTTGGGGCACAGACCCTCGCCCTGTGGCACCTGTTGGGGCACAGACCCTCGCCCTGCGGCACCAGTTGCAGCACAGGTCCTCGCCCTGCGGCACCTGTTGGGGCACAGACCCTTGCCCTGCGGCACCTGTTGGGTACACAGACCCTCGACCTGCGGCACAGACCCTCGCCCTGAGGCACCTGTTGGGTACACAGACCCTGGCCCTGCGGCACCTGTTGGGTGCACAGACCCTGGCCCTGCGGCACCTGTTGGGCACAGACCCTCGCCCTGCGGCACCTGTTGGGCACAGACCCTCGCCCTGCGGCACCTGTTGGGCACAGACCCTCGTTCTATGGCACCTGTTGGGCACAGACCCTCGCCCTGCGGCACCTGTTGGGGCACAGACCCTCGCCCTGCAGCACCTGTTGGACACAGACCCTCGCCCTGCGGCACCTGTTGGGCACAGACCCTCGCTCTATGGCACCTGTTGGGCACAGACCCTCGCCCTGCAGCACCTGTTGGGGCACAGACCCTCGCCCTGCGGCACCTGTTAGGCACAGACCCTCGCTCTATGGCACCTGTTGGGCACAGACCCTCACCCTGCGGCACCTGTTGGGCACAGACCCTTGCTCTATGGCACCTGTTGGGCACAGACCCTCGCCCTGCGGCACCTGTTGGGCACAGACCCTCGCTCTATGCCACCTGTTGGGCACAGACCCTCGCCCTGCGGCACCTGTTGGGAACAGACCCTCGCCCTGCGGCACCTGTTTGGGCACAGACCCTCGCCCTGCGGCACCTGTTGGTCACAGACCCTCGCTCTATGGCACCTGTTGGGCACAGACCCTCGCCCTGCGGCACCTTTTGGGGCACAGACCCTCGCCCTGCGGCACCTGTTGGGCACAGACCCTCGCCCTGCGGCACCTGTTAGGCACAGACCCTCGCCCTGCGGCACCTGTTGGGCACAGACCCTCGCCCTGCGGCAACTGTTGGGCACAGACCCTCGCTCTATGGCACCTGTTGGGCACAGACCCTCGCTCTATGGCACCTGTTGGGCACAGACCCTCGCCCTGTGGCACCTGTTGGGCACAGACCCTCGCCCTGCGGTACCTGTTGGGCACAGACCCTCGCCCTGCGGCACCTGTTGGGCACAGACCCTCGCCCTGCGGCACCTGTTGGGCACAGACCCTCGCCCTGCGGCACCTGTTGGGCACAGACCCTCACCCTGCGGCACCTGTTGGGCACAGACCCTCGCCCTGCGGCACCTGTTGGGCACAGACCATCGCTCTATGGCACCTGTTGGGCACAGACCCTCGCCCTGCGGCACCTGTTGGGCACAGACCCTCGCTCTATGGCACCTGTTGGGCACAGACCCTCGCCCTGCGGCACCTGTTGGGCACAGACCCTCGCCCTGCGGCACCTGTTGGGCACAGACCCTCGCTCTATGGCACCTGTTGGGGCACAGACCCTCGCCCTGCGGCACCTGTTGGGCACAGACCCTCGCTCTATGGCACCTGTTGGACACAGACCCTCGCCATGCGGCACCTGTTGGGCACAGACCCTCGCCCTGCGGCACCTGTTGGGCAAAGACCATCGCTCTATGTCAACTGTTGGGCACAGACCATCGCTCTATGGCACCTGTTGGGCACAGACCCTCGCCCTGTGGCACCTGTTGGGCACAGACCCTCGCCCTGTGGCACCTGTTGGGCACAGACCCTCGCCCTGCGGCACCTGTTGGGCACAGACCCTCGCTCTATGGCACCTGTTGGGCACAGACCCTCGCCCTGCGGCACCTGTTGGGCACAGACCCTCGCTCTATGCCACCTGTTGGGCACAGACCCTCGCCCTGCGGCACCTGTTGGGAACAGACCCTCGCCCTGCGGCACCTGTTTGGGCACAGACCCTCGCCCTGCGGCACCTGTTGGTCACAGACCCTCGCTCTATGGCACCTGTTGGGCACAGACCCTCGCCCTGCGGCACCTGTTGGGGCACAGACCCTCGCCCTGCGGCACCTGTTGGGCACAGACCCTCGCCCTGCGGCACCTGTTAGGCACAGACCCTCGCCCTGCGGCACCTGTTGGGCACAGACCCTCGCCCTGCGGCAACTGTTGGGCACAGACCCTCGCTCTATGGCACCTGTTGGGCACAGACCCTCGCTCTATGGCACCTGTTGGGCACAGACCCTCGCCCTGTGGCACCTGTTGGGCACAGACCCTCGCCCTGCGGCACCTGTTGGGCACAGACCCTTGCCCTGCGGCACCTGTTGGGCACAGACCCTCGCCCTGCGGCACCTGTTGGGCACAGACCCTCGCCCTGCAGCACCTGTTGGGCACAGACCATCGCTCTATGGCACCTGTTGGGCACAGACCCTCGCCCTGCGGCACCTGTTGGGCACAGACCCTCGCTCTATGGCACCTGTTGGGCACAGACCCTCGCCCTGCGGCACCTGTTGGGCACAGACCCTCGCCCTGCGGCACCTGTTGGGCACAGACCCTCGCTCTATGGCACCTGTTGGGGCACAGACCCTCACCCTGCGGCACCTGTTGGGCACAGACCCTCGCTCTATGGCACCTGTTGGACACAGACCCTCGCTCTATGGCACCTGTTGGGGCACAGACCCTCACCCTGCGGCACCTGTTGGGCACAGACCCTCGCTCTATGGCACCTGTTGGACACAGACCCTCGCCATGCGGCACCTGTTGGGCACAGACCCTCGCCCTGCGGCACCTGTTGGGCAAAGACCATCGCTCTATGGCAACTGTTGGGCACAGACCATCGCTCTATGGCACCTGTTGGACATAGACCCTCGCTCTGTGGCACCTGTTGGGCACAGACCCTCGCCCTGTGGCACCTGTTGGGCACAGACCCTCGCCCTGCGGCACCTGTTGGGCACAGACCCTCGCTCTATGGCACCTGTTGGGGCACAGACCCTCGCCCTGCGGCACCTGTTGGGCACAGACCCTCGCTCTATGGCACCTGTTGGGCACAGACCCTCGCTCTATGGCACCTGTTGGGCACAGACCCTCGCCCTGCGGCACCTGTTGGGCACAGACCCTCGCCCTGCGGCACCTGTTGGGCACAGACCCTCGCCCTGCGGCACCTGTTGGGCACAGACCCTCGCCCTGCGGCACCTGTTGGGCACAGACCCTCGCTCTATGGCACCTGTTGGGCACAGACCCTCGCTCTATGGCACCTGTTGGGCACAGACCCTCGCCCTGCGGCACCTGTTGGGCACAGACCCTCACCCTGTGGCACAGACCCTCGCCCTGCGGCACCTGTTAGGCACAGACCCTCGCCCTGCGGCACAGACCCTCGCCCTGCGGCACCTGTTGGGCACAGACCCTCGCCCTGCGGCACCTGTTGGGGACATATCCTCGCTCTATGGCACCTGTTGGGGCACAGACCCTCGCCCTGCGGCACCTGTTGGGCACAGACCCTCGCCCTGCGGCACCTGTTGGGCACAGACCCTCGCCCTGCGGCACCTGTTGGGCACAGACCCTCGCCCTGCGGCACCTGCGGTCAGTACGTATACAATGTAACAGCTGCCGTGGTCCCGGAGGCCCCGCTCCCTCCCCCGGCCGCCGCTGGGTCCCGGCTCCCGCCTCTCTGTGTACATGAGTGTCCGGGCGGCGGAGGGGGGCGGCTCCCGGGCCAGCAACGTGCAGCACAGGCAGGGAAGGACCGGCACTCCCCCTTCCATAGGAGGCTGGGCCTGCAGCAGTGCCTGCCTGGGAATCCCGGCCTGAGCCGCACTCACTCTGCCCGGGAACTTCCTAAACCTGTGCCCCGTCCTCACAAACCGTCCCAGCGGCCCCCAGAGCCCGGCGGGGACCAGGCCTCTCCGGAGAGTCCCAGCAACACTTCCCCCGGCACATAGTGAGAGCTCCATCATCTGGGGACTCCCCTGAGGTCAGTGTGAGACTTGTAGTTCCCCAGCTATGGATTACCCAGACCTGAGCCTGTGACAGCCACCTGTTCCGCCAGTGGAGGGGAGGGGGGCAGCACAGGGACCTCCAGGGACTGGCATTGGGGACCCCCACCAGGATGAAGGTTACAGTGTGTTTTGGGAAGACCGGGATTGTGGTCCCCTGTAAGGATGGGAAGATCAGCATCCGGGAGCTAATCCAGCAGGCTGCGCAGAGGTACATCAAGGCCAAGGAGAAAGTAAGCACTATTTTATCTCCCAGTGTCGTTACTGCCGACATCCATACAACTGCCGACATATCTACCTGTTACTGTGTACGTTCTATCGCCAGCAGCGTGGGCTGGGCACTGGGAAGAGGGGTGCTGCGGGCACTGGGAAGAGGGGTGCTGCGGGCACTAGCAGTGCCTGATGTTCTGCGTTATACTACGTTCTAGTCCGGTCGCCTCTCTGACACCTGCTAGGTGACCCACAGGATGCACCCACCCATCACAGCGCAAGTGTCATCATGTGCGTATCCTGGCGTGGGCCTCCGTATGGTACAGCTGTGTATATAGAAGCACTATTAGTATATAGGCCAGTTATGCCCATTGTGATGTGCTGGAAATAATACAGATGGCAGCCTGGTGAATCACTGCGGTGGCACACAGCTGGTAATTGAGGAACTACATCTACCTGTATTAATGCTAATGAGCATTCCATCCGTCCTAATGTGCATTCCACCTGTATTACTGCTAACGAGCGCTCCACCTGCCTACTCTGCGTCCTGGCGTAGCTGCTACACCTGTCCTGCTCGCACCTTACAGCGGTCCTCTCGCTGTTACTCACATGTCGTGTAATTATAGCAGGCGGAATACTAATTAATGTCATCCTTAGTACAAATAAAACTAGGTTATTACTGAGACTACATCCTTCCAAATGTGTTACCCTATACTACCGTATGTGTCACTGCTGCGCTATACCTGCCCCGCCGCCTACTTGTGTTACAGCCGGAATGCTACCAAACCAGACGCTGCTCATAGATACAGCTTGGTTGTGTTACTGTACGTGTACAGATGTGTCCCCCGGCCCCTAGCATTCATGTGCCCATTAGGTGTGAGGCGCTTGGCGAGAGATGCTTCACCACCAACTGTCTGAAGTAACGTGTTCCGGGCACACTAGTACACTTGTTGCAACACAACCAGAGGTCTATGTACTAAGCTGAGAGTGAGAAAGTGAATGAGGCTAAAGTACCGACAAATCAGCTCCTAACTGCCATGTTTCAGGCTGGGTTTGAAAAATAATCGGTGCGGATTGGCTGGTTCTCTATCGCTCTCCACTTTGTCTCCGTCCAGGTCTTAGTACGTACAGATAAATGTACAAAGCCTCGTTATGAGGAAGAAGAGGTATTAGTGCCAGTATCTAAGCTGATATCACCCCCCCCCCCCCATGTATGCTCCATGGTGGCACTATGCACCCCCGTCATTATCAGCACTGCTATCTACAAGATGGCACGCAGATGGCACAGTATATGGGCGGTCAGCAGTTCTGACACCTGTGGCTATCGATATAGACCGCGACAGGTATTGATGCCCATGCACTACAGGAGAGCTAGGGATGTCCCTGGCTGTGGCGTCCAATGGCTCAGACTGCACACGAGATCTCAGCATGCCCAGAGGATCTGATCAGACACTGGGACAGGGTAGCTGGTGCCCTATACACACTCCCCAACTTCAGTGCCCAAAATTATGAATGACATCTCAGTGATGTGACTTCCTCTTTGGCCTCGTTAAAGAGGTGAGACCGATGGAGCGATAGTGATATAATACAGGCCACTATAGTACATCCACTCCACAGACCCCAAAGTCACCGATGAAGCATAGCGACACATGGAGGGAGCAGGACCCTTGGGTTTGGGAACCAGTTCAGTGCCACTGGCCGGGGTACCCGGGCACTCTATTTTTGTTTTGGTAGTGATGCGGGTTAGGTGCGAATTTTGCGAAAGAGCCTCTGGAGGGACGCTTGGCGCAGGTAATCCGCAAAGTCGTGGTGCGCCATACAAGGCTATTTGGCACAGTGTTGGTATAAGTGTAAGGGCTTTGTGAAATTTGTTTTGTAGCCAGATAAATTGAATTTCAATTCTACCCCAAGTAATTAGAGAATATGTTACTATTGCTTCTCGTTATCAGATGGCTGCGGAGAGATTTTACTATAAATGTATCTTTTGTTATACTCCCATTCGTTACCATAGACCGTGGCCCACACTGTAATGCTTGTAGCATTGTGTTAGTTGATCACCCAGCTTACACTGGTAATGTCACTGCACAATCTAATTCCATTACTTGTATATTGATCTCATCACTGTGTAATACTGACTTAAGGTGCATACACATGGGCATTTATCACTGGCAATATGAGCGACCATATTGCCAGCGATTGGAGTGTGCACCGGTGATAAATCGCCGGGTGCGCGCTCCCATTCCCCCCCCCCCCCCCCCCCCTATGATCGCTTGCTTGCTCCTGTGACCAGCTGATTACCTCCGCCAGCAGAGGTTCCCGTGTGTACGGGGCTTTATGCCACTGTGTTCTGCTCTTCTCCATGTACCGCCGCTGTGCTATACCTCCATGTACCCTATACCTCCATGTACCCGCCGTTGTGTTAAACTGTCTTTTATTCCACTTCTGCTCTTCTCCGTGTACCACCACTGTGCTATACCTCTATGTACCACCACTGTGCTATACCTCTATGTGCAGCCCAGTTGGCTTCTCCATGGGCAGGTTACCCTCACAGAGCCGGCACTTCCGGCCTCGGACCGCGTGAGCCCTGGCAGTGCAGGTTTCTGGGGTATTCAGGCTTCAGCACAGATTGCTAAATCAGAATAACTAAGTCACCTGTGCTCAAGCATCGATATCACTAGGACTGGGCTGTTGGTGTTACCTTGGGCCTGTGTATGGAGTCTCTCCCACAGTGTAACCTCTGTGCCCACCATTGCTGCCTCGCCTGGTGCGCTTGTGACCTATTCCACCTAGGGTAATCCCATGCAGCATGCCCAAGATGGCTGCCTCACCTGGTGCGCTCATGGATGGGGTGGAAACTACATGGGCCTGACCATTCTGTTAGGATCCTACTGCGACTGCCACATTGTGTGTAATCTTCTCTGGGTGTGACCTATTCCATCTAGAATAATCCCATGCAGCGTGCCCAAGATGGCTGCCTCAATAGGCAACTTCCTGTCAGTCATACTGTGGCCTGTGCCTGGATACATGGGGGATTGCGTGGAGACACGCAGGAGACTGGGGCCCTTTTACATGGGGGATGGCGTGCAGACATGCTGGAGGTGCGAGCCCTGTTACATGGGGGATCGCAAGGGGACATGCAGGAGACTGGGGCCCTGTTACATGGGGGATCGTGTGGGAAGACACAGGTGACACAGGCCCTGTTACATAGGGTATTGCATGGGGACACGCAGGAGACATGTTCACTGTAACATGGGGGATCACATGGAGAACCGCTGCTCAGTGTCTCCTGAAATCATCTCCTCTAGTTACTGTTCACCTGAAATGGCTTTTTCTGTGGATAGCGTTTACAATCCAGGTTACAGCTCTCTGTACTGTAGCACGTATGTATTATTCATGTCAGCTGCGTGTGATAGAACCAGTATACGAGAGGACAGAGGATTAGATGGTATCTGGCCGGCTTTATTTATTTATTACCAGTTTCTTATATAGCGCACACGTATTCTGCAGCGCTGTACAGAGAATATTTGGACATTCACATCAGTCCCTGCCCCAGTGGTGCTTACAATCTATATTCCCTACCACATGTACACACACACATCACATCACATCACATCACATCAGTCCCTGCCCCAGAGCTTACAATCGATACTCCCTACCACATGTACTCGCACACAGACATTCTAGGGTTAATTTTGTTGGGAGCCAATTAGCCTACCAGTATATTTTTGGATTGTGGGAGGAAACGGGAGTACCCTGAGGAAACCCACGCAAGTACGGGGAGAATATACAAACAAACCATTACACCATCCGTACTGCCCCACTGATAACCTTATATAACAAACTCTAATTCTACTGCTGCTGCTTTTATGGTGCCTTAGTGGAGTATATATATTACTGTGTACCTAGGCACCCTGGGGTGCCTTGGGATGTTTGCAGGGGTGCCTTGGATTGGGGATCCATGACCAATACAAATTATTGTACCACAGTCCTGGGGGCTGCCAATCATACAATGTATGGACAATTAGAACCACAGTTGTTCCCCACCACATAACAGAACCCGAGGGGGACAGCTGATCACATTTCACTTAATTTTTGGATATATCCATAAGAAACTTTTTGAGTAGGGGTGCCGCCTTGAACAGATGCTGATATTCTGCACTAATGTGTGTGGTAGTCAGAATTGATGCTTATAGTCTCTCTCTTAGTTACATAGTTACATAGTTACATAGTAGATAAGGCTGAATAAAGACTTGCGTCCATCTAGTTCAACCCACGTTTTAATAGCATATCCCTTGTAAAAGACAGAATATGGTTCTTATTAGTACCCCTGGATATTTTTATCCAATAAATGCTTGTCCAACCTTATTTTGAACGTATTTATTGTATCTGCCAACACCACCTCTCCAGGAAGAGAGTTCCAAAGTTTGACTGCTCTGACCGTAAAGAAATTTTTTCTTTTGAGGGAACGAAATTTTTTTTTTTTTTTTTTTTTTTTTTTTTTAGTTGTTATGGTTTTTTATTGTTTATATGCGTGACTCATGTCACAAGAGGATGGTTATAGGAACAGAGGGAACTTGTATATTTGTGTAAACCTGCCCTAATTATTATTACAATATGATTGACAAAGAGCTAAATACTATCCAAACTATACGTAACATCAGTGTGACGTTACCTGTGGATGTGACTCACGTTACATTTCTGTCCCCAGTCTGAGCTCTGATACATACAAACCTGTAGAATCCACGTGACTTAATGTCGTTCTCATGTTCCTTATTAAATGTGAAGTGTCCGTAACAGGTGTGGAGGTGGGACAGTGTTATCACTAAACAGCCCCCCATTATACAATGCTAATATTACCTGCATCGCAAATGGGGGGGCGCTATGATGGTGCAACACTGAGTGACCATTTCATCGTCCAGCCCACTTTCCTCTGTCTGCAGGGGGCTATGGGGGTGTACAGTGGAGGTCCGGGGGAGGGAGCTGGCTGCGGGAGTTTGGCCTACTGTTCCAGGTAGCTGGGAGCACTCGGGAGACTCACGGGTGTTCTGGGCGAGTGGGTCATTATGCTGTGACGTATCAATATTTCATATTGGCCAAGAAATTTCTGTGACTGGCGCTACAGCATAGAGTGACACTCCAGGCAGGGTGTGTGTGTGTGTGTGTGTGTGTGTGTATATATAGATATAGATAGAGATATATATATATATATATATATATATATATATATATATATATATATATATATATATATATATATATATATATATATATATATATATCTCTCTCTATCAGTATAGGAATCATACAGCGGCACTCCACAGGCACTTGTACACCTTGATAGGTATCCATCCCCCGAAATGTTGGGACACTTATAAAGCACCTTTGAATTTGCCTGTGGAGTGCCGCTGTATGATTCCTATACTGTTTCATATCCTACTGTGCCAGGAGGCACCCACAGCAGCTGTCTTTGGTTTTGGGAGTGCCAAGCTGAACGTATATATATATATATATATATATATATATATATATATATATATATATATATATATATATATATATATATATATATATTCTGCGCAATGTTACACCATAAATATGTGGATCCGTCTCTCCAAAATGTGGTGCTGCTCACTCTCAAAAAGGCTTTGTCACGGCCTCAGTAGTAGCACATGTAACGAGAGAAAGGAGGAGCGCACAAATCAGCAAAGTTGAACAGTGTTTACTGAAAAAAGTGTAGGCTCACATACAATTCAATTAGCAGTAGTCAGCATATGCGGTATTCACCGTCAGCACGCAAGCTCATAGCGCGGACACCGGAGGACATATCCAGAGAACCGGCAGAGTTGTAACAGCAGCGGCGGCGGCGTTCTCCACACAAGTACTGCAGACAGACGGGATACACTGTAGCGGAGATCCGATATGTCAGGTGACCACGCCCCAACGCGTTTCGTCACGGATGACTTCGTCAGGAGGCGTAAAGTCATCCGTGACGAAACGCGGTGGGGCGTGGTCACCTGACGTATCGGATCTCCGCTACAGTGTATCCCATCTGTCTGCAGTACTTGTGTGGAGAACGCCGCCGCCGCTGCTGTTACAACTCTGCCGGTTCTCTGGATATGTCCTCCGGTGTCCGCGCTATGAGCTTGCGTGCTGACAGTGAATACCGCATATGCTGACTACTGCTAATTGAATTGTATGTGAGCCTACACTTTTTTCAGTAAACGCTGTTCAACTTTGCTGATTTGTGCGCTCCTTTCTCTCGTTACATATATGTGTGTGTGTGTATGTGTGTGTGTGTGTGAGAGAAATAGCGCTCTCTGGTGTAGTAGGTAAGTGAATTCACCATCAATTTAGTGCTTATTGTGCGTACCATATAATTAAGAAAATCGTGCTCATCAATATATTTATTGGTGATCCTTCTTGGGCGTAATTGGTTACCAGGATCTTCCCGGGAGATGTCCATTTGAAACCTTCTGGTTGGTCCCCCAAGCGAGTGCATTCATTATTGTGCATATATCACATTAGCATCAGAGCATTATTTGTTTCCTGTGTCCCCTGAATGTCCCTGTGACGAGCGCTGCGCATCGCTGGGCGCCATATGTTCTTCCTGGACGCGTCCTTCAGCCTTCACATGACTAATTCAATGTGTTCCGTATAACAGAAAATTGTTTGCTTGTCATGTCCCTTAATGATGAGCGCTAATATGCAACTGACAGCAGGAGCAGCGTATAATTCTATCATTAGCGCTGGCTATATACCGCGCTCTACCATCCCCGGCTCCATGGCACACAATACCCAGCACAAAAGGTCAAGTGGAATGCCCCCCGCGGCCCTTAGCTGCTCAGCCGCAGTCCCCCAGGAGCTGGGAGCAGTATATTAATGACACTGGGGACATGAGGAATAGAGGCATTAAGGGGCACGGAATAACCCGAGGATATCTTACACCCATTCTAATAGCAGATATTAATGGCACTTTATCTCTCTAACATTATCTTAATCATAGGACAGGCTCGGTACGGCTGGAGATTACAATTAATCTGAATTTTGTGCTAAATAAGGTCTAAATGAGTTTCCTTCCAGTGATTCCCCCATGGCCAGGAACTAAATGATGCTAGACGGAGTTGCTAAATATTTGATTAAATAATTCTGTCTGCTATTACATCGCGCGTCCAGCGCGCAGCCGCCTGTTCTGTGCCCTCTGCAGGACCTCAGAAGTTGTGCAATGCATACTTCTGTTTCCTCTCTCTCTCCCTCGTTAGATTTTGGATGCCCAGAATGTGCCTCAGAGGGGCCTCTGCAAATACTGGTCCCCAAAACCCCCAGCGAGTTCTGCCTCTGCGAGTCACCTCTATATGTGACGTAACGATCTGATAATAAAGGGGATAACAAGGGCGTAATTAGTTTCTCCGAAAACAGCTGCTGCCTGGGAATTTGTTTCCAGCACAAATAATCATTGGTCTACTTGTAATATTGTACATTTGTTCTATAAATGCCAGTATCCCCGGCAGGGCGGTGCGGAGTCTGACTGGTAAAGGCCAAGATTGCTGCAGCGATGATAAACTGATTGTGCTCAGTCCTTGGGGCGCGGGCAATGCAAATACACAATCGGCGGTGGGCTTATTGTCAGCTACACCTGGACACGCTGTAACTAGCTGAACTGTCGGCATGGGCACCAGACCATGAGAGTCGCAGCCTTTGTGCGTTTCCCTGGGCTCAACCACTAAAGGTCATCAGGGCGCTTAGGTCGATTCTTGAAATAGGTCAACAGGGTCGGCAGTTTGACACAAGCAGAAGGTCAACATGGTTAAGGTCGAGAGTCAAATGATCGACGTGAGTACATCACTTTTTTGTGTCGACGTACAGTTTACTGGGAAGATGATGTGGATGCTTAAAGAGCGTGTCATCCTCTTGGGGCGCCACAATGACGGACTACTGACCAAATTCTGCCCTTCGGGAGGAGAAGGTGCTGGGGGCATTATTTTCCCCTAATGTGAATGTGAACTGATATATTTACGACCACAGAATTCTCTCAGGGCTTTTCTCTAAATTTAAACCAAATATAAATGTTTATTTTCGATTATTTTAACTGCTGCTTGGATATTATTTGATAAAATATCTGTTTTTGTTATTTGTATGTTTTTGCTTTGTACAAATTGGTTCATTCTACTTTTATATTTGGTTTATTATGTATAGATTTTGTGTTTTCTTGGGTTTCTTCCGTTTGGATCACTCACATTTTTTTTACATACAATATTTTTTTTTCCCGCCAAATTTGTGATGTCACAGAAGCAGGCGGCCGGTTCTGCCATCTCCGGTAGCTTCTGAATATTTCTAAAACCAAACAAAACTTCACCATGTGCCAAACGGGTGCGGACACGGACACACGGGCAGTGTCAGACAAGGCCACACACACATTTGCTGACACAGACAGAAGCTGGCACATGGATGATGATACACTTTAAACTCCACATCTACCTTTTCAGCTATGGATCCTGTGGTGTCCAGGAGATCAGCCAGTGATCATCTGCCTAAAGAGAAATATGCTGCTCAAAAGATATTGGAAAAAACACGAAGGAAAAAAAAGAAGTGTAAAATCTTCATTGTTAGTGATCATTTTTTTAAATGAGAAACAAAGATTCTAGGTTGGCAGGCTGATGATGTATCAATACTTGTACCTCGCACAGCTCTATATGAGGGACATAAAGGTATCTTTCAGTCCGGTGAAAGAACACTCGCAATGAACGAGTATTTATACACACATGTAGCGGGTTCTTTTATCCAGTTATTAGTTATTCCGTCCAGCGTACCTCGCTCACCTCTCTGAGAAGTGGAAAGCATATACAGGTATCTTTATTTCCGTTATGCAAACAAACAGGATGTTGTACCCCACTTATGAGTAGTTATCCACACATGTAGCTGTGTGTGTGTGTGTGTGTGTGTGTGTGTGTGTGTGTGTGTGTGTATGTATGTATGTATGTATGTATGTATTTATGTATATGTATGTATATGAAAAAAAGTTTTTTTATCGGAGAGCGCTGAGCTTAGTACCACCTAGTCACTTTAGTACAGATTTCTTTACCGAGTAAGACACCAATCACATTTATAACAACAATTCATTGTCCCCTTCCCGAATGAAACGTGGAATCCGTTCAAGGTAAAAGTTCTTTATTGAAACCCAACGCGTTTCGTCAGAACGACTTCTTCAGGGGTAAGACAAAGTATTTCAAATGTATGGTCTATTCAGCGATTAGAATTCATACAGGATAACAATAAAATCAGTAGAATGTAAAAAAGGTGAAAGCCAGGCTGGCTTAGTAATCAGATGTGATTTGGGAGTTTTTATTCCTGTGGGAATGGAGTCCTTGAAATTAGAGCTCACAGGGCCCCTAAATTGATGATTCTATGGGAAGCCGTTTTAGCTAGTGTGATGAATAACACCTATAAGGGTCAGATCCCAGACAACTGGACACTAGGAGTCGCTAGTGATGGATATCGACGGTCGATCGTCAGCCAGTGAAGGAGCTTGGAATTTTGCTACACTTTGGTGACTATTTGAGAGGTGATATCCCAGTCCGAATCACTCTATCTAATTCTCTATTGGTATCTGGAAAGTTTATCTGTAGTAACATGACCCTGTGAGCCCTGTTTCTGAGGATCGTTTTTTCCCTACGGGAATCTTTAATACACGAGGCCGGTGTGGCCTTTCCCAATCTCTCCACCATATTGGTATGGTGGACCCTATATCCTAGGATCACACCATAGACTGCACAATATACAAAGCTAGACGGGCTTCCCTCGATAAAGTCATCACCTTAGCGACTCCTAGTGTCCAGTTGTCTGGGATCTGATCCCCACAGGTGTTATTCATCACACCAAGCTAAAACGGCTTCCCCTAGAATCATCAATTTAGGGGCCCTGTGAGCTCTAATTTCAAGGACTCCATTCCCACAGGAATAAAAACTCCCAAATCACATCTGATGACTAAGCCAGCCTGGCTTTCACCTTTTTTACATTCTACTGATTTTATCGTTATCCTGTATGAATTCTAATCGCTGAATAGACCATACATTTGAAATACTTTGTCTAACCCCTGAAGAAGTCGTTCTGACGAAAGGCGTTGGGTTTCAATAAAGAACTTTTACCTTGAACGGATTCCACGTTTCATTCGGGAAGGGGACAATGAATTGTTGTTATAAATGTGATTGGTGTCTTACTCAGTAAAGAAATCTGTACTAAAGTGACTAGGTGGTACTAAGCTCAGCGCTCTCCGATAAAAACCCCTTTTTTTTCTTGTACCTTTTGCCAGACTCTCACTAACAGGGGAGTCTTATCGGAGTAGCAGCTAATATTTATATTTCTAGCGCAAGACGAGGTCCATATTGTGTTTGTGTGTGTGTATATATATATTCTCCAAGAATGGAATGAAGCCCTCATCAGAATGTCACTGTTTCTAGTGGTATTCAGCTTAGACAATAGATGTAGCGTACCATTACTCACACGAGATCGAGCACTGTAAAGCACATCAGGGTGTATTTACATCAAAAAGAGAGTTTTCTTTCAAAGATTTTTCTGAGATGCCACAAATCCAAGGAATGTTTTTTTTAAAAAAAAAAAACAAGGAAAGGGGCAGACCCTCCTCCACATGAAGAGGGTCCCTAATCCACAATAATTTAAAAAAAGTCTAATATCCAAAAATACCAAATAGAAAAAAAATTAAATGTAAGTAAAATAATCCATAATGCATATGACCATTATCTGTAAAACATATTAATGCTCAATCGGGTTCTGCCAACGTGTTTTGGTCCTGTACACCTTTATGAAGACATGATGTATATGCAGGTCGAGTATCCCGTATCCGAATATCCGTTATCCGAATTATTCCGAAATAAGGACATTCCAGAAAGTGAAAAAAAATATTTTTTTTGCTAAAAACTCACTGGGGACATTTGTAACAGCATCACTGGGGACATGATATGTAACTGGCACTATATATGTGCAAGACAATGATTGCTTGGCATTCAAATTCAATGCTGAGATAGTACACACATTTTGTTTCACGTTTTGAAACCTTGTTTTTTGAACAATTAAAATATATTTGTGTGTATTTTATGTGGTAATAAAATATATTTGTGTGTATATTATGTGTTTATACAGCATAAATGCAAGATACTTCAAAATACATCATTGAAATATAAAAATATTCCGAAATACGGAATAATCCGTTATCCAAAATTCTCCTGGTCCCGAGGATTTTGGATAAGGGATACTCAACCTGTAGTACTTATTAGTGTGCAGCAGTTGCTATATAGACATTAGCTGTTGGGAACATGTAATAGTGATATTAGAAGTTATATAATGTATATAGTACTTATTAGTGTGAAGCAGTTGCTATATAGACAGTAGCTGTTGGGAACATGTAATACTGATAGAAGAAGTTATATAATGTATATAGTACTTATTAGTGTGAAGCAGTTGCTATAGACGGTAGCTGTTGGGAACATGTAATAGTGATATTAGAAGTTATATAATGTATATAGTACTTATTAGTGTGAAGCAGTTGCTATATATACAGTAGCTTTTGGGAACATGTAATACTGATATAAGAAGTTATATAATGTATATAGTACTTATTAGTGTGAAGCAGTTGTTACAGACGGTAGCTGTTGGGAACATGTAATACTGATAGAAGAAGTTATATAATGTATATAGTACTTATTAGTGTGAAGCAGTTGTTACAGACGGTAGCTGTTGGGAACATGTAATACTGATAGAAGAAGTTATATAATGTATATAGTACTTATTAGTGTGAAGCAGTTGCTACAGACAGTAGCTGTTGGGAACATGTAATAGTGATATTAGAAGTTATATAATGTATATAGTACTTATTAGTGTGAGGCAGTTGCTATATAGACAGTAGCTGTTGGGAACATGTAATAGTGATATTAGAAGTTATATTATGTATATAGTACTTGTTAGTGTGAGGCAGTTGCTATATAGACAGTAGCTGTTGGGAACATGTAATACTGATAGAAGAAGTTATATAATGTATATAGTACTTATTAGTCTAAAGCAGTTGCTATATAGACAGTAGCTGTTGGGAACATGTAATTCTGATATAAGAAGCTATATAATGTATATAGTACTTATTAGTGTGAAGCAGGTGCTATATAGACGGTAGCTGTTTGGAACATGTAATTCTGATATAAGAAGTTATATAATGTATATAGTACTTATTAGTGTGAAGCAGTTGCTATATAGACGGTAGCTGTTGGGAACATGTAATAGTGATATAAGAAGTTATATAATGTATATAGTACTTATTAGTGTGAAGCAGTTGCCATATAGACAGTAGCTGTTGGGAACATGTAATACTGATAGAAGTTATATAATGTATATAGTACTCATTAGTGTGAAGCAGTTGCTATAGACATTAGCTGTTGGGAACATGTAATACTGATATAAGAAGTTATATAATGTATACAGTACTTATTAGTGTGAAGCAGTTGCTATAGACATTAGCTGTTGGGAACATGTAATACTGATAGAAGAAGTTATATAATGTGTATAGTACTCATTAGTGTGAAGCAGTTGCTATATATACAGTAGCTGTTGGGAACATGTAATACTGATAGAAGAAGTTATATAATGTATATAGTACTTATTAGTGTGAAGCAGTTGCTATATATACAGTAGCTGTTGGGAACATGTAATACTGATGGAATAAGTTATACTGTATAATGTGTATAGTACTTATTAGTGTGTGGCAGTTGCTATATAGACAGTAGCTGTTGGGAACATGTAATACTGATAGAAGAAGTTATATAATGTATATAGTACTTATTAGTGTGAGGCAGTTGCTATATAGACAGTAGCTGTTGGGAACGTAATACTGATAGAAGAAGTTATATAATGTATATAGTACTTATTAGTGTGAGGCAGTTGCTATATAGACAGTAGCTGTTGGGAACGTAATACTGATAGAAGAAGTTATATAATGTATATAGTTCTTATTAGTGTGAAGCAGTTGCTATAGACATTAGCTGTTGGGAACATGTAATACTGATAGAAGAAGTTATATAATGTGTATAGTACTCATTAGTGTGAAGCAGTTGCTATATATACAGTAGCTGTTGGGAACATGTAATACTGATAGAAGAAGTTATATAATGTATATAGTACTTATTAGTGTGAAGCAGTTGCTATATATACAGTAGCTGTTGGGAACATCTAATACTGATAGAATAATACCCCTTTTACACCAAAATCCCTGGTCGGACCCTGGTCTTCGAACACGGGCATTTCCAGGGTTGGACCCAGCTTCATACCCCATTTACACAGCACTGTGACCCAGGTCTGCGCCTTTTACACTTAACCTGGGTCAGCACCACTTTTCCCTATGGATGACATTAAAAATGTCCATTTTAGGACAGATAAACTGCCATCCAACCTTCCCTCAATGATTTAAAATAAAAATTAAAAGACATGACAAGTTAGCATTGAAAAATGTTGGTTTGTTTATTTTGTAAAATATTTTTTAAAAAGTTTTATTCAGTGCTCAAACATACATAGTGGTATAAAAGTGCAGCATCACCCATGTGCTCTCCTCAGCCCCTTCCCCTGCAGCAGCTGACCGAATCTCACATGTGCTCCCCCCCCCCCCAAAAAAAAAGAATATAAATGATACTGCATCCAATTATGATTTTTGTGTGCACTGCCCATATCCTTCCTGGCTGCTGTCTTTTGCCACTGCGGCGCACTGTGGAAAGGCGTCCAGCACTTCTGGTATCCTTTTGGCACTACCCGGATGTCCAAACCTGGGTTGGGACCATTTACACCACCAACGACCCAGGTCCAACCAGTGTTCAACCCTGGTCAGGACCTGGGTATGAGACCAGTGTCACTGGACCTGGGTTGGCCCCTTTTACACCAACGCTGACCTGGGTCCGACCTGGGTCCAACCTGGGTTATGGCTTGGTGTAAAAGGGGTATTAGTTATACTGTATAATGTGTATAGTACTTATTAGTGTGTGGCAGTTGCTATATAGACAGTAGCTGTTGGGAACATGTAATAGTGATAGAAGAAGTTATATAATGTATATAGTACTTATTAGTGTGAAGCAGTTGCCATATAGACAGTAGCTGTTGGGAACATGTAATACTGATATAAGAAGTTATATAATGTATATAGTGCTTATTAGTGTGAAGCAGTTGCTATATATACAGTAGCTGTTGGGAACATGTAATACTGATAGAATAAGTTATACTGTATAATGTATATAGTACTTATTAGTGTGAGGCAGTTGCTATATAGACAGTAGCTGTTGGGAACATGTAATACTGATAGAAGAAGTTATATAATGTATATAGTACTTATTAGTGTGAAGCAGTTGCTATATATACAGTAGCTGTTGGGAACACTTGTACTTAGAAGACTCCATCGTCCTTGGGGCAGACTTGGCGGCTCCCTGTCACTGTCTGCTACACTTGATTTCTTATGTCAGAGTAATTTGTTCTCCTGATGTGACATTAGTGAGGTTTGTATTACAAACATCGCCGATAACTTCCAGCGGTGCCTGGTCCTATACATCTCCTGTAGATACACTGCAGATACCGGGCAGGATGCTGTCAGCACTGGGGCAGGAATGTTCTGCGATAACATTGGTGCTATACAGACAACCGCACAGGTTTGTCCAGACGTGCTGCAATCCTAGTACATAAGTGGCTGCGATACAGAGGTGACAGCTGCAATCCGTTATGTGCCACCAAGGGACCGGCTTTAATATATGCTGTATTATATATATGTATGTCTATTGTCCGTGAGTCTCCGAAACACTCCCATCTGCTGTCCGAAAGTGAAACTACATCTCTTTCTCACACATGCACAAACAAAGAAGGTAGCAGACTAGCTTTTCGAAGCTTTTGCTTCGAGCGGGCCTACTAGTGTGTGTAAATGTATAATCTATATCTCCTAAATGTTCTGCTTGCCAGCGTCCGTATTCTGATCATCCCCATGTCTCCCATTGTGTTGTACATGGATTGCTGTGTGACGCAGCGTACAATATCCCTCATGCAATCACTGTCCCACACATGAGGATGAGACATAGGAGGAAGCCGGGGATCCACCACCTGTACCCCAACCTGTTCCACACCTTGGTGACCTGGTGCAGTGTCGTTACTGACACATCAGTGTAACATTTATATATCGGTGGAAAGCAGGAACAATGTTCGCTTTATAATATATATATGGATTGTAAACCTAGTGCAATAAGCAGAACCAAATACAAAGTATACGCTACAAGGGTATAATGCTGATCGTCTCCCCCATAATAGACGTCTGTCGCGTGATAATGTGTTTGCGCCCCACTGAATGTTCCGCTTCTTTATCATTTCAATATTGTCCCTTGGTAACTTTATTCTCCTTTCTGTCCTCGTTACTGTCGGAGGCGGACAATAGGGGGTTTTATGTATAAAAGCGGCGGGGAAGAAGATTAGTATTATACCATTATTTGAGGCCTACATAATATGATTAATTATGGCTTTGTGTGAAATGAGCCATTTAGGGAAATGATGGCTTCTGTCCACCCTTAACCTCCTCTCACGAAGGTATGGCGGCAGATAAGCGCGCACAATACAATGCGTACCTTTAGAAGTGTCTTTGTGTTCTGCTGCCACTCAGTGCGACCTTCTGTTGTTGCCGCATTGTGTGGATGGCACAATACCCTCTGGCGTGTGGTTTTAGGAAGGAATAATAATAATTTGCACATTTAGCAGCTGGGAGGAATAAATAGGCTCCAAGGTATATTTCGCATGTTGGCGCTATCGAGGGCCATATCCAAATCCGCGTGCTGTATCTTATATGGCGCGTCTTGTAATTTAGTTAGCGTTATGTGGGCATATAGCGTAAAAGTGCCTTTAGTTCCAAGAAACGTTTGCATGATGAGTGCGTACTTGTGCGGTGGCGGTTTTGCTGTAAAATTGCTGTTGGGGTGAATGTTGTAGTTGTTGCTTTGCACGGATTACACTCCTCCGCCACCTCGCAGCGCTATTGTGCGATGTATGTTATGTTTGCTGTTGGGGTGTATGTTGTAGTTGTTGCTTTGCACGGATTACACGCCTCCGCCCCCTCGCAGCGCTATTGTGCAATGTATGTTATGTTTGCTGCTGGGGTGTATGGGGTGTATGTTGTAGTTGTTGCTTTGCACGGATTACATGCCTCCGCCACCTTACAGCGATATTGTGCGATGTATGTAATGTTTGTTGTAGTTGTTGCTTTGCACGGATTACATGCCTCCGCCACCTCGCAGCGCTATTGTGCTCCTGTTTCCTGTTCTATATGGGATAGATGCAGCCTGACATGACCTATACAAGCATCACACTAGACATGGATAAATCCCAATTAGCCAATGTTCAGTCATTTGTGAATCAGCCCCAATTCATTTAAAACATACCTAGTTAATGCTACGCAGCTTCAGTGCATGATGCATACGGAACGCAATCAGGCATCAGCAATAGTCTGTGACCGTACGCCACCAGGGAATCAGCGCTGTACAGAGAATGTCATTACTTGTGCCAGGGTAACTTGTAGTCTAAGCACACACTCTGGGGTACATTATTTTTAGAGGCTAAATAACCTTCCAGTATGGTTATAGATTGTATTAGGAACTCCGACCACCCATTGGAAACCCACTCAGTCCCGGGGAGACCCTGCGCATACCCCATCAGCCGTCAGTGTCCTGCTCTGCGCAGGCATGACCCCTTTCTGTGCGCACGTTTTTGGGGCATGTACCCAGTCCCGTGTACTTGGGAGGTTTATAGTCCTATCCTCACTGCTGTGACGAGGCAATGCTAGCCACTGTGCTAATCGTGCGTGGAGAACCCCCAATGTGCCCTTGTCCAAATTATTCAGAATGAGCAAAATGGAATTAGCAGCAATTACTAACCAGCTGTGTAGTGCTGGGATAGTGTTCATTTTAGCACCCGCTATATGATAGTGCTGATATACAGACCACACTGGGCTAGAAGCACTACAGCAGACAGCAACACCCCAGTCAGGGAAGAGGAACAGCAAGGGTTTTCAAAGATGGTGGGTGCTAGAATGAACACTACGGGAGCCAGCTGTGGCGGCGGATAGGTGAAACGGCCTAAAGACAAAGACATTCTGTCACCCACTTACTAAGGATGCTATACATCCAGGATTTTATGGGAACGTGACGGCTTATGGGCACCCCAAAAGCATCAGAATGTCCCTGGTTCATGGGGAAAAGGCCACGGCTGCCATCACTAAAGCAATCATTGTCGCAGTAAAGGTGGAAGCAGGGAAGAGGCGGCGCGGTAGTATGGCATGCTCCTGCGCAGTCGTGTGATACATTACTGAGGTTCCCAGCCCCCAAATGTCATTTAAGCTGTGTACACAGGGTGCAAGATCGCTGGCAATATGGTCTCTGAGCGACCATATTGCCAGTGATTTGTTTGTACTGCAGCGAATGATCGCCAGGTGCGCGGTCCCGTGTTCAGCCCCCTAATGGTCGCTGTTTCCCCCTGCAGCTCCCCCAGCAGAGTCTCCTGTACATCAGCGACCATCTCTGGTCCCTTTTGAATACTGGACACTGAGTGATATATTGCACCGTGTGTACACAGCTGAGAGAATATTTAAGCAGAACAGTTTCAGAAGTAAACCCTGAGGAAGCTTCCTATCGGACCTGTCACATACGCAGTTCTGGATGTTTTACTGACAATAAATTATTATATGACTTGAAAATTGTGAAGAGAAAGTTAAATATAGTATCATACAGAATTAGGGTTACCACCCGTCCGGGATTACTCCGGACAGTCCGGTAATTGAGACCGGCGTCCGGAGTCCGGACAGGTTGCTGACCCGGACTATACAATGTCCGGGATTTGCTTCCCCGCCCGGCGCCGCCTGACATTTGGACGCGGCTGCATCTCACTCACTTTTACAATCTGCCGCGGCACGGAGGAGGGAGAGACTGTCATATCTTCAGTTCATCATGTGCTTTCCGGCTCCTCCTCCTGCGGCGCTGCGTGACGGCGGGGCGGGCGCGCCCCAGCGTGAGCCAATGTCGTATTGAAGTTGTGCAGTAAGTTATCTTTCCGGGCAGCCAGCAGTCCACCTGCCGCAGTCTTATATATGCTTAGCAGGGGTGTTCTTCATGTGTGTGTGTGTGTGTGGTCCACTGGTGTGTTGCTTCTGGCAGTAGGTGCATTGCTCCAGTGTCAGCATGGCAATCTTCATACAGTGTAGCTTCGGAGATCGCTTACTGCCAGCCCCCGCACCCCAGACTGAGGAGGGCACAGCATTCATCATCTGCGAGGGACTGACAAACCTACGTGGGACGCAGGGAACAGTCCTGTCAAAAGGTAAACCAGGGGTGTGTGCACTGCAGGGAGTAGGGACGCCAGCTCCCTGCAACACACCCCCTGGCATTATTACACAACAGCCCAATACTTTATACATTAAAGAGGGACTCCCCTGGAGATATATTGAACTATTGCATGCATGCCAACCCCCCCCCCCCCCCTTTTTTTTTTTCTTATATCCCCTTTTTTTGTTTTAATTAATTTGTGAATACATATTGTCACCTCAATTGCAATATTAAAATGTATGCTTTTCCCATATATTGCTTCAAGTTAATATATCATTTCAGTGACACAGAACCACCTAGTGGTGAGCAATACATTGTCATAGATATTAGAACACACATCTCTATACATATAGGGGGAGCACAGCACCCATGTAATTGAGATAGTGGCAGCGCCAACCTTCTAAGCATATATAAGTTATCGACAGAGGATTGGGGAAATCCTTTTGGTTGAGCAGCACCGGCTTAGATATACATGTAAGGTGAGTGCAGTACAGTCCCTTTTCTGTCAAAACACCTGCCGCAGTCTGTCTGCAGTGGGAGTCACACTCCCCTTCTGTAGTCAGTGATAGTTCCCTTCCGCGCCGCAGGCCACAGTCAGAAGATTTGTTTTTCTTGCAAGTAAATAAATTATTAATGCCTGGCCTTACCGCTCCCCTTGCCTGGCCTTACCACTTACCCTGCCAGTACATGGCCTCACCTCTCACTCCCCCCATGGCAATGAGCATGTAACCCTTGGGAGAGCATATAACCCCTGGCATAGTGTATGTACTCCCCTGGCACAGAGCATGCAATCCCTGACATTGAGCATGAAATATGAAAGCCGTAGCAATGAGCATATAGCACTTATATGTAATAGGCTTTATGGCGTGTGGTATTATATAAAATGGGCATTACAGTGTGTGGCATAATGTGTAATGAGCATTACGGTGTTTGCTATAACGTAGAATGGGCATTATGGTGTTTGCTATAATGCATAATGGGCATTATGGTGTTTGGTATAATGTGTAATGGGCATTACGGTGTGTGGCATAACATAATGGGCATTATGGAATGTGGTATACTATGTAATGGGTGTGTGACATTTAATCGGCATTTCAGTGAATTTTTTTGCTGCCCGCCTTCGGCGCACACTGTTGATGTTTTCCCTACTTTAGAAAAAATTTCAGTCCTGGTATAACAAGTAATGGGCATAATGTGTAATGGGCATCACAGTGTATGACATAACATGTAATGGTCATTATGGCATGTGGTATACTATGTAATGGGTGTGTGACATTTAATCTGCATTTCAGTGAATTTTTTTGCTGCGCGCCTTCGGCGCACACTGTTGATGTTTTCCCTACTTTAGAAAAAATGTCAGTCCTGGCATAACAAGTAATGGGCATAATGTGTAATGGGCATCACAGTGTATGACATAACATGTAATGGGCATTATGGCATGTGGTATACTATGTAATGGGTGTGTGACATTTAATCGGCATTACAGTGAATTTTTTTGCTGCGCGCCTTCGGCGCACACTGATGTTTTCCCTACTTTAGAAAATTTTTTAGTCCTGGCATAACACGTAATGGGCATAATGTGTAATGGGCATCACAGTGTATGACATAACATGTAATGGGCATTATGGCATGTGGTATACTATGTAATGGGTGTGTGACATTTAATCGGCATTACAGTGAATTTTTTTGCTGCGCGCCTTCGGCGCCCACTGTCCATGTTGTCTCTACTTTACAAAATATTTGAGTCCTGGCATAACGAGTAATGGACATAATGTATAATGGGCATCATGGTGTGTGGCATAACATGTAATGGCCATTATGGCATATGGTATACTATGTAATGGGTGTGTGGTGTGTCGGCATTATGTTGAAAATTTTGACGTGCGCCTTCGGCAAGCATTGTTCATATTGCCCCTCATTTGCAAAAAAATTGTTGAGTCCTGGCATAATGTGTAATGGCCATTGCGGTGGCGTAACATGTAATGGGCATCACGATGTGTGGCATAACTTGTAATGGCCATTAATGTGTGTGGTGTAACATGTAACTTGCATTATGGTATGAAAAATCAAGAATGAAATAGAAGCAAAGGTTAAAAAAATCAACATAAGGCAGGTCAAAGGGCGGGGCTGGGGGCGGGACTGGGACGGGTCAGTGGGTGTGTCAAGGGGTGGGCCAATGTCCGGGAATCTCTCAACAAAAAGGTGGTAACCCTATACAGAATGTACCAGAAAACAAACTTCACAAATTGCTTTCCTGGGTGTTACGGGAACACTGGGGTACACTGATCAGCAGGAAACGAAGGGGCCCATTTATCAATGGGTTTTAGCTACTTATAACTCGCTACGTGTGATAAATCCGCTCTGAACTGTCATTTTTCAAACACCTGACAGGAGCTGATTGGCCGCAGCGCGAGTTCTGAATGCCTAGAACTGTATGTAATTGGTGCCCGGGTGAGCTGGTACCACGTGTGTGAGCTGGGGGCACCAAGGGCATCATCACGGCCAGGCCACACCCCCTGTATGCCCATTGCAACCTACCTGGGCCGTGCAAACTATTTGGGAGGTTGGGTGTGACCACATATGGATTTGGTCACACCCCCATCTCTGGCCATGCCCCCATGTGTTCTGGATTTATATTTCTTACATGGAACAACAGCCCTACCAGTTCCAGCAGTTGCTTCTGTAAGTTATTTCCTAATTTGCCAGACACAACTAGATGCCTTGCAGTCAGCAGACACCTGGGACACTTCCCAAATTACACCCCCCCCCCTTCTCCAGCAGCACTGATGTAATGACAATCACCCAGGAATGTTGTACTAACCCTACGCTTCAGGTTTACCTATCAAGTTGTCTGGCGTGAAAAACCGGCTGCTCCGTTTCCGGGTGTTGTTGACCTGTGAGGTTCTGGCACCAGGTGCGGGCGGCCGCTGGGAACATCGCGTGTGACTGTTTTCATTCTACCTGGCGGGACAATGGATTGTTGTTTCTTTTTGTGCAGCACATGGCCGCAGCACTGTGTGATACTGTATACATAGTGTAGTGGATGTGCTATTATTTTGGGTTATTTATATGGCACCGCAAGGTTTCCGCAGCGCCTGACCATACATAGATAAGGTGTATACTACGGTGTATATATTATTATGGGTTATTTATATGGCGCCGCAAGGTTTCTGCAGCACCTGACCATACATAGATAGGGTGTATATATTATTATGGGTTATTTATATGGCACCGCAAGGTTTCTGCAGCGCCTGACCATACATAGATAAGGTGTATATTACGGTGTATATGTATGTGTATATATCATTATGGGATATTTATATGGCGCCACAAGGGTTCTGCAGCACCTGACCATACATAGATAAGGTGTATACTACGGTGTATATATTATTATGGGTTATTTATATGGCACCGCAAGATTTCCGCAGAACCTGACCATACATAGATACGGTGTATACTACGGTGTATATGTATGTGTATATATCATTATGGGATATTT
The DNA here is from genome assembly GCF_055691185.1 of Crinia signifera. NCBI lineage: Eukaryota > Metazoa > Chordata > Amphibia > Anura > Myobatrachidae > Crinia > Crinia signifera. Next base: position 160,467,937 of record NC_139223.1, on the reverse strand, counting down.
ATATGGCGCCACAAGGGTTCTGCAGCACCTGACCATACATAGATAAGGTGTATACTACGGTGTATATATTATTATGGGTTATTTATATGGCGCCACAAGGTTTCCGCAGCGCCTGACCATACATAGATACGGTGTATACTATGGTGTATATATTATTATGGGTTATTTATATGGCACCACAAGGTTTCTGCAGCGCCTGACCATACATAGATAAGGTGTATACTACGGTGTGTATATTATTATGGGTTATTTATATGGCGCCACAAGGTTTCCGCAGCGCCTGACCATACATAGATACGGTGTATACTACGGTGTATATATTATTATGGGTTATTTATATGGCACCGCAAGGTTTCCGCAGCGCCTGACCATACATAGATACGGTGTATATGTATGTGTGTATATTATTATGGGTTATTTATATGGCACCACAAGGTTTCCGCAGCGCCTGACCATACGTAGATACGGTGTATACTATGGTGTATATATTATTATGGGTTATTTATATGGCGCCACAAGGTTTCTGCAGCGCCTGACCGTACATAGATACGGTGTATACTATGGTGTATATATTATTATGGGTTATTTATATGGCACCACAAGGTTTCTGCAGCGCCTGACCATACATAGATAAGGTGTATACTACGGTGTGTATATTATTATGGGTTATTTATATGGCGCCACAAGGTTTCCGCAGCGCCTGACCATACATAGATACGGTGTATACTACGGTGTATATATTATTATGGGTTATTTATATGGCACCGCAAGGTTTCCGCAGCGCCTGACCATACATAGATACGGTGTATATGTATGTGTGTATATTATTATGGGTTATTTATATGGCACCACAAGGTTTCCGCAGCGCCTGACCATACGTAGATACGGTGTATACTATGGTGTATATATTATTATGGGTTATTTATATGGCACCACAAGGTTTCTGCAGCGCCTGACAGTACATAGATACGGTGTATACTACGGTGTATATATTATTATGGGTTATTTATATGGCGCCACAAGGTTTCTGCAGCGCCTGACCATACATAGATACGGTGTATACTACGGTGTATATATTATTATGGGTTATTTATATGGCGCCACAAGGTTTCTGTAGCGCCTGACCATACATAGATAAGGTGTATACTATGGTGTATATATTATTATGGGTTATTTATATGGCGCCACAAGGTTTCTGCAGCGCCTGACCATACATAGATAAGGTGTATACTATGGTGTATATATTATTATGGGTTATTTATATGGCGCCACAAGGTTTCTGCAGCGCCTGACCATACATAGATAAGGTGTATACTACGGTGTATATATTATTATGGGTTATTTATATGGGGCCACAAGGTTTCCGCAGCGTCCTTATAACATGGGCCCCATATAAGAAGTCCAATCTTCTGCCGTGTTACTGTACATTTCCCGTAACCTGCTGCACCGCTGGGTGTCTAGGTCAACACCAAAAAAATCGACACTGAAAAAAGGTTGACACAAGGAAAAAGTCAACATATGAAAAGGTTGCTGTGCATTTCTCACCTTTTTGTGTGTTTTCTTGTCGTCACCTGGGCAGGCGGAGCGGTAGTTACTGTACCTGGGCAGGCGGAGCGGTAGTTACTGTACCTGGGCAGGCGGAGCGGTAGTTACTGTACCTGGGCAGGCGGAGCGGTAGTTACTGTACCTGGGCAGGCGGAGCGGTAGTTACTGTACCTGGGCAGGCGGAGCCGTAGTTACTGTACCTGGGCAGGCGGAGCCGTAGTTACTGTACCTGGGCAGGCGGAGCCGTAGTTACTGTACCTGGGCAGGCGGAGCGGTAGTTACTGTACCTGGGCAGGCGGAGAGGTAGTTACTGTACCTGGGCAGGCGGAGCGGTAGTTACTGTACCTGGGCAGGCGGAGCCGTAGTTACTGTACCTGGGCAGGCGGAGCCGTAGTTACTGTACCTGGGCAGGCGGAGCCGTAGTTACTGTACCTGGGCAGGCGGAGCGGTAGTTACTGTACCTGGGCAGGCGGAGCGGTAGTTACTGTACCTGGGCAGGCGGAGCGGTAGTTACTGTACCTGGGCAGGCGGAGCGGTAGTTACTGTACCTGGGCAGGCGGAGCGGTAGTTACTGTACCTGGGCAGGCGGAGCGGTAGTTACTGTACCTGGGCAGGCGGAGCCGTAGTTACTGTACCTGGGCAGGCGGAGCGGTAGTTACTGTACCTGGGCAGGCGGAGCGGTAGTTACTGTACCTGGGCAGGCGGAGCGGTAGTTACTGTACCTGGGCAGGCGGAGCCGTAGTTACTGTACCATGTGTGCTCACCATACTGCAGACCTGGGGCTGCGCTTTACTGCGGCACACTTTACCATTCCCAATCTGATTGCACGTCTATGGTAAAGTGAAAAACTTATGTCAAGTTTTCATGTGTCGATTATAGCTGTGTTGACATTTGTTGTTTTAGACCCTTGTTTACTATATTTGGCTTTGATATGGAAACAAAGATCCTCAGCGGAGAAAGAAGAGTGCGGAGCAGCCCACGATGTGATGTAGTCCATGTTTACAATATCGGCACCACCAGTGATGTTGACATTGCCCCTGTTGTCATCTGCAGGATGTCGCTATTCTGTAGTGACCGCCAGTGGAGGGTTAGGGTTAGACTACGGGGACCAGTGTGGCAGGATCTGGGGAAAGTCATCCTGATGTGACCGTCGGACACTGACGACAGTGATGACACCAGAAACGTTTCCTAATAATGTAGACATTTAATGGTGAATATGAACATCACGCCGAGCGTCTGCAGCCTCACGCCTCATCATCTAGAGGTACAGGCCTGTGACCCCCCACCCTAGTGATCAGTACCCCCTGTCTATAATAACCTCCCCGCTCTCACGTAGCTGGCAGCAGATTTGCGCGGCCTCAGCAGGAGCGCTGCTTTGTGGGAAGTTCCATATTGGCGATTCCCATGTGTACTCCTGTTCTCTGGAAATAAACGAGTGTTTGCAGCGGGTGTAACTTTGGCGCGGGGGAACATGAAAAAGCGAATGCGGAATAAGGGTTTGTAATAGAGATTTATTTCTGTTGTGTTTTCCTGGTGTGTGGGTGGAAATGTGAGCAGCCCACTCAGGAAAGGTAGAAACACGTTCATTAACTAATGTCTTGTTCTCCTGATCATTTATCTGATCTAAGCGTTTGCCTGCAGGGATTAATAAGCAGCGTTCTCTTATGCGGCTTCTTCCCGGTCTGGTGAGAGGTTCCGGTGTGACCGCACTCACTGTGGGTGCAGACACTTGTGGCATATCCCTGCAGCTGACCTCATCTGAAGATGGCATTAGCTGGTGTAGCCTGTATGATACAGTTCACAATAACTGTCAGGAGAGGGATCCTCGGGAACCCTCCCCTGCAATCGCTGCCACACTGTGTACTGCATCCCCTCGCACGGCGCGCTGCACGCGTCACACTATTCTCATTCTATGTCCGCATGGATAGTATGAACCAAGTCGTGTTAACAAAATAAATGAAGAACTTGTGTCGATCATGTCCTTGTCGACCATTCTTAGGTGTCGGCCTAGACCTTGTTGACCCAGGGACTGGATGCCCTTGTGAGATACATTACCAAGCATGCACTAGCAGTATTTACTACATATATCTATTCAGGGGCTCAGACCACGCCCTCGCTGATTGTCAGCCACACCCCTTCCCCCCCCCCAGGTCAACACTATGGCTCTTATTCAGATCTGATCGCAGTACAAATTTGTTCTCAAAATGGACAAAACCATGTGCACTGCAGGTGGGGCAGATGTAACATGTATAGAGAGAGTTAGATTTGGGTGGGGTGTGTTGAAACTGAAATCTAAATAGCAGTGTAAAAATAATGCAGCCAGTATTTACCCTGCACAGAAACAATATAAATCTAGCTCTCTGCACATGTTACATCTGCCCCACCTGCAGTGCACATGTTTTTTCCCATTTTGAGAACAAATTTTTTTTTTTTTTTTTTTTTTAAAGAAATTTTTATTGGGTTTTTTCAAGTCAAAAATACAAAGCAGACAAAACCAATAATAAATTTGACATGGTGTAAACAGATTTAGTGCGTTTTGGTTTTTGAAGAGACGTCCATATATCAACTCAGGAGAGCTATAGAGAAGCTATAACGAAGGACAAATGGACTATGAGGGTGTATGCATAGTGGAGGGAGAGGAGTAGGGGGAAGGAAAGGGGGGTAAGGGAGGGAGGGGGGGGGGGGGGGCGGGGCTGGGATGGCAGGCAGATTTAGATGCGGGGTTGGGGTGATATACAAGCAGTAGTCAGATATGCGTCAAAGGGGCCTCGGATTGGAAAAAGGAGGACCACGGGGACCAAGCTTTTATGAAGGAGGGAGTGGAGTCGTTTAAAAATGCTGTGATTTTCTCAATTTTGTATGTGGACCAGACAGCATTGACCAAAATAGGTTTGGAGGGTGGGAGGGGGCTTTTCCAGTTTTTGGCTATTAGACATTTGGCTGTATTTAGGATATGGTTAATTAGCTTTTGAGAAGCAGGTTGGATGTGTGGGATTGGTCTCATCAACAGGGAGAAAGAAGGTGAGGAGGGCATCTGGATGTTGAGAATCTCTTTGATTAATTCATGGGTTACCAGCCAAAAGGGCTGGATAATTGGGCAACTCCACCATATATGCAGATGATTGCCTTCTTGAGCACACGATCTCCAACATTGAGAGGGAGTAGAGGGGTAAATGGAGTGGAGCTTGGTCGGTACCAGGTACCAACGGTAGTAAATTTTGTATGCGTTTTCTTTTATACGCGTTGAAATAGAGCTTTTTGCAATGGCTAATCTGATATCAGACCAGTTTTTTGCGCTGAGTTGCTCTCCCATGTCTGATTCCCATGCAACTTCATGTTTCTCTTTCTGCGGCTGATTGAAAGTGTTAAGGATCTGGTAGATGGTTGATATCAATTTTTTCGTGATTTGGGGTTGTCTGCATAAAGATTCAAGGGGGGATCTTTTGAGGGATGGGGAGGCCTGAGGAATAGATTTGTAAAAGTGGCGGATTTGCAAATATTGGTAGAAGCTAGAGTTTGGAATCGAGTATCTGGATCTGAGGGATTCGAATTCAGGGAATAGTGGTGTGGGGGCGATGTCAATGGGAAAAATAATGTTATGACTCGTCCAGGTTTTAAACTCGTCTTTGTTGGTCCCCGGAGGGATTTGAGAACAAATTTGTACTGCGATCAGATCTGAATAATGCTGGCCACACATCAGATCAACTTTCATCCAACCAACCAACTAGTTGGTTGGATGGAATAGAAATCTGGTACTGGATGGGAGCAGAGGACAATGATCAATTTGCTCACAAACCCAGGAAAATGGTCAAAAACAATCAGTGAAATTATTTGCATCAAACCGATACAACTGCGTTACTTTGTCTGAGCGACAGGTTTTATCCGTTTTCGGATTTTCGGAGCAAATTTACTGAATTACAAATTACATTTGCTCCCATCCAGTACCAGATAGATGGTTGGTTGGTTGGATGAAAGTTGGTCTGATGTGTGGGCAGCATACGGCCTATCTATGTGTGTGTGTGTTGGACAGCAAGGTAGCATCCAACTTCATTGCTATTGCACCAATAACACTACAGATACCAGTAGATTTAGAGGCTTATGGATATCAGGGTTATGGTTAGTGTAGGGGTGCGTGTAAGGGTATTGGGGTTATGGTTAGTGTAAGGGGTGTGTAAGGATATTGGGGTTACGGGTTATGGTTAGTGTAAGGGGAGTGTAAGGATATTGGGGTTACGGGTTATGGTTAGTGTAGGGGGTGTGTAAGGATATTGGGGTTACGGATTATGGTTAGTGTAGGGGTGTGTGTAAGGATATTGGGGTTACGGTTAGTGTAGGGGTGTGTGTGTGTAAGATTATGGTTAGGGTGATGGTTGGGGTTTAGAGTTGTTAGGGTCAGGTGTTTTGGGTCCTGTATTTACCAGAATTGTACCAGTTGGGGGACTAATCTCCTGATCCCGCCCTGCACCCGTGCTCACTGGACCCCTATTAGTGACCGCACCCGTGTATCTAACCTCCCGATCCCACCCTGCACCCGTGCTCACTGGACCCCTGCTAGTGACAGCACCCGTGTACCTAACCTCCCGATCCCGCCCTGTGCTCACTGGACCCCTGCTAGTGACCGCACCCGTGTACCTAACCTCCCGAACCCGCCCTGCACCTGTGCTCACTGGACCCCTATTAGTGACAGCACCCGTGTACCTTTCCTCCCGATCCCGCCCTGCACCTGTGCTCACTGGACCCCTGCTAGTGACGGCACCCGTGTACCTAACCTCCCGATCCCGCCCTGCACCTGTGCAGGGCGGGGTGACAGCACCCGTGTAGCTAACTTCCTGTACCCGTGTACCAGTTGGGTCCCCCAACAGTGATTGGACACATTGTGATGTGAGTCCCTCTCCCTCCTATAAGGTATCCCTGGGGCTGTCAGGATACAATGTATCCAGCTGTGAAACCTTTCTTCTTTCACAACCGATAAGGTGACTTGTGATGCTGGTGACATCATTGGTGTCAGAACTTCTGTGGGTTGAGTGCGAGGTTACAGCCTCATTACAGCACATTCCCAAAGCTAAGTGCATTATTCATGCTGCAAGTAAAAGTCAATGGAGTAATCAGCAGTGTCTCAGCAATACTGCGCCAGCAGCTAATCAGCCCCACGCCTTCCCGTCCATGGACCAGAACCCAGCAAGATCCTTCTGGATGCAAAATAAAAACATCTTTCATATTAGCAAATGAAATAAACGATAAATGAAACCCTGTAAAGTCCTCAGCTGCAGAGATTCATATATGATATAGATGTGTCGGTTACAGGCCGAGTCCTGCGCTTCTCTACCTGCTGCCTGCAACCATCACCGGAGCGGAAATGCTGTTACTGTGTCACTTTCACACCTGGTTACTGGCGCCATCCATGTGCACTCATCCGTGTTCTGCTGTTACATGTGCAACATGAGGGAGAGGACAGAGAGAAACATAGAATGTGACGGCAGATTAGAAGCATGTGGCCCATCCAGTCTATACACACACAGTATATACATACATACATACATACATACATACATACATACATACATACAGCCAGCACTGCTCTCAGTGTCCCCACACACATTTATACAGCACCGCTCTCAGGGCCTTATTCTGATCGGTGCGGCCCGATCAGAATATGCGGCCACGACCGTGCAGGCGAATCCCCGCCTTCCATACGGATCGCCACCTGCCGTCCGTACGCGGATATGTGGCGATCCGCATGAAATTGGACGGGGATACGCCTCCTCCGTCGTGGGAGCAGCCCCTGCATTCGATGGTCGCCGAACATCGAATGCAGGGCCGCACGCTCCACCAGCTCCCGCCACCCTAGACCACAGGACACTTGTCCGTATGAAATCATGTATGGGGGCGGGCAGCTGACATCCGGCGATGTCAGATGCCCGCCCCGTACCCACGCGTCACGGCCTCATTACCATGCATACGCCCCGCGTTTGCATGGGAACGCCCATGAAACGCGGGGCGTATGCATAGGGTAATGAGGCTAAGTAGCCCCTCACGCCCCTCTATGCCCCCTGTGCGGCGTATAAAGAATCCGTGCGGCGAAATCGCCTGCACATGCGCAGAGTGACCTCTGCACATGCGCAGACGAACAACATCGGCGGTCCGTCCGCATGCGGGAATATCCGCACTGATCAGAATAAGGGCCTCAGTGACACCACATACATACATACATACATACATACATACATACATACATACATACATACATACATACTGTACATATATATATATATATACTAGGTGAATCATCGCGCACTATGGGCGCTCTTCACACCGGCGTAAGGGGCTGCGCCCCCTTAATTTGTAAATGTTTGTATATGAGAAATATGGTTAGAATTGTATGAAAGATGCCTGTATTGCAACTTGAGTTATAGGTGAAATGTGTTAAATAGAGAGCATATGATGTGGAAGGGGGTGTGTATTGTTTTGTTTAATTAAAAAGCAGTTACAGAGTAAGATGTACATTGATAGTGTGGAGGGTACAGTGACATTTGTGGGTGTGGGGGGAGGTGCGTGTTGTTTAGTTGTGTGTGTGTGTGTTGTTTAGGTGTGTGTGTGTGTGCAATAGTAAAGTAGGGTGTTTTTGAGTCAGCTGCTCCCCACTGGCGGAGGTCACGACACAGGAAAACAGGAGGCTGGGTAGTGATAGGGGTGTGTGGGCATAAGGGGGACTAAAGAGGAGGGTGGGGGACACTGTGCAGCTTCTGCCAGTGGGTGAGGGTCCAGCGTGGCAGCACAGGAGTACAGGATGGTGGCCCTGAGTCAGTGTCTCCTCCTACTGGGTGGGAGTTAGGGTGCATGAGAGCAGGAGGCTGGGTGGTAAAGCGTGATAGGGGAATGTGGGCAACACAGGGTGAGTGGGTCCCCACTGGCGGAAGTTACAGGGCAAGAGAACAGGAGCCCTGAATTGCAGGAAGCCTGCAAATCGCGGGAGGGGGGGTCGCAAATCGCGCGGGGTGCCGTGAATTGCGGGAATGGGGGTGTGGAGGTGCCGCGAATCGCGGGGGAGGTGCCGTGAATCGCGGGAGGGGGGGGGGGGTGGTGGTCAGCGAATCGCGGGAGGGAGGTCCAGGAGGCTGTGGAGTAATGGTGGATGGTGGGCGTGTACTGTAGGCCTGGCTGGGCGGGGGGAGTTGATGTCAAGGGGGTATGGTGTGTAGAACACTGGTCTTTTCCTAAGGGGGGGGCGGGTTTGTGTATCCTGTTGGGCGGGAACTTTATATACACAGGGGATGAGTGATGGATCTGGCTAAATATATAAGAGATATACATACTGTACATGCATATATATTGTCACGACCACCATTGCAGCTACCCTGGCTCCCTGTGCTGTTCCAGTCTCACAGACTTCTGGCGCTATACCCTCTGCCCTGGAGCTCACCTCCACTGCTGATGCCAACACCGACTGGTTACATTCTGTCCCTCTGTCACCCGGGCTCCGTGTCCATCTGCCGGGTGTCAGCTGTGGTGTACAGTGTCCTGGCATGTTGGCTCCGGGTAGCGTGAGGCATGATGGTGTCCGCGTCATTCTAGGTCTCAGACTGGGAAGCGCCGGCTGCAGCGCCTCCGCGTAGTATCCTCCGCCGGCTGGTTTCTGTCGCCGTAACAGGCGGCGGCCATCTTCTTGGTTTCCACAGCCTATGCTGCGCGGCTCCAATCGTGAGGTCACTCGTGCAGCCAATCAGTCGTCAGCTCCACCCTTAAATACTGACTAGCCGGGCCAGACTGGCAGTCAGTACAATGTTGTCCATTCGTTAGCAGCATTGTGCATCCTGGCTATTCCTGCAGTATTCTCTGCAGGCTGACTCTTCGTCTTCCTGAGTTAAAGTCTATCCTGATCTTCCTGCTGGTCGTCTACTGCTTCACCATATCCGTCCACGGAGATCCTCTGCCGCCAATTATGACAGGGTGTCTTCTTCCTCCTAGCTTCCTGACAGTTATATGCGTGGCCAGCATCCCTGGTTCTGGCAGCTACGACCTCATTCAGCACAAGATTCAACTGGACTTCATCTCAGTTCAAATCCTTCTTATCTTCATCCAATCATCCAATCTTCTTTATCATCATCCCATCATCCAATCTTCAAATCATCCAATCTTCAAATCATCCAATCTTCAAATCATCCAATCTCCCAATCATCTTCAAGCTTCTGCAATAAGTATTATTTATTTTTGTCTTTTGTCATTCTAACCAATATCTACAGTTATTCTTTATGCCATCATTCATATCTTGTACCGCAGTATCTTCATTAAAAAAGGTTTAATTTTATTCAATTGCTTCACTCCAGTCTGTCATTCATGCAACAGCCCTACATTAAAGCTGCTTCAGGCGGCTCACGAAACGTGATATATATATATATATATATATATATATATATATATATACTTTGGAGCAGGTTGGCACACACTTACATATAATCCAAATGCCTGGGGTCGCCTTTCAGTGGTCCCACGAAGAGGTCACATAGACAGACAGCAAAGTAGAAATGGCACTCACCAGGGCTTTTCTTTATATAATCCAGATAGGATATTTATTCCATCACATTAGTAGACACATACAGATCAGGTCGACGTTTCGGCCACAGAACGTGGCCTTACTCATGACCACATCACACAGACAGACTAACAGGTCCCTATCCACAAGACCACCTCTTATTCCTACTTGGGCACCACCCATCAATCACCCGCCCAATCAGGACTTAGAAACAAATGTGTACTGCAAACCTATAATCACTAAATATCATATGTGTAACCGGTGTAACATCGCTGCCGCGATGTAGCTTACCAGCTCGCCGCCATCCACGAGGCCCGGGCATCTCTTCCGGGTTCCTCACTTCCTGGATGCGGTCCACAGGGCGGAAACGCGTCATCCTGCGTTCCACCCGCCGGCGCTGTCATGTGTACAGACCTGGCTTGCTCAGCAAGCTCCGGTCACATGACTCCGGACAACCACACTTCCTGGAGCACATCTATGCGCTCCACCTGCCGTACAGGAGGTGTGTCTATGCGTTCCAACTGTTTATAGTATTATCATAACCAATTGCCTACAGGTTAACTGATCGATCAGGTAACTCTATGGTGGTCTCCCATCAGGAACCAGAGGTGCTCCTGTCTACATTAAAAAACACAAAACATAAATATATAAACCCACAACAAAATTTGTATATACAGTGTTACCATCGATAGCCAACCGATAGTGCAACCATCGGGGCCACACTGTAAAACGTGCTTAAATCACATATGAAAAATCTAGCCATTAGACCTCCAGCTTTTGTAACTCCTCATATCAGAGGAACCTAAGGAGAATTAAACCCTGTACAAAATATACAGGAGAAAAATATGAAAAAAATGCAAAAATGTGAAAAAATGAAAAATATATTTGATTAACTCTCACAAAAGAACTTATGAAGGTAAGAACCTAAGGATATTGAATTTGTACGTCCAGCAGCCATCAATGGCACAGTCCACCTATAATTTGTTCATTTCAAAGGAATATGTTTAAGTGGTTATACTCATTTAACCCCTTTGGAGCCACACAGTCCAACATGTGGATCCAGCGGGACTCCTTCTTTAGGAGCAACAGATCCCTGTTGCCACCTCTTCGCAATGGGGGGACCCAGTCAATAATCATATATTTGAGCATAGAGAGTTGATGCCCTCTATCCATAAAGTGTGCAGCCACCGGTTTATCCGTTGTCCCCCTCTCAAAGGCCAATCGGATGTCCGAGCGGTGCTGGTTCATCCTCTCGCGGAAGGTCCTTTTCGTCTTCCCCACATAAATGAGACTGCAGGGACATTGTAGAATATAGACGACGAAATCCAATTGGCAGTGAAGTCTGTACTGTAGCTGGATTCTCCTACCCGTCTGGGGGTGAGGAAAAGAGCCACCTGTCATTAGCAGTTTATGCGTGTTTTTAGAAACAACTCGGAGGAGGACCTGGCGAGTGTACAGATTGAAGAGGTCAAGCAGAGATTTCTGGAGCGCGGCTACACAAAATTGTCAATTGACAAGTGCCTCACCAGGGCAAGAGCCTTATTTAATAAAGAAGTTGTAAGAGAATCAAAAGCTACATCTGACAGGCTGCTGTTCAGCATTAAATGTGACACTAGACTACAGACGGTGCAACGATCCATAAGGAATAAATGGGACATTGTTAAAACAGACCCAGACCTGAGCAGAGCTAAAAATGGACCCCCGTTGTTTGGTATACGGAGAGGCTCGAACCTCAAGGACCTACTGTACCGTACCAGTGCGAACTCCGATGACATCAAGGAGAGTGAGAGAAGCAAGAACTGGTTGGTGCGAAAGAATGGTTGTTACCGATGCACGGGGTGCACGACCTGTAGGTCACTAATGACAGGTGGCTCTTTTCCTCACCCCCAGACGGGTAGGAGAATCCAGCTACAGTACAGACTTCACTGCCAATTGGATTTCGTCGTCTATATTCTACAATGTCCCTGCAGTCTCATTTATGTGGGGAAGACGAAAAGGACCTTCCGCGAGAGGATGAACCAGCACCGCTCGGACATCCGATTGGCCTTTGAGAGGGGGACAACGGATAAACCGGTGGCTGCACACTTTATGGATAGAGGGCATCAACTCTCTATGCTCAAATATATGATTATTGACTGGGTCCCCCCATTGCGAAGAGGTGGCAACAGGGATCTGTTGCTCCTAAAGAAGGAGTCCCGCTGGATCCACATGTTGGACTGTGTGGCTCCAAAGGGGTTAAATGAGTATAACCACTTAAACATATTCCTTTGAAATGAACAAATTATAGGTGGACTGTGCCATTGATGGCTGCTGGACGTACAAATTCAATATCCTTAGGTTCTTACCTTCATAAGTTCTTTTGTGAGAGTTAATCAAATATATTTTTCATTTTTTCACATTTTTGCATTTTTTTCATATTTTTCTCCTGTATATTTTGTACAGGGTTTAATTCTCCTTAGGTTCCTCTGATATGAGGAGTTACAAAAGCTGGAGGTCTAATGGCTAGATTTTTCATATGTGATTTAAGCACGTTTTACAGTGTGGCCCCGATGGTTGCACTATCGGTTGGCTATCGATGGTAACACTGTATATACAAATTTTGTTGTGGGTTTATATATTTATGTTTTGTGTTTTTTAATGTAGACAGGAGCACCTCTGGTTCCTGATGGGAGACCACCATAGAGTTACCTGATCGATCAGTTAACCTGTAGGCAATTGGTTATGATAATACTATAAACAGTTGGAACGCATAGACACACCTCCTGTACGGCAGGTGGAGCGCATAGATGTGCTCCAGGAAGTGTGGTTGTCCGGAGTCATGTGACCGGAGCTTGCTGAGCAAGCCAGGTCTGTACACATGACAGCGCCGGCGGGTGGAACGCAGGATGACGCGTTTCCGCCCTGTGGACCGCATCCAGGAAGTGAGGAACCCGGAAGAGATGCCCGGGCCTCGTGGATGGCGGCGAGCTGGTAAGCTACATCGCGGCAGCGATGTTACACCGGTTACACATATGATATTTAGTGATTATAGGTTTGCAGTACACATTTGTTTCTAAGTCCTGATTGGGCGGGTGATTGATGGGTGGTGCCCAAGTAGGAATAAGAGGTGGTCTTGTGGATAGGGACCTGTTAGTCTGTCTGTGTGATGTGGTCATGAGTAAGGCCACGTTCTGTGGCCGAAACGTCGACCTGATCTGTATGTGTCTACTAATGTGATGGAATAAATATCCTATCTGGATTATATAAAGAAAAGCCCTGGTGAGTGCCATTTCTACTTTGCTGTCTATATATATATATATATATATATATATATATATACTCTATATGTATATAGTCACACAAGCGCAGGAAGAACATACAAACTCTACACAGTTAGGACCATGGTGGGAATTAAAGCCATGACCTCAGTTTTGCAATACTAACCACTACACCGTCCGTGCTGCCCTTAAGCTGGGTACACGAACTATGCAACATTATATTTAACCAATATCAATATGCATGATAACTATACTATTAATGATATTATCGCGCATAGCGTCTGTTGCGTACAAATTATATAAACAATGCACATTCCTACGGGTCACCCCCCCCCCTTCATCATCTGAACATGCTGTGAAATGTGCCTGTATTACCAGTGACTGCCTGTCCAGCGGGGTGAGCGCGGGTGAAGTCACTGAACAAGGCCTCAGCGCTCCGCCTATTTGCAGAACAAACTTTGTTCCAAATATTCAAAGGTGGAAGCGTTTAAACTCTAATCAAATGATAATCTGAGCCACTTGGAGGTTTATTACTTATTAACCGTTTCTTATGTAGCGCAGCATATTACGTTGTGCTTTACAATAGGATATGCGGTGACGCGTTACAGGCGCTGCGGCGAAAGCTTGTTACCTTGGTAATGCTGTAATGTATAAGGTCAGATTCTATTTATCTTATTGCAGGATAATGCGCTTGTTGTGCGGAATGATGCCGCTCGCCAAATGCCATCTTCTATCATAAAGGCGCCTTCTATCGGGGGTTCTAGAGTCCCTTTAGTGCTATGGCGCTGTTTGTGCTATTTATAGCAATAAAGGCGCATGAACCCATAAGTAGTACCGCGCACGTAAGTAGTACCGCGCACGTAAGTAGTACCGCGCACGCCTGCTCAGGTAATGCATACTGGAAATATGTGGAAAATTCCCAATAGGCCTTATAAAGTGTAGGGGGGGGGGTAATTCTAATCTATATGAATCCCCGATTACTGGCTATTGCTGACTGGGAATCCTTTCCGCAGGTACCAGCTCCTGAGAGGATAACTGGGGCTGGCACACAGAAGCTATCCTACACCTGATGCTGGGACAGTATGGCAGATTAATGGCTATGAGGGTTAGTAGTTGTACGTGGTGGCGATTAGACATAGATAATGTTACTTACTGAACCGCCTTCGTATATACTGGATCACCGGTTTCAATCCCAATTTCATCAGGGGGATAATTCACCCATCCTTAGCTCCCGGTAACACAAATGCCGCCGGCTAATCGGATAAAGCAGCTGAGCCAGCACTCTCCCAGCATGATCTATAGGCCCTCACATTGTATATCAATAACATCATAAACCTGGTTATTCATTCAATATTTAGAACCACAAAATACTTAATATGCAAAGAGCCGCTCATAAAACAAGCAGCAAGGTTAATTCAATAATGAAAATAATCTCGGAGAAAGCAGCCACGTGATGGCGTGGAACTGTGCGGAGGACACAATGTAACTGACACAGGCGCCGGCGCCGCTCCTGCAGCGCGGATGGTTTATATTGATTATAACTAATAAGATATAGCTGTAAGATTGACGCGTTACCTTTCTGGTTACGTTGCCGGTGATTATAAAAAAGAATAATAATGTGAATATTAATGTTCCTCATCCTTAAAGCATACTCTAGCACAGTGGTTCCCAAACTCATTCCCCCAGGACCCCAACAGCTAGGCACTAGGGGGTGCACTTATTACTCACTGACACATCAATGGTTTCCCAGTTATAAAGGCCTGTATAGTAATGGATTGGCTTGCGTTTTAGGGGGACTGTACAGTCTCTAGTCCAGTGCAATATAACTAGGTTACAAAGATACATTATCCTCTTATTTCCACACCAAGTTCCATTGTGCTCTGTATACAGAGTCGCACACATATATACAAGTGTCACGTGGGGTTATTCAGCCTCCTGGGGTCTCCTATCCGCAGCGCACCGCAACCAGGACATATCTGTGGCAAATCAATGCACCCTACGCTAGCAGCGCAGCACGTGACCTGGGGGCTCGTCACACCAGGCATCACTCGCTGTGTGTCATTTTGTGTGACGTACACTACACTCAAAAGTTTGGGGTCACCCAGACCATTTCATGTTTTATATGAACTTTTATTAATCAACGTAATATGTTTTATTCATTCTGCAACTCAAGACATTGACAAGAGTAGAAATAATGATTTTTGCTTAAAATAATGATTTTGGCACAGGGCTTTCGTCACAGAATGCACCTTTTGCAGCAATTCCAGCATTGCAGACCTTCCGCATTCTAGCTGGTAATTTGTTGAGGAAATCTGAAGAAATTTAGGTTAGGGTTAGACACTAGAGGGAGGGCTAGGCTGCTAGGTGGGGGTTAGGGTTACGCATTAGAGGGAGGGCTAGGCTGCTAGGTGGGGGTTAGGGTTACGCATTAGAGGGAGGGCTAGGCTGCTAGGTGGGGGTTAGGGTTATGCATTAGAGGGAGGGCTAGGCTGCTGGGTGGGCAATTATGCTGCATGAGGGCGAGGTTAAGGTTACACACTAGAGGGAGGGCTAGGCTGCTATGTGGTGGGGAAGGTTAGGGTTAGGCACTAGGGTGGGGAAGGTTAGGGTTAGGCACTAGAGAGAGGGGTAAGCTGCTGGGAGGGGGCTAGGCACTAGGGGGGAGGGGAAGGTTAGGGATAGGTACTAGGTGGTGAGGAAGGTTAGGGTTAGGCACTAGTGGCTGGGGAAGGTATAGGGTTAGGCCCTAGGGGGAGAGGAAGGATAGGGTTAGGCTCTAGGGGGTGGGGAAGGTTAGGGTTAGGCACTAGGGGGTGGGGAAGGTTAGGGTTAGGCACTAGGGGGTGGGGAAGGTATTGGTTAGGCCCTAGGTGGTGGGGAAGGTAATGGTTAGGCCCTAGGGGGTGGGGAAGGTTAGGGTTAGGCCCTAGGGGGTGGGGAAGGTTAGGGTTAGGCCCTAGGGGGTGGGGAAGGTTAGGGTTAGGCCCTAGGGGGTGGGGAAGGCTAGGGTTAGGCCCTAGGGGGTGGGGAAGGTTTGGGTTAGGCCCTAGGGTGGGGAGGAAGGATAGGGTTAGGCACTAGGGGGGGGAGGAAGGATAGGGTTAGGCACTAGGGGGTGGAGAAGGCTAGGGTTAGGCACTGGGGGGGGGGGGGTGGGTTAGAGAGTTAGAGGTTAGAGAGAGTGAAAGTGTTAGGGAGAGAGGGGGGTGCAAGCACTACCTGACCCTGCAGAGGTACCTAATGTAGAATTCAGAGCAGGCTGGGTCAGTGCCAGGTCCCCCTATAGCCACAGGCTCTATCTATCTATCTATCCTATCTATCTATCTATCTATCTATCTATCTATCTATCTATCTATCTATCATCTCAAAAAATAAAGGGAACACTTAAACAACACAATGTAACTCCAAGTCAATCCCACTTCTGTGACATCACACTGTCCACTTAGGAAGCAACACTGACTGACAATCAATTTCGCATGATATTGTGCAAATGGAAATTATAGGCAATTAGCGAGACCCCCCAATAAAGGAGTTGTTCTGCAGGTGGTGACCACAGACCAATTCTCAGCTCCTGTGCTTTCTGGCTGATGTTTTGGTCACTAATGAAAGCTGGCGGTGCTGTCACTCTAGTGGTAGCATGAGACGGAGTCTACAACCCACACAAGTGGCTCAGGTAGTGCAGCTCATCCAGGATGGCACATCAATGCGAGCTGTGGCAAGAAGGTTTGCTGTGTCTGTCAGTGTAGTGTCCAGAGCATGGAGGCGCTACCAGAAGACAGGCCAGTACATCAGGGGACGTGGAGGAGGCCGTAGGAGGACAACAACCCAGCAGCAGGACCGCTACCTCCGCCTTTGTGCAAGGAGGAACAGAAGGAGCACTGCCAGAGCCCTGCAAAATAACCTCCAGCAGGCCACAAATGTGCATGTGTCTGCTCAAACGGTCAGAAACAGACTCCATGAGGGTAGTATGAGGGCCCGACATCCACAGGTGGGGGACGTTTGGCATTTGCCAGAGAACACCAAGATTGGCAAATTCACCACTGGCGCCCTGTGCTCTTCACAGATGATAGCAGGTTCACACTGAGCACATGTGACAGACGTGACAGTCTGAAGACTCCAAGGAGAACGTTCTGCTGCCTGCAACATCCTCCAGCATGACCAGTTTGGCAGTGGGTCAGTAATGGTGTGGGGTGACATTTCTTTGGGGGGCCACACAGCCCTCCATGTGCTCGCCAGAGGTAGCCTGACTGCCATTAGGTACCGACATGAGATCCTCAGACCCCTTGTGAGACCATATGCTGGTGCGGTTGGCCCTGGGTTCCTCCTAATACAAGACAATGCTAGACCTCATGTGGCTGGAGTGTGTCAGCAGTTCCTGCAAGATGAAGGCATTGATGCTATGGACTGGCCCACTCGTTCCCCAGACCTGAATCCAACTGAGAACATCTGGGACATCATGTCTCACGCCATCCATCAATGCCACGTTGCACCACAGACTAGGAGTTGGGGGATGCTTTAGTCCAGGTCTGGGAGGAGACCCCTCAGGAGACCATCCGCCACCTCATCAGGAGCATGCCCAGGTGTTGTAGGGAGGTCATACAGGCATGTG
The DNA here is from genome assembly GCF_055691185.1 of Crinia signifera. Classification (NCBI taxonomy): domain Eukaryota; kingdom Metazoa; phylum Chordata; class Amphibia; order Anura; family Myobatrachidae; genus Crinia; species Crinia signifera. The sequence continues at coordinate 160,449,996 of NC_139223.1, read as the reverse complement.
GAGGCCACACACACTACTGAGCCTCATTTTGACTTGTTTTAAGGACATTACATCCAAGTTGGATCAGCCTGTAGTGTGTTTTTCCAAATTAATTTTGAGTGTGACTCCAAATCCAGACCTCCATGGGTTAATAAATTTAATTTCTATTGATAATTTTTGTGTGATTTTGTTGTCAGCACATTCAACTATGTAAAGAACACAAAGTATTTTACAAGAATATTAAATTCATTCTGATCTATGATGTTATGTTAGTGTGTGTGTGTGTGTGATCTCTCTCTCTCTCTCTCTCTCTATATCTATATCTATATATATATATATATATATATATATATATATATATATATATATATATATATATATATATATATATAATTAGGCAGACCGTGAGTCTAGGCTGCACACACAGGGCAATTTCAGGAGTGCTGAAGCTCACAAAATGGTAATAATACAAAAATGCATTAGAGAGCCAGCAACATCAGTAAAGTACAATAAGTATTTATTAGGCATATAAAGTGCATATCGGATCAAAAACAAGAAAAATAGTTAAAATGCAGGAGGAAGCGTCTACTTAGCATTATAGCAGCAAGACATCTTCACTACGCCAATCCTCCACCAACCAGTCATGACACCCAACAGGCTGTTTCGGTGCTACACTGCACCTTAGCCCATGACTAAGGTGCAGTGTAGCACCGAAACAGCCTGTCAGGTGTCATGACTGGTAGGTGGAGGATTGGCGTAGTGAAGATGTCTTGCTGCTATAATGCTAAGTAGGCGCTTCCTCCTGCATTTTAACTATTTTTCTTGTTTTTGATCCGATATGCACTTTATATGCCTAATAAATACTTTTTGTACTTTATTGATGTTACTGGCTCTCTAATGCATTTTTATATATATATTTATTATGTATGTATGAATATATGTATGTATACGGGGGGGGTGTTTCATATGGAGGCAGAGCCTGTAGATAATTAATATCGTCCCTGTACATCCCCCCCCCACCCCAACCCCACGTCTTTGCATAATATATATTTATACACCTGTTTTCAATATATCAATATAATAAGTAATTACAGATTTCCCAGTTAAATTAAAAGGGCGATAGAATCGTCTGGCTTGTTATGCGGCAGAGTTACCATAAAATGTGGAATTTCTCCTTTGGCTGCTTGTGATTTGTAGATAATCTCCATCAGCCAGAGGTGACCTCTTCATAGACAAACCAGCTGTGTTCTGTGATCTTACCTGTACACGCTCCCACCTCGCACACCTGAGCTACCTGTGCACGCTCCCACCTCGCACACCTGAGCTACCTGTGTATGCTCCCACCTCGCACACCTGAGCTACCTGTGCACGCTCCCACCTCGCGCACCTGAGCTACCTGTGCACGCTCCCACCTCACACACCGGAGCTTCCTGTACACCCTCCCACCTCACACACCTGATCTTACCTGTACACGCTCCCACCTCGCACACCTGAGCTACCTGTGCACGCTACCACCTCACACACCTGAGCTACCTGTGCATGCTCCCACCTCGCACACCTGAGTTACCTGTAAACGCTCACACCTGAGCTACCTGCACACGCTCCCACCTCGCACACCTGAGCTACCTGTGCACGCTCCCACCTCACACACCGGAGCTACCTGTACACCCTCCCACCTCACACACCTGAGCTACCTGTGCACGCTACCACCTCGCACACCTGAGCTACCTGTGCACGCTCCCACCTCGCACACCTGAGCTACCTGTACACGCTCCCACCTCGCACACCTGAGCTACCTGTACACGCTCCCTCCTCGCACACCTGAGCTACCTGTACACGCTCCCTCCTCGCACACCTGAGCTACCTGTACACGCTCCCACCTCGCACACCTGAGCTACCTGTACACGCTACCACCTCGCACACCTGAGCTACCTGTACACGCTACCACCTCGCACACCTGAGCTACCTGTACACGCTCCCACCTCGCACACCTGAGCTACCTGCACACGCTCACCTCGCACACCTGAGCTACCTGCACACGCTCACACCTCGCACACCTGAGCTACCTGCACACGCTCCCACCTCGCACACCTGAGCTACCTGCAAACGCTCACACCTCGCACACCTGAGCTACCTGCAAACGCTCACACCTCGCACACCTGAGCTACCTGTACACGCTCCCACCTCGCACACCTGAGCTACCTGTACACGCTCCCTCCTCGCACACCTGAGCTACCTGTACACGCTACCACCTCGCACACCTGAGCTACCTGTACACCCTCCCACCTCGCACACCTGAGCTACCTGTGCACCCTCCCACCTCGCACACCTGAGCTACCTGCGCACGCTCCCACCTCGCACACCTGAGTTACCTTAGCACGCTCCCACCTCGCACACCTGAGCTACCTGTGCACGCTCCCTCCTCGCACACCTGAGCTACCTGTGCACGCTCCCTCCTCGCACACCTGAGCTACCTGCGCACGCTCCCACCTCGCACACCTGAGCTACCTGTGCACGCTCGCACACCTGAGCTACCTGTGCATGCTCCCACCTCGCACACCTGAGCTACCTGCGCACGCTCCCACCTCGCACACCTGAGCTACCTGCGCACGCTCCCACCTCGCACACCTGAGCTACCTGCGCACGCTCCCACCTCGCACACCTGAGCTACCTGCGCACGCTCCCACCTCGCACACCTGAGCTACCTGCGCACGCTCCCACCTCGCACACCTGAGCTACCTGTCTGTCTCATTACCTTACAGTCTGCACGATGACTTGTTGCAGCAACTGTATCTAGCAACACTCATTTGTTTGCTTTGAATCAGAGGTTACTATATATACAGACAGGCGTATCAGAGGAGGCTTCTGTGCCGGATTATAGGCAGGTGTATGATTAACCCTTTCAGTGCCAATTGCTGCGCAAACCTTGTTATTAACCAATTTTGGTGATAATGATCATCCTGTATGAAACCGTCATTAACAGAAACCGCAGTGAGGAACCGTGAGACTTACCACTTAGAGGGTTTAGTCGCTTTGTGCTGCTTATCCCGGTGCTTTTCATGTGCGCCAATGCTAATGGCTGCCAGAATAGTGACACTATTGAATTGCTCGGTCAAACACCTGTTATGCGATCAAGGCAGTCGGGGGGCACAAAGAAAATCCAGCCGAAACCATATAATCTGGATAATGGCAGTCCGGAATAGACAGATACCGGACCAGGTTCCCTTGGTGGTCACTCATGGTACTAAGGAAATAATTTAGCACTTAATTTGCCATGTTGGTAGTGGGATTCCTAAATCCCACACCTTCATACAATGCGACACAGTCTAGTTACGTGGAAAAAACATTCCAGTTGTGTTATCAGTACATGTCTGTGCGCCAGGGTCATGCGCAAATGTTATCTCTTTTTCTGCAGTCAACCATGCCGGCCCCTAACTCCATTCTCTTCCATCGCTTACTCTTGTCGTTTGCTGCAGCTGTAACATTGTTATAGTAACATGTGTGATACAGTCAAACTAACCGTACCTGTGTGATGTGCGGTACAGTCAGACTAACCGTACCTGTGTGATGTGCGGTACAGTCAGACTATAACCGTACCTGTGTGATACAGTCAGACTAACCGTACCTGTGTGATACAGTCAGACTAACCGTACCTGTGTGATGTGCGGTACAGTCAGACTAACCGTACCTGTGTGATGTGCAATACACTTAGACTATAACTGTACCTGTGTGATAGTCAGACTAACCGTACCTGTGTAATGTGTGATAGTCAGACTAACCGTACCTATGTGATGTGCGGTACAGTCAGACTATAACCGTACCTGTGTAATGTGTGATAGTCAGACTAACCGTACCTGTGTGATATGTGGTACAGTCAGACTAACCGTACCTGTGTGATGTGCGGTACAGTCAGACTATAACCGTACCTGTGTAATGTGCGAAACACTTAGACTACAACCGTAATGTGTTACAGTCAGACTAACCGTACCTGTGTGATGTGCGGTACAGTCAGACTATAACCGTACCTGTGTGATACAGTCAGACTAACCGTACCTGTGTGATACAGTCAGACTAACCGTACCTGTGTGATGTGCGGTACAGTCAGACTAACCGTACCTGTGTGATGTGCAATACACTTAGACTATAACTGTACCTGTGTGATAGTCAGACTAACCGTACCTGTGTAATGTGTGATAGTCAGACTAACCGTACCTATGTGATGTGCGGTACAGTCAGACTATAACCGTACCTGTGTAATGTGTGATAGTCAGACTAACCGTACCTGTGTGATATGTGGTACAGTCAGACTAACCGTACCTGTGTGATGTGCGGTACAGTCAGACTATAACCGTACCTGTGTAATGTGCGAAACACTTAGACTACAACCGTAATGTGTTATAGTCAGACTAACCGTACCTGTGTGATGTGCGGTACAGTCAGACTATAACCGTACCTGTGTGATGTGCGATACACTCAGACTAACCGTACCTGTGTGATGTGCGATACACTCAGACTATAACCGTACCTGTGTAATGTGTGATAGTCAGACTAACCGTACCTGTGTGATAGTCAGACTAACCGTACCTGTGTGTTGTGCGATACACTCAGACTAACTGTACCTGTGTTAGTCAGACTAACCGTACCTGTGTAATGTGCGGTACAGTCAGACTATAACCGTACCTGTGTAATGTGCGGTACAGTCAGACTATAACCGTACCTGTGTGATAGTCAGACTAACCGTACCTGTGTGATGTGCGATACACTCAGACTAATCGTACCTGTGTGATAGTCAGACTAACCGTACCTGTGTGATGTGCGATAGTCAGACTATAACCGTACCTGTGTGATAGTCAGACTATAACCGTACCTGTGTGATAGTCAGACTAACCGTACCTGTGTGATGTGCGATAGTCAGACTATAACCGTACCTGTGTGATAGTCAGACTAACCGTACCTGTGTGATGTGCGATACACTTAGACTATAACCGTACCTGTGTGTTGTGCGATACAGTCAGACTAACCTACCTGTGTGATGTGCGATACACTTAGACTATAACCGTACCTGTGTGATAGTCAGACTAACCGTACCTGTGTGATGTGCGGTACAGTCAGACTATAACCGTACCTGTGTGATAGTCAGACTAACCGTACCTGTGTGATGTGTGGTACAGTCAGACTAACCGTACCTGTGTGATGTGCGGTACAGTCAGACTATAACCGTACCTGTGTGATGTGCGATAGTCAGACTAACCGTACCTGTGTGATGTGCGATACACTTAGACTATAACCGTACCTGTGTAATGTGTGATAGTCAGACTAACCGTACCTGTGTGATGTGTGGTACAGTCAGACTAACCGTACCTGTGTGATGTGTGGTACAGTCAGACTAACCGTACCGGTGTGGTACAGTCAGACTATAACCGTACCTGTGTGATGTGCGATACAGTCAGACTAACCGTACCTGTTTGATGTGCGATACACTTAGACTATAACTTTAATGTGTGATAGTCAGACTAACCGTACCTGTGTGATGTGCGGTACAGTCAGACTATAACCTTACCTGTGTGATGTGCGATACAGTCAGACTAACCGTACCTGTGTGATGTGCGATACACTTAGACTATAACTTTAATGTGTGATAGTCAGACTAACCGTACCTGTGTGATGTGCGGTACAGTCAGACTATAACCTTACCTGTGTGATGTGCGATAGTCAGACTACAACCGTACCTGTGTGATGTGCGATACACTTAGACTATAACCGTACATGTGCGATAGTCAGACTATAACCGTACCTGTGTGATAGTCAGACTAACCGTACCTGTGTGATGTGCGATACACTTAGACTATAACCGTACCTGTGTGTTGTGCGATACAGTCAGACTAACCGTACCTGTGTGATGTGCGATACACTTAGACTATAACCGTACCTGTGTGATGTGTGATAGTCAGACTAACCGTACCTGTGTAATGTGTGATAGTCAGACTAACCGTACCTGTGTGATGTGCGATACACTTAGACTATAACCGTACATGTGTGATAGTCAGACTAACCGTATCTGTGTGATGTGTGATAGTCAGACTAACCGTACCTGTGTGATGTGCGGTACAGTCAGACTATAACCGTACCTGTGTAATGTGTGATAGTCAGACTAACCGTACCTGTGTGATGTGTGGTACAGTCAGACTAACCGTACCTGTGTGATGTGTGGTACAGTCAGACTAACCGTACCTGTGTGGTACAGTCAGACTATAACCGTACCTGTGTGATGTGCGATACAGTCAGACTAACCGTACCTGTGTGATGTGCGATACACTTAGACTATAACTTTAATGTGTGATAGTCAGACTAACCGTACCTGTGTGATGTGCGGTACAGTCAGACTACAACCGTACCTGTGTGATGTGCGATAGTCAGACTACAACCGTACCTGTGCGATACAGTCAGACTATAACCGTACCTGTGTGATGTGCGGTACAGTCAGACTATAACCTTACCTGTGTAATGTGTGATACAGTCAGACTATAACCGTACCTGTGTGATACAGTCAGACTATAACCTTACCTGTGTAATGTGTGATAGTCAGACTATAACCGTACCTGTGTGATACAAAGTGACACCATTGTATCTGCTTCATGCCATAATGCGACCACCTGACTGATATATTTTATTTTTCTAAGGAACCTGGATATTGGGTGAAGATTCATAACCTGGAATACAGAGATGGGGGCATACTGGACCCTGACGATGTTGTGGCTGATGTTGTTGAAGACAAAGACAAGGTGAGACTGAAGTGTAATTTACATAGGACACCGCAAATGTCATTCATAGCCAAAGACCAATCGCTGCATCGGCCCAGCAATCACTGGGTGAGGGTCACGCCACACGGCGATGCCTGCCATTGGTTAGCCAGATGGATGATAGATGATATTGTACATTCTGTGCTTTGCACTATACTGGGATGTTGTTTCTGTTCCAGTTATTAAATGTGTTTCAACCTACATATGAATGTGTGACGGCCTCTTAATCTGTAGCATTACGCACAGTACTGTATATATAATGCACAGTAACACTTCTATGTGTGACGGCCTCTTACTCTGCAGCATTACTTCCCACCTGCACAGCACTGTATATAACATGCACAGTAACACTTCTATGTGTGACGGCGTCTTACTCTGCAGCATTACTTCCCACCTGCACAGTACTGTATATAACATGCACAGTAATACTTCTATGTGTGACGGCCTCTTACTCTGCAGCATTACTTCCCACCTGCACAGCACTGTATATAACATGCACAGTAACACTTCTATGTGTGACGGCCTCTTACTCTGCAGCATTACTTCCCACCTGCACAGTCCTGTATATAACATGCACAGTAACACTTCTATGTGTGACGGCGTCTTACTCTGCAGAATTTCTTCCCACCTGCACAGTACTGTATATAACATGGCACAGTAACACTTCTATGTGTGACGGCCTCTTACTCTGCAGCATTACTTCCCACCTGCACAGTACTGTATATAACATGGCACAGTAACACTTCTATGTGTGACGGCCTCTTACTCTGCAGCATTACTTCCCACCTGCACAGTACTGTATATAACATGCACAGTAATACTTCTATGTGTGACAGCCTCTTACTCTGCAGCATTACTTCCCACCTGCACAGTATTGTATATAACATGCACCGTAACACTTCTATGTGTGACGGCCTCTTTCTCTGCAGCATTACTTCCCACCTGCACAGTACTGTATATATAATGCACAGTAACACTTCTATGTGTGACGGCCTCTTACTCTGCAGCATTACTTCCCACCTGCACAGCCCTGGATATAACATGCACCGTAACACTTCTATGTGTGACGGCCTCTTTCTCTGCAGCATTACTTCCCACCTGCACAGTACTGTATATACCATGCACAATAACACTTCTACGTGTGACGGCCTCTTACTCTGCAGCATTACTTCCCACCTGCACAGCCCTGGATATAACATGCACAGTAACACTTCTATGTGTGACGGCCTCTTACTCTGCAGAATTACTTCCCACCTGCACAGTACTGTATATAACATGCACAGTAACACTTCTATGTGTGACGGCCTCCTACTCTGCAGCATTACTTCCCACCTGCACAGTACTGTATATAACATGCACAGTAATACTTCTATGTGTGACGGCCTCTTACTCTGAAGCATTACTTCCCACCTGCACAGTACTGTATATATAATGCACAGTAATACTTCTATGTGTGACGGCCTCTTACTCTGCAGCATTACTTCCCACCTGCACAGTACTGTATATACCATGCACAGTAACACTTCTATGTGTGACGGCCTCTTACTCTGCAGCATTACTTCCCACCTGCACAGTACTGTATATACCATGCACAGGAACACTTCTATGTGTGACGGCCTCTTACTCTGCAGCATTACTTCACACCTGCACAGTACTGTATATAACATGCACAGTAACACTTCTATGTGTGACGGCCTCTTACTCTGCAGCATTACTTCATACCTGCACAGTACTGTATATATAATGCACAGTAACACTTCTATGTGTGACGGCCTCTTACTCTGCAGCATTACTTCATACCTGTACAGTACTGTATATAACATGCACAGTAACACTTCTATGTGTGACGGCCTCTTACTCTGCAGCATTACTTCCCTGCACAGCCCTGGATATAACATGCTCAGTAACACTTCTATGTGTGACGGCCTCTTACTCTGCAGCATTACTTCCCACCTGCACAGTACTGTATATAACATGCACAGTAACACTTCTATGTGTGACGGCCTCTTACTCTGCAGCATTACTTCATACCTGCACAGTACTGTATATATAATGCACAGTAACACTTCTATGTGTGACGGCCTCTTACTCTGCAGCATTACTTCATACCTGCACAGTACTGTATATATATAATGCACAGTAACAATTCTATGTGTGACGGCCTCTTACTCTGCAGCATTACTTCCCAACTGCACAGTACTGTATATACCATGCACAGTAACACTTCTATGTGTGACGGCCTCTTACTCTGCAGCATTACTTCATACCTGCACAGTACTGTATATATAATGCACAGTAACACTTCTATGTGTGACGGCCTCTTACTCTGCAGCATTACTTCCCACCTGCACAGTACTGTATATAACATGCACAGTAACACTTCTATGTGTGACGGCCTCTTACTCTGCAGCATTACTTCATACCTGCACAGTACTGTATATATAATGCACAGTAACACTTCTATGTGTGACGGCCTCTTACTCTGCAGCATTACTTCATACCTGCACAGTACTGTATATATAATGCACAGTAACACTTCTATGTGTGACGGCCTCTTACTCTGCAGCATTACTTCCCACCTGCACAGTACTGTATATACCATGCACAGTAACACTTCTATGTGTGACGGCCTCTTACTCTGCAGTATTACTTCCCACCTGCACAGTACTGTATATAACATGCACAGTAACACTTCTATGTGTGACGGCCTCTTACTCTGCAGCATTACTTCATACCTGCACAGTACTGTATATAACATGCACAGTAACACTTCTATGTGTGACGGCCTCTTACTCTGCAGCATTACTTCCCAACTGCACAGTACTGTATATACCATGCACAGTAACACTTCTATGTGTGACGGCCTCTTACTCTGCAGCATTACTTCCCTGCACAGCCCTGGATATAACATGCACAGTAACACTTCTATGTGTGACGGCCTCTTACTCTGCAGCATTACTTCCCACCTGCACAGCCCTGGATATAACATGCACAGTAACACTTCTATGTGTGACGGCCTCTTACTCTGCAGCATTACTTCCCTGCACAGCCCTGGATATAACATGCACAGTAACACTTCTATGTGTGACGGCCTCTTACTCTGCAGCATTACTTCCCACCTGCACAGCCCTGGATATAACATGCACAGTAACACTTCTATGTGTGACGGCCTCTTACTCTGCAGCATTACTTCCCACCTGCACAGTACTGTATATAACATGCACAGTAACACTTCTATGTGTGACGGCCTCTTACTCTGCAGCATTACTTCCCACCTGCACAGTACTGTATATACCATGCACAGTAACACTTCTACGTGTGACGGCCTCTTACTCTGCAGCATTACTTCCCATTTGCGCAGTAATGTATATAACATGCACAGTAACACTTCTATGTGTGACGGCCTCTTACTCTGCAGCATTACTTCCCACCTGCACAGTACTGTATATAACATGCACAGTAATACTTCTATGTGTGACGGCCTCTTACTCTGCAGCATTACTTCCCACCTGCACAGTATTGTATATAACATGCACCGTAACACTTCTATGTGTGACGGCCTCTTACTCGGCAGCATTACTTCCCACCTGCACAGTACTTTATATACCATGCACAGTAACACTTCTACGTGTGACGGCCTCTTACTCTGCAGCATTACTTCCCACCTGCACAGTACTGTATATACAATGCACAGTAACACTTCTATGTGTGACGGCCTCTTACTCTGCAGAATTACTTCCCACCTGCACAATACTGTATATACCATGCACAGTAACGCTTCTATGTGTGTCGGCCTCATTCTCTGCAGCATTACTTCCCACCTGCACAGTACTGTATATACCATGTACAGTAACACTTCTATGTGTGACGGCCTCTTACTCTGCAGCATTACTTCCCACCTGCACAGTACTGTATATACCATGCACAGTAACACTTCTACGTGTGACGGCCTCTTACTCTGCAGCATTACTTCCCACCTGCACAGTACTGTATATACCATGCACAGTAACACTTCTATGTGTGACGGCCTCTTACTCTGCAACATTACTTCCCACCTGCACAGTACTGTATATACCATGCACAGTAACACCTCTACGTGTGACGGCCTCTTACTCTGCAGCATTACTTCCCACCTGCACAGTACTGTATATACCATGCACAGTAACACTTCTATGTGTGACGGCCTCTTACTCTGCAGCATTACTTCCCACCTGCACAGCCCTGGATATAACATGCTCAGTAAGAATAATCACTTGCCGCCTGAGGAATGGTTTTCCTTCTTGAAGGACAATTCTGGCAGCGAGAGATTAATACATTTGCGATGCTGTGAGCATTGTCTGTGTGTTATTGATGATCCTGTGTAGTGTAATATAGAACGCTCACAGGTTGGGTGACTTATCTCCTTGTTTGCTGCCACCTAGTGGATATGCGGAATATCAGTTGTATGTAACGTGCAGAATGTTATGTGTCCCATACACTTATGCGATCGCATGCGATGTGTCATCAAAGTGATATCGCATGGAGTAGCGTAGCGCTGCAAAGGAGCGCTAGCGGGGGGGGGGGGGGCAGTGCGGTGGCGGAATTAAAAAAATGTACCCCCCCCCCCACTAGCCTGGTATACGCCTAGAATATGCCTGGTACACGCCTACAATACGTCTGGTATACGCCTGATATACGCCTGGTAGACGCCTAGAATACGCCTGGTATACGCCTGGTAGACAGCTAGAATAACCCTGGTATACGCCTGGTATACGCCTGGTATACGCCTAGAATACGCCTGATATATGCCTAGAATACGCCTGGTAGACGCCTGGTAGACGCCTAGAATTTGCCTGGTAGACACCTAGAATTTGCCTGGTAGACGCCTAGAATTTGCCTGGTAGACGCCTAGAATTTGCCTGGTAGACGCCTAGAATTTGCCTGGTAGACGCCTAGAATTCGCCTGGTAGACGCCTAGAATTCGCCTGGTAGACGCCTAGAATTCGCCTGGTAGACGCCTAGAATTCGTCTGGTAGACGCCTGGTATACGCCTGGTATACGCCTAGAATACGCCTGGTAGACGCCTAGAATACGCCTGGTAGACGCCTAGAATTCGCCTGGTAGACGACTAGAATTCGCCTGGTATACGCCTGGTAGACGCCTAGAATACCCCTGGTATACGCCTAACATACGCCTGGTATACCCCTGGTATACGTTCATATTTTGAAATACGACTTGATAGTAAATGTCACATTGTACTTATGTAAAATTCAAGGCGTATTCTTTCGATGGTGCATGAATAGATATATATTTTTGTAAATATACGGATAAAACAGGTTGTTACGGTCATAAATTACTAAAGTTATTTCACATTAATAAATTACAATTATACAGATACAGATACAGCTACAGACACAGATACGTGCCTGAATACGACTGACTATGAATACACCAATTCCTCATTGGTCCGGCGGTCCGCACATCGCAACGCATGGTCCCTAAAATGTATCAAACAGATGTAGTCGTAATGAAATGATAGGCTGCAATATCTCATTAGTGTATGGGCAACGTTACACTGTCTGTCTGCCTGGAAGACTTGTCATACTTTGTGCATAGGGGTCTTGCTGCCAGGCTGTGTGTCATCCTGAAGCCACTGGTCAGTGTAACTCTTTTCATAAGGCAGTATATTTATTATGACCATAATACTTAAATGACTCTGTTACCCGCTATATACTGTAACCGCGTAACTGCTTTTAGTTATTTAATGACACCAAATACTTCCATGCAGACACATCGTTCCCCGAACAGCCCAGATCCCGCTCGTCCCGGAATAAAGTGTCAGCATATTGTGGCTTAAACATAAACAGAGATTCGCTTTCATACAGTATGTGGCTGGTAATTGCATTACGTACTGTAGCCGCCTGTGTTACAGTGCCAAAAGCTTGTTCCTGAGCGTGTTCCTCTGTTGTTATGTTACCTCCCGCCCGGCTGTGACAGATGGAGATGGGGAGGCCGGAGCGGTGTGTAGTGGAAGTGACCGGGGTGAGAGGTGCAGGAATGTTTAGTACATAGGCCCTGGCCGTCCGGGTATGTATGTATGTATGTATGTATGTATGTATGTATGTATGTATGTATGTAGCTGCTGACTGGTAACACTTTTTAAGTGCTGGATGGAGAAAAATGTAGAATTTCTGTTCTAGAATCCTTAACCCCTGGATGACCGGCACAAGATTTGGGGACATTGATTGCTGCTGCTGCTGAGCAGCCAGATAATGTCATTACAGGTGCACGTTTTATAGAGAAGAAATACATTAAGTGATCATTCTAGCACCCTGCACCTGCAGTTCCCCTGGTGTGGTGGTTCTAGCACATTGTGGTGGTTCTAGCACAGTGTGGTCTGTATCTCGGTCCAGACCGTTCAAGAAGCACCAAAGCTGACGGTGACACTCCAAGTGATTTCTGGGCTCTGTGCGGGGCCCGACTTCTGGGCTCTGTGCGGGGCCCGACTTCTGGGCTCTGTGCGGGGCCCGACTTCTGGGCTCTGTGCGGGGCCCGACTTCTGGGCTCTGTGCGGGGCCCGACTTCTGGGCTCTGTGCGGGGCCCGACTTCTGGGCTCTGTGCGGGGCCCGACTTCTGGGCTCTGTGCGGGGCCCGACTTCTGGGCTCTGTGCGGGGCCCGACTTCTGTGTGGGGCTCGGTTTTCTGCGCTCTGTGTGCAATGTAATTACTGTGCAATGCTTCGTGTTTGCTGTTCTGTGTAGTGTTTCTGACGCCGTGTTTTATTGATCCTAACAGCAGGCTCTTGCCATGGTGGGAAATTGACCATGCGTATGGCCCCCAGCAATGATGCCCTTCTCCCTGCGCTACAGTAACCCTGCGCTACAGTAACCCTGCACTGTGCTTTGTGCTGTAAATAGTTGTTTTTTGTTTATTTCACTTTGAATTATTTTCTTTGTGGCTGCCTCCTGCAGAATATCCGTATATGCTGCCAGCACTGGAAAACAAAAAATGATTGCTATACGTTGTGTATGTATGTGTGCATAGGAGAGCGATTAACGTTCCATCCAATCAGCTGCTATTGCTACAGATCTGTCCACATATATCTATCCTCCATGTGATACTAGCCGCGTTACACATAATCACGTGAGCTCTGTGGGACTTTGTAGCGAATATTTGGAAAATGGAGCAAACACAATGCACAGGCGGCTTCTGCTGATGAGAATGATATACATCATGCCTATATTCTGTGTGTAACTGCTGCTGTATGGAACATTTCAGTGTTATCCTTGGTAACTTGTGCATATACAGCGGCAGTCACACAAAATATAGGCACGCCGCTTTTTATTTTACTTAGCGGAAGCTGCTTGTGCATCCTATTCACTTTTTACAGAATAAGGAAGAGATTCCCAGCGCTACAGAGTCGCACCGTGTTATTGTGGCATCTGAAATGAGGGGTGTAGTTTATATGCAGATTACTCCGGGAATGTTCTGGTGATACAGTACCCTACAATCTGTGTTTGGTACCCCCCTCCCCCGTAGTATCTGATGTTTATATGCAGATAACTCCGGGAATGTTCCGGTGATACAGTACCCTACAATCTGTGTTTGGTACCTCCCTCCCCCGTAGTATCTGATGTTTATATGCAGATTACTCCGGGAATGTTCCGGTGATACAGTACCCTACAATCTGTGTTTGGTCCCCCGTCCCCCCCCCCCCCCCCCCGCAGCATCTGAAGTTTATATGCAGATTACTCCGGGAATGTTCCGGTGATACAGTACCCTATAATCTGTGTTTGGTACCCCCCCCCCCCCCCCCGTAGTATCTGATGTTTATATGCAGATTACTCCGGGAATGTTCCGGTGATACAGTACCCTACAATCTGTGTTTGATACCCCCCTCCCCCCGTAGTATCTGATGTTTATATGCAGATTACTCCGGGAATGTTCCGGTGATACAGTACCCTACAATCTGTGTGTGCTCCTCAGCCTCTCACGGCCTTTCTGCCCACTTCTGTAGGTAGAGTTTAGTATCCGGTCCCTGTTGCATGGCCAATGACACCCAATGACAATGGGTGTGGCTGCATCGTAGTGGGCGGTTCACACCCTGGTCAAGAATGCTCTTTTTTTTTTAAGCGGCAATTCTTTACAAAGCAAAACCGCCATTCCCACTCTGCCTTCCGCACTTGCGGCTTCTCGCTCCCTGTCACCCACTCGGTCTCTGGAGTAAAGATCCCGTAACTCTGTTAGTTTTTAGTTGTTTGTTTTGAATCTGACTTTTTTCACATTTTTACATTTCACTTTTTCTTTTTATATAAAAATTTTACTGATTTATTTTGGTGATAAAGTTGTCGCTTTTCTTCCTCTGATTTGATGGACACGCTGTATGCAGAGGAGGCGGCTGGTGGTATTGGAAACGCGCCGTCTCGCTGACACATTATACGCATATGAATGACTGGCTTTAGCGATTTTATTAGTAGATGAAATATGCCATTAAGTGCATTGCGCATCTCTGCTCTTCGCCATATTCCACGCTCCAGCGATGACAATCACTTACGTTTATTGTCTATTTGCAGAATGCACAGAACGCAGCCGCCCTGGAAGCAGTTCTTAATGCTTCTTCTGCAGCTTCTAAGTGCTTCAGTAATGATGCGGAGCAGGAGGAGCGCGTATCGGAGCGCTATGATTTGTGGGAATATATGGAGTTCAGATGGTGTCAGCAGTCACTCTGCATTATTAGTACATTAGGAAGGTTGCGTTATATATACTCCGGATATATCAATCTTATGAGCTGCCAGTCTTTATGAACAATGTGCCTCCCGCACACTAATTATACAAATGAGTGGTTGGTGCGCCTCGTTCTCCCTGACCCTGCGTCTTGCTGGGGACAGTTCTGGTCTTACAGTTTTGGACTGCTTTTATTTTATTCACAGATGCACATTCCATGTGTCCAGTGTATTGTATGTATGTGTGTGTTTATGTTTCTGTGTTCTTTCTGTGTGACCAGTACGTGGTTCACAGAGACGTGGCGGTTAGAGAACTGCAAATTCTGCATCCTAGGGTAGGGTCCGTGGTTCGGTTCTGTAAGCCCCTGGTGTCTTCCATCCCTCCAATCCCATACCTCCGTCCCCCCCCTAACCTATGTTCTGTGAAATTCTATAATATCCAATGGACAATAAGTCAGTTTTGCAGTTAGTGTAATGTTTCAGCGAAAGGTTTGCCCTTTATTCTGGGCGTACCTAAGCCTAGTGACGCATAGTGTATCGTATCAGCGTCCGCGACACTACAGCGACACACTTATGGCGGTATGTTTAGCAGTATCATTGTATTCACACAAACCTTAATATAAAAATATATATATATATATATATATATATATATCGGGGAGCGCCTCTATTCCTCCGCCAGCTTACCATAAATAAGTTACACGAGAGTGGTATAAGTTCGGAGTAAGGGTACAAAATCCCTAACCGTATGTATTTAGTCCCTAGCGGACACAAAAGTGATATACAGCAATAAAAGACAAAAAGTATACAATATACAGTACAGATGCAAGACTTATATTAACTAAACAAGGGAAAATGAATGTAAGTACAATCGGCTACAATTCAACCACACCAATACATACAATAACTCTCTCCCTCTCTCTCTCCCTCTCTCTCTCTCCCTCTCTCTCCCTCTCTCCTCTCTCTCTCTCTCTCTCTCTCTCTTCTCTCTCTCTCTCCCTCTCTCTCTCTCTCTCTCTCCCTCTCTCTCTCCCTCTCTCCCTCTCTCTCTCTCTCTCTCTCTCTCTCTCTCTCTCCCTCTCTCTCCTCTCTCTCTCTCCCTCTCTTCCCTCTCTCCTCTCTCTCTCTCTCTCTCTCTCTCCCTCTCTCTCTCCCCCCTCTCTCCCCCCCTCTCTCTCCCCCCCTCTCTCTCCCCCCCTCTCTCTCCCCCCCTCTCTCTCTCCCCCTCTCTCTCTCCCCCTCTCTCTCTCTCCCCCTCTCTCTCTCCCCCCCTCTCTCTCTCTCCCCCTCTCTCTCTCCCCCTCTCTCTCTCCCCCTCTCTCTCTCCCCCCCTCTCTCTCCCCCCCTCTCTCTCCCCCCCTCTCTCTCCCCCCCTCTCTCTCCCCCTCTCCCCCCCTCCCTCCCCTCCCTCTCTCTCCCTCTCTCTCTCCCTCACTCTCTCCCTTTCTCTTTCCCGACCAGGAAACTGTATTGAAAGGTTTGAGCACAGCATTCTGAGTTCCTGGCCCAGGGATCAACAATTTATAGGGAATATACATGAAGGGGAAAGAAAGTGTTTTAACATTAAATGCACCAACAGACTTTGCTGAGTGAAATGATATGCAGCATGCCTATATTCTGTGTACGCCTGTGCCTCTATCTGCATACGCCATGGAAGATCTGAGATCCATAGCTAAGGAAAGGACATCTGAGAATTGCCGACACACACATTGGCACTCCCATACAATTGGAGCAACATGACCCCATAATCAGGACTGCCACCCGGGCACCTAGTAGTAGTAGTACGTTTACTTATAAGGCGCCGCAAAGTGTCCGCAGCGCCGTGCATAGCAAACAAAAAACAAATTACAAAGTAACGTACAGGGTGTGTAGATAAAATACAGCATAAATAGGGGTATAGCCGGTAGAACTAAAATCAGCATCAGTTCAGAAGTAGGTGTGGAAATTGTCGAGGAGACTGAAGATGAAGTAGAGGAAGGGAAGAACAGGGCAGGAGCACAGGTGAGGTAAAGAGGTAGGGTGAGTACGTGAGGAAGGAGGACCCTACTCATAAGAGTTACCAGACTAAAAATAGGTGGGTGGACGAACGAAAAACAACAGGATAAGTAGGAACGGAGGGGAACGGAGGCAGGATAGGAGGATCAAAAGAGGTTAGGAGGAGGGATAGGCTAGTCGAAAAAAGTGGGTTTTGAGGGAGCGCTTGAAGGAAGAGGAAGCGCACCTACCACTCCCACCCCCAAATCAGGATCAAGGGGTACCGCATATGATGGGGAAACAAGGATTCTGCACAAGCTCAGTCCGCCCACCATTGATGTTTGCACACAACACTGGAAATCCGGCCCTATAGCTTGCCATCGGTGGGTCAACCATCCATGGTCACCATAATTGGTATAAGCCATTGTTGAGAGGAACCATCAAATGTTTCACGTACCAAGGCCACCATTACTTTATTGGGGGGGTGGGGCTAATTGTGTTACGTGCGGGCAGGGTGATATGCTCAGGGTCCAGGGCCAGCGAGGAGAAAAGAATGAAGACAACGGTTGGTTGCACATTGCAGAACGATGGTTCTCTGCTGTTGGTGGCAGAACTATCATCCATTGCTGCTTCACCATCGATGGTGATTATCCCTCGATGGTTGATGGTCAGCACTATGTTATACCCCTTTCAGACATACTACCCGGGATTTTAGACCCGGTTCAAACCCGGGTTTTTAAAAATCCCGGGTCCATTGCAGGTGCGCAGGACCCGGGATTTTAGAGGACTAAAATCCTGGGTAGAGCCTTTCAGACATACCCTAGTCCCGGGATTGTGCGCGTGCACGTGAAAAATCCAGGGATTTTGCCGTATGTCTGAAAGGGGTATAACACTGTTTTAATGTCTGTATTTGTAGCTCTGAGGTAGTATAATGCAGGAGAGGAATTGCAATTCTTGGGTAATTAATGGGTTATGAAATGGTAATTAGCGCCTCAGTATTGATGCTGTAGTTACAGTGTATCTATATGTAACATTCCCTCCCGCTGATGTCTGACGGTAACGGTTAATGTCCCAGCCATGATTTGCATCCTGTACATATAATGGTTACTGTGTCCATTGCGTTTGATGCTCCTAATAAACACTATTACTAGGGAACCAATGTAGCGTCTCCTTGTTTGTGGCCTAGATCACGGTTTAGGCGATGTTTGAAGGGTACAGATATCCAGGGTCCTATGTTTTCTGTTGTGTTCTCCTCATTATATCTCAACAGCTTCCATACAGCTGCTCTGAAGAACAACCGTCCGGGGCATTGAGCTCACGGGGCCTCATACTGCAAATCAGATGTGCGCTGCTTGCCGCTGCTTTAATCTTGGGAGCGGGTTGATGGGTGACCTTGTTATTATTTTCATGTAATGAGGAAACATTTATCTGGAATTACAGCAGTTTGCTGCCACGGGGTTGCGTGTAATCTGTCTGCTGTATCATCTCCCAATGAAGTCCTGTTTATTGCAAACCGAATTGAATCGTAGCATCATTATCTTTTACGTTTTACTGACATACTATTATGGAATCAACAGATGAGACTTGGCTTTCTAATTGCCTGAAACCTATCGGAATTCCGCGCGATGCGCCGGATAGGATGATAAAAGGTTATGCGGGAACGTGCCTCAGGTCTGAATATGCAAGGGGGAGGGGGAGGGGTGTCAAATTAAAATCTGTCCACTAATCTCATACAATAAACTGTTGATGGGGTTGTTTTGCCGGCCTGGGTAAAACATCATTTGCAGCTTGCACTTTATCACGGCATATTATTGCGGACAGAGGGCCTGATTCACATAAGCACGCAAATTGGTAAAACTGCGATGCTCTGCAGGGAGTCGGATGTAAAAGGGAATTACTGTAGATGTGGTGGGGTGTTCAGTCCCTGGCCAGCCGTGGCCTCGTTCAATCCCTCTGTGTTGGAATCCGCAGATATAAGTGGCTGGTCTTCAGTTTTAGAAGCGTTTCCATGTTCCATGTTTTATTCCATTTCTGCTTTGACCACGCCCAACATGTTCCAGCACAATGATGCCTTCATCAGGGGTTGCGATGAAATCACTGTTGCAATGAAACGTGTGTATGTGTGTGTGGGGGGTGGGCGGGTGGTAAGTCTAGAGGGAATAACAGAAAGGACTTGGGACCACTTAAAAACCTGCATTTCACTATTGTCCTATGTTCCTGTTTCTCCTGTTGGACGACCTCTATTCCCCAATGTATTGATACCTCAGTATCCCATATGGACACTGTGAAAAGGATTTACTTGTAGGTATTAAAGTCTTATATTTGTTCTGGTCTGTAGTGTTTGGTCAACAGTTATGTCGACACATGCTTATCACGTTGACATTCATCATGTCTACACAGATAAACCATTTGTGGTGTTCTAGTAGCATCTTAGCGGTCTTCCAGGTCCGGGAACTAACTGGAGTCCCAAGAGCTGGTTTCTGTATCCCCAGCCGCCCCCCCCCCATAGTGTATACTAAATGAAGCACATTAAGCACAGTGCAGTCTGTTGATATAGAGACATCAGAAGATGTCAGACCAGGGTGACATTTTTGTCTACGTGAAAACTTAATTGAGACGTTCCAATTGCTGTCATTTCCTAAGTACATGATTTTATTTTTATCACCCCCTATGGTAATCGCTGCTGAGAATAAGGTGATTGTGGCCCTGCTTTGATAACCCGTCTATCAGAGAACAGACGCCGCTGGCAGATTAACCTCATGGCTAAATTCAGAACCGGCGGCTTGTCAGCGAGTTGTTGGTGGAGATGTGCCGCTGCCGCGTCGTGTAATGTATACAAATGCGTTTTGTTTCAGGCAGCGAGAAGTTTTCATTTCCATGGCTAACGAGCTGAAACTTTTCATGCGGCTCCTGGATAGTCATCTGTCACAACACCCAGGAAGATTTTTGTATAATTAAATCCGACTCCATAACTGAGGTTGAGCTAAGAACATCCCACCTCCGGAATTCTGCACGTTTGTGATTAATGCCCGCTTCCGATGCTTATCACGGCTTTCACTAATCACCTTAATGCCAAGGCACGGAATATTTCACTCGACGGCAGAGTTACTTTATTTCAGACTTGTTTGTCTTATGGGCGTAAACTATTTGGCGTAAAGGCAACAAGAAGTAATTTGTGTAACCTCGGTAACCCATTACCGCGGTGATTAGACGCCAATGTAGCTGTAATACCAGCCGCAGATTGTTACAGTATGACGTTCCGCTGAAAGAACAATTAGCAGTAAGATGGGAAGGTGTACAGGATATTTACTGGGGGAGGGCGTCACGTTCCCAGGGGAGACATTCTCACCGTTACATCACAGGGATAGATGAGGTCGGTTGGGTTGCTTGCGCCGACGGCTCAGGTGCGCACAAGCGCCAGGGAAGGCTGTACAGTACTTAATAGCGATGGAGGTTTGGCAACTATTTACCATTGGGAGAAACCCATTGATAGTTTGTAGCAGCTCCAACCAGAAGGCCCTGTTATATTGTTATATTGTAGGTATTGTACATATGCTACATGCCAACTGCTTGTGTGCTGGGTTCATATCCCATCATGGGGCAGATTAACCACAAGTGATGATGATGGTATATCTAGTTACACATGATAAATGCTGATCCAGTCAATCCGCACCTAACCATTATTTCTCAAATACATGGCAGGAGCTGATTGGCTAAAGTACCATGCAATAACAAAAATATCACTCACCCCAATAGTTACCCCAATAGTTACATGTCCATGCACATGAGTGTATATTACTACAGCAATGTCTCGCTGGGGCTGGAGCACCCCAATAGTTACCTGTCCATGCACATGAGTGTATATTACTACAGCAATGTCTGACTGGGGCTGGAGCACCCCAATAGTTACATGTCCATGCACATGAGTTTATATTACTACAGCAATGTCTGACTGGGGCTGGAGCACCCCAATAGTTACATGTCCATGCACATGAGTGTATTACTACAGCAACGTCTCGCTGGGGCTGGAGCACCCCAATAGTTACATGTCCATGCACATGAGTGTGTATTACTACAGCAATGTCTCGCTGGGGCTGGAGCACCCCAATAGTTACCTGTCCATGCACATGAGTGTATTACTACAGCAATGTCTGACTGGGGCTGGAGCACCCCAATAGTTACATGTCCATGCACATGAGTTTATATTACTACAGCAATGTCTGACTGGGGCTGGAGCACCCCAATAGTTACATGTCCATGCACATGAGTGTATATTACTACAGCAATGTCTGACTGGGGCTGGAGCACCCCAATAGTTACCTGTCCATGCACATGAGTTTATATTACTACAGCAATGTCTCGCTGGGGCTGGAGCACCCCACTAGTTACATGTTCATGCACATGAGTGTATTACTACAGCAATGTCTCGCTGCGGCTGGAGCTCCACATTTACTGACAACTAGATTTATTTAGCTGGAAATATGTGGAATGACATATACAGTACCAGAAGAACATAGAAATGTCAGTATTATGTTGTGCGCTGTGCGGGAGGACGAGTCGGGCAGACTTCCAGTTAGTACATAACACTTGTCATGTGTGTACCGGGATAAGTGGGAGAAGATGCCGGTGACTGAAGCGCCAGCACTCGTCACCCACGCGTTTCATCATTTAAATATTTGTACCTAGTGTCAGACTGGGAGCCAGTAGCTGTACGTACTAGATGCTTGTTATACGCCGCAGTCCTCTGGAAACAAGTCGCTGTAATACAAGATGTCGTCATTACAGAGTGTGATGGGATAAATATGGTTTTCTATGGAGAGTAAAATTGTTAGGTAGTACACGTATGGGCTGCAGGTCTAAAGGTGCCCACAGACGCATCGATCCCGGCGTGTGTTCTGTGCTTTACTAGCACACATAGCATTGCATCGTATGCCTTGTGCATGCGATGTGAGGCTATGCGATAAAAAGCTAGTACAAAAAGTATGTGCAGCACATACTTTTTGTACTGTGCGATGAGGTGCCGCGGGAGCGCGCACCCCATCGTACAGCATCGCACCGCCGGGATCGGTGCGTGTG
Organism: Crinia signifera; assembly: GCF_055691185.1. Classification (NCBI taxonomy): domain Eukaryota; kingdom Metazoa; phylum Chordata; class Amphibia; order Anura; family Myobatrachidae; genus Crinia; species Crinia signifera. The sequence goes on along the minus strand of NC_139223.1, from coordinate 160,427,464 downwards.
TGGGCACCATTAGTACACGTATGGGCTGCACGTACAGGTGTGCTCGGGGCACTGGTGAGCAGGCTGGCTCCAGCTCCGGGCAGGTCTTAGTACACGTATGGGCTGCAGGTACAGGTGTGCCTGGTGCACTGGTGAGTAGGCTGTCTCCAGCTCCGGGCAGGTCTTAGTACACGTATGGGCTGCAGGTACATGTGTGCTCGGTGCACTGGTGAGCAGGCTGGCTCCAGCTCCGGGCAGGTCTTAGTACACGTATGGACTGCAGGTACAGGTGTGCCTGGTGCACTGGTGAGCAGGCTGGCTCCAGCTCCGGGCAGGTCTTAGTACACGTATGGGCTGCAGGTACAGGTGTGCTCGGTGCACTGGTGAGCAGGCTGGCTCCAGCTCCGGGCAGGTCTTAGTACACGTATGGGCTGCACGTACAGGTGTGCTCGGGGCACTGGTGAGCAGGCTGGCTCCAGCTCCGGGCAGGTCTTAGTACACGTATGGGCTGCACGTACAGGTGTGCTCGGGGCACTGGTGAGCAGGCTGGCTCCAGCTCCGGGCAGGTCTTAGTACACGTATGGACTGCAGGTACAGGTGTGCTCGGGGCACTGGTGAGCAGGCTGGCTCCAGCTCCGGGCAGGTCTTAGTACATGTATGGGCTGCACGTACAGGTGTGCTCGGTGCACTGGTGAGCAGGCTGGCTCCAGCTCCGGGCAGGTCTTAGTACACGTATGGGCTGCACGTACAGGTGTGCTCGGTGTACTGGTGAGCAGGCTGGCTTCAGCTGTGGGCAGGTCTTAGTACACGTATGGACTGCAGGTACAGGTGTGCTCGGGGCACTGGTGAGTAGGCTGGCTCCAGCTCCGGGCAGGTCTTAGTACACGTATGGGCTGCACGTACAGGGTGCTCGGGGCACTGGTGAGCAGGCTGGCTTCAGCTCCGGGCAGGTCTTAGTACACGTATGGGCTGCAGGTACAGGTGTGCCTGGTGCACTGGTGAGCAGACTGGCTCCAGCTCCGGGCAGGTCTTAGTACACGTATGGGCTGCAGGTACAGGTGTGCTCGGGGCACTGGTGAGCAGGCTGGCTCCAGCTCCGGGCAGGTCTTAGTACACGTATGGACTGCAGGTACAGGTGTGCCTGGTGTACTGGTGAGCAGGCTGGCTCCAGCTCCGGGCAGATCTTAGTACATGTATGGGCTACACGTACAGGTGTGCTCGGGGCACTGGTGAGCAGGCTGGCTCCAGCTTCGGGCAGGTCTTAGTACACGTATGGGCTGCACGTACAGGTGTGCTCGGGGCACTGGTGAGCAGGCTGGCTCCAGCTTCGGGCAGGTCTTAGTACACGTATGGGCTGCACGTACAGGTGTGCTCGGGGCACTGGTGAGCAGGCTGGCTCCAGCTTCGGGCAGGTCTTAGTACACGTATGGGCTGCAGGTACAGGTGTGCTCGGGGCACTGGTGAGCAGGCTGGCTCCAGCTTCGGGCAGGTCTTAGTACACGTATGGGCTGCACGTACAGGTGTGCTCGGGGCACTGGTGAGCAGGCTGGCTCCAGCTCCGGGCAGGTCTTAGTACACATATGGGCTGCAGGTACAGGTGTGCCTGGTGTACTGGTGAGCAGGCTGGCTCCAGCTCCGGGCAGGTCTTAGTACACGTATGGGCTGCACGTACAGGTGTGCTCGGGGCACTGGTGAGCAGGCTGGCTCCAGCTCCGGGCAGGTCTTAGTACACGTATGGACTGCAGGTACAGGTGTGCTCGGGGCACTGGTGAGCAGGCTGGCTCCAGCTCCGGGCAGATCTTAGTACACGTATGGACTGCAGGTACAGGTGTGCTCCGTGCACTGGTGAGCAGGCTGCCTCCAGCTCCGGGCAGGTCTTAGTACACGTATGGGCTGCAGGTACAGGTGTGCCTGGTGCACTGGTGAGCAGGCTGGCTTCAGCTCCGGGCAGGTCTTAGTACATGTATGGGCTGCAGGTACAGGTGTGATCGGTGTATACTGGGTGCATGTAACAGTGAGTACTGCTGCAAAAGTGTTGTCCCGCTCATTCCTAAATGTCACTGTGGGACCAGTTAAGATCACTGTATTAACTGCTCGTCTTGCTTTAACCCTTATCTGTAAACAAGCGGTTTGGGGGTGGTTTCCCATTGGCTTTTCGCTTCTGCTGTTCCCCCTGCGCATTACGTTCCCTTCTGTGCAATTGTCCTTGTAGCCGCCATCTCCGAACAGATCGATTTCATAGAGCTCACTCCTTGATCTAAGTTAATGGAGAAGTTTAACATTTGCGTATTTCCTCTCATCCATTTATTATCTTCTATTAAATCAGTTATTTAATCAATGTGGCAACTGTTGTTCCCAGCAGAATCCCCGAGTGCTTTATGCTCCACATCAGCGGAGTCAGGATACCGTAAAATTGAATCTTAAGAAGAACGTCTTTAATGGGAAGTGTATATTTCTCATATTAACGTTCGCACGTTTTTCTCTACTTATAGAATTATTGGCTGCCAGAAATAAGGGGACTTGGTCGCCTGCCATTGGTTTTTAATTTGGCCCAGCTCTGATACTGTTGTTCTGTGTTTCATTTTTATTGTTATTATGATTCTCTACCTTAAGAGATTGCAGTTGTGCAGTAATTTAGTTGTTTTTTTATTAACTTATAAAAACTACTCACAGTACAGAGCGCGTTACTGGAAGCACCGGTGTCTGATTTACAGAAGATTAATCACCTGGATTGTGGAACAGATGCACGGCTTCTTTTAGGTTGGGAATAGGCGCAGTGCTGTGTATGTCACTGGAGAATGCGCTCCTAGAACTTAGTTACACCACTCTGTGTATACAGTTTATGGACACCACTGTATAGTAATATTGCAAATGAAAAGCATTGGTTTTATGCTTACTGATGGCTCATTTATGTTGCTAAATTTACGTAATTCCCCCCCACCCCCTAGATTATTTTCCGTGCTCTTTAACCATGTATTTATATCATCATGTAGTTTATTTTTGTTGTCCAGAGATAAGATGCCAGTGTCCAAAATCCAGTGCTCACACACCCAACGGCCCCTGATCCGATCTGACTCCATGAAACTCACTTCCCCGCACAGTTCGAAAGACCCCCACTCTAGATTCCTTCAAATACAGACTCAAGACTTTCCTGTTTACTCATCATTGTGAAGACGAGCGCACTATATATTGGCCACAGGATCTGATGGTAATGGCATCACAGCTGGCATACTGTGCGGCTGATTGGCACAAGGACATGCCTCACTCTCATGTACCCCACATAAGTGTGCATGATTAAGGAAATCCTGAAAACATGTACTGTTTGAGGAACAGGTTTGGGTAAATGTGTATTTGATGTGGTTTAATGTAAGTGAATGTGACAGTGATATTTGGCTTCAGAGAATCACTGGAATGAAGGATTGCAGTGATATAAATAGAGGCTTCATCTGCCAATAAACGAGTCATCGGAAGTGGAAATAACACTCGTACACTTCTGATAAAGTAAACGCTGTACACTGACTTCCAGTGGTTTCCATACAGGACCGCTGGATACTGCACATACATCAGTGTTACTGAGTGCAGGAAGTGTGCGCAGTGCTCTGCGTGTCCGATCCCAGCATCGCGTGTTACTGTCACATGTTCAGCAGCAGTCAATGACTTATTACTAAACTCGATGTAGCACCAACATACAAGGATCGGCTGTCCCAGCGGTGACCCCCGTACCCGGCTCTGCACCTCTGTCCCAGCGGTGACCCCCGTACCCGGCACTGCACCTCTGTCCCAGCGGTGACCCCCATACCCGGCTCTGCACCTCTGTCCCAGCGGTGACCCCCGTACCCGGCTCTGCACCTCTGTCCTAGCGGTGACCCCCGTACCCGGCTCTGCACCTCTGTCCCAGCGGTGACCCCCGTACCCGGCTGTGCACCTCTGTCCCAGAGGTGACCCCCGTACCCGGCTCTGCATCTCTGTCCCAGCGGTGACCCCCGTACCCGGCTCTGCATCTCTGTCCCAGCGGTGACCCCCGTACCCGGCTCTGCATCTCTGTCCCAGCGGTGACCCCCGTACCCGGCTCTGCACCTCTGTCCCAGCGGTGACCCCCGTACCCGGCTCTGCACCTCTGTCCCAGCGGTGACCCCCGTACCCGGCTCTGCACCTCTGTCCCAGTGGTGACCCCCGTACCCGGCTCTGCACCTCTGTCCCAGTGGTGACCCCCGTACCCGGCTCTGCACCTCTGTCCCAGTGGTGACCCCCGTACCCGGCTCTGCATCTCTGTCCCAGCGGTGACCCCCGTACCCGTCTCTGCATCTCTGTCCTAGCGGTGACCCCCGTACCCGGCTCTGCACCTCTGTCCCAGTGGTGACCCCCGTACCCGGCTCTGCATCTCTGTCCTAGCGGTGACCCCCGTACCCGGCTCTGCATCTCTGTCCTAGCGGTGACCCCCGTACCCGGCTCTGCATCTCTGTCCTAGCGGTGACCCCTGTACCTGGCCCTGCATCTCTGTCCTAGCGGTGACCCCCGTACCCGGCTCTGCATCTCTGTCCTAGCGGTGACCCCCGTACCCGGCTCTGCATCTCTGTCCCAGCGGTGACCCCCGTACCCGGCTCTCCATCTCTGTCCCAGCGGTGACCCCCGTACCCGGCTCTCCACCTCTGTCCAAGCGGTGACCCCCGTACCCGGCTCTCCATCTCTGTCCCAGCGGTGACCCCCGTACCCGGCTCTGCATCTCTGTCCCAGCTGTGACCCCCGTACCCGGCTCTGCACCTCTGTCCCAGCGGTGACCCCCGTACCCGGCTCTGCACCTCTGACCCAGCGGTGACCCCCGTACCCGGTTCTTCATCTCTGTCCCAGCGGTGACCCCCGTACCCGGCTCTGCATTTCTGTCCCAGAGGTGACCCCCGTACCTGGCTCTGCACCTCTGTCCCAGCGGTGACCCCCGTACCTGGCTCTGCACCTCTGTCCCAGAGGTGACCCCCGTACCCGGCTCTGCACCTCTGTCCCAGAGGTGACCCCCGTACCCGGCTCTGCACCTCTGTCCCAGCGGTGACCCCCGTACCCGGCTCTGCACCTCTGTCCCAGCGGTGACCCCCGTACCCGGCTCTGCACCTCTGTCCCAGTGGTGACCCCTGTACCTGGCCCTGCATCTCTGTCCTAGCGGTGACCCCCGTACCCGGCTCTGCATCTCTGTCCTAGCGGTGACCCCCGTACCCGGCTCTGCATCTCTGTCCCAGCGGTGACCCCCGTACCCGGCTCTCCATCTCTGTCCCAGTGGTGACCCCCGTACCCGGCTCTGCATCTCTGTCCCAGCGGTGACCCCCGTACCCGGCTCTGCATCTCTGTCCTAGCGGTGACCCCCGTAACCGGCTCTGCATCTCTGTCCCAGCGGTGACCCCTGTACTCGGCTCTGCATCTCTGTCGGTGACCCCTGTACTCGGCTCTGCATCTCTGTCCCAGCGGTGACCCCTGTACCCGGCTCTGCATCTCTGTCCCAGCGGTGACCCCCCCCCCCGTACTCGGATCTGCACCTCTGTCCCAGCGGTGACCCCCGTACCCGGCTCTGCACCTCTGTGCTAGCGGTGACCCCCGTACCCAGCTCTGCACCTTAGTCCCAGTGGTGGCCCCTGTACCCGGCTCTGCATCTCTGTCCTAGCGGTGACCCCCGTACCCGGCTCTGCATCTCTGTCCTAGCGGTGACCCCTGTACCCGGCCCTGCATCTCTGTCCTAGCGGTGACCCCCGTACCCGGCTCTGCATCTCTGTCCTAGCGGTGACCCCCGTAACCGGCTCTGCATCTCTGTCCCAGCGGTGACCCCCGTACCCGGCTCTGCACCTCTGTCCCAGTGGTGACCCCCGTACCCGGCTCTGCATCTCTGTCCTAGCGGTGACCCCCGTAACCGGCTCTGCATCTCTGTCCCAGCGGTGACCCCTGTACTCGGCTCTGCATCTCTGTTGGTGACCCCTGTACTCGGCTCTGCATCTCTGTCCCAGCGGTGACCCCTGTACCCGGCTCTGCATCTCTGTCCCAGCGGTGACCCCCCCCCCGTACTCGGATCTGCACCTCTGTCCCAGCGGTGACCCCCGTACCCGGCTCTGCACCTCTGTGCTAGCGGTGACCCCCGTACCCAGCTCTGCACCTTAGTCCCAGTGGTGGCCCCTGTACCCGGCTGTGCATCTCTGTCCTAGCGGTGACCCCCGTACCCGGCTCTGCATCTCTGTCCCAGCGGTGACCCCTGTACCCGGCTGTGCATCTCTGTCCTAATGGTGACCCCTGTACCCGGCTCTGCATCTCTGTACTAGCGGTGACACCTGTACCGGCTGTGCATCTCAGTTCTAGCGGGGGGCACTGAGTCGCTGTTATGGAAAAAGGTCCTTTGTGAATATTGTGTCTGTCAGTCATAACTGTAGTAAGATGACTTGTGAGAAGGAAACCAGGAGAATGACAACACTACAGAAGGTGACAACACTACGGCCACCAATGGTCTTAAATCCCGGCTCACCTACCCTTGTCAAAAGCAGGGTCAGCCACCTGGAATTTAGGACCCAGTTCACCTGGGTTTTCAGCAAATTCCCTGGTGGAAAAGCTGTAACCCAGTAATTTGCTTCTTGGTGTGGGAGGGGTATTGGAGATCTTCTTGTTTTTCAGGTATAGATATTACATCCCAAATTGCTGGTGCTGCTCGTAGTTTGCTGCGGTTGCAGGCTTTCTAATAGAACGATTTCATGTCTCACAGTTTGGGTGTAAATGTTACATTTTACACCCGTGTAGCCTGGGATGCCGTGTACCGTTGGCCGACCCCAGGACTCCAGTCGCCATCTTTCCTCCTCTTCGTTGGGAGATAGCGTTCCTCTGCACCCCCTCCCATGATGAGGGGTATCATGTTGTGTGTCTGCCGTTCTGCATTGTTAGGGTGTCACTCAGAAGTTCCCCAGACTGTAATTACCGCGTTGTCACATAATAGGGGCGTTCTGTGTGTCTCCTGGGACGTGGCAGTGATCTGAGTGACAGCTGCCAGGAGTTTGTCATCCGCAAACCGTTCTCAAAATGTTTCATAACTTTTTGACGAGAGATCGTAATTTTCTCTCGGTGGAATTAAAGTTTTTCTCCTGCCTGCGCTGTAATAAGAATCATTTCATGTCTGTTATCTGGAGAAGCGGTGTAACAGGGACGTAGTAAGATGATAAGGAAATGATTCCCTGTGATTACGCCGGATAAGTACCGCTGTGATGGCGGGCGCTTTGTGTGATCTTCTCGCCGGTGGGAAGATTACAGAAAGTTACAGTATACTGAAAGAGACCTGGAGATGTAACCCACCTGGCGGGAACCTTTCCATGTGCCAGTACACGGTGCCACCCGGGAAGCTGAGGAGCTAACACGGGAACGTCTTCCCCAACATCGTCAATTTGTTTTATACATAGTGTATATCTATATGGACATCTCCCAATTTATCCACTAACAACTGCGTTACTACTTGTACTGGCGAATGGAAATCGCTCTCTCGCTCTCTCTCTCTCGCTCTCTCTCTCTCGCTCTCTCGCTCTCGCTCTCTCGCTCTCTCGCTCTCTCGCTCTCTCGCTCTCTCGCTCTCTCGCTCTCTCGCTCTCTCGCTCTCTCTCTCTCTCTCTCGCTCTCTGTCTCGCTCTCTGTCTCGCTCTCGCTGTCTCTCTCTCTATCTCTCTGTCTCTCTCTCGATCTCTCTTTCTCGCTTTCCCTAGCTACTCAGAAGAAAAAATAGAAAATGCCGGCGCACACTCTCTAAACACTAGGTTTTGACGGCCTGTGGATCCTGTGCTTTGGACTTGAACCTTAGAAATATTAGGGCCGCACCTGAAGAGGTCACCTGGTGTGTTAGGTGGGCACATATTTTTGGGCCATTGAGAACCTCAACTTTGCTACATGATAAATTGCAAACTTTATCATTATTCTGATTGACCATTTTCTTAGTGCACCTGCATTCTCCCTTTTTCTGTGTGACACTACAAGTCCCAGCATGGTATCGCCTTATGTTTAGAATTAGACTGTGCAGTGCCCCCGGTCCCTACCCACTGCAGGTGCGTACCAGACATACAGTGCGTGACAGACAACAAAGGTATCCCTGGCCGAGCGCTAGTCACACGTGCTGGTCTCTGAATATAGCGGCACAGTGCATATCACGGAGATGAAAGCTGCAGTGTGTTTGTGGTGTGTGAGGTTTCCGCGTGTTTTCCTCTCTGTGATTTATCTTTGCTGCTGCTAATCAGACAGATGCGGGCGAGGGTACACACACATGTACGCATATGTGACCGCCCTACTACAAAGGGACGAGTCCTATCAGCAGCCAACATGCCGGATTTGTTTTCCTACATCTGTTTCTCGGCTGATACAATACTGACCAGAGCGTGATTATAATTCTGCCTCTGAATTACAGCGTCCTCTTTAATCTGCTTCTCGCTGTCGCTTTCAGGTCTCGCGCTGCAGACTAATAACATAATGTTACACTCATATTCCACTCACTGAGGTCCCTTATAGCGAGTTCTCACATCTGCACAAGGGGTTTTGTGCTTAAAGTGTAAAGAAGTATTTAATAGAACATTGTGTATAGAAGTATATAGGCGTTTGCTTCTATCGGTTCGGCTGTATGCCTCCGTGCTTGAGTAATGAGGAATGCCACACCTCTTCCCAGATGTGATTGCCTTTCAGATGCAGCAGTCTATAAATTCTCATAATTGTGTGCAGGATACAACGTTGCCCTCACTGTGCAACTGGCCACCCAGCTATATTAGGTGTTACACATGGGGGGCAGCATATACACACGTGTCTTGTTATACAGTGTTTCTGGTATGCAGCTATATTATGTGTTACACATGGGGGGCAGCATATACACACGTGTCTTGTTATACAGTGTTTCTGGTACGCAGCTATATTATGTGTTACACATGGGGGCAGCATATACACACATGCCTTGTTATACAGTAATTCTGGTACGCAGCTATATTATGTGTCACACATGGGGGGCAGCATATACACACGTGTCTTGTTATACAGTGTTTCTGGTATGCAGCTATATTATGTGTTACACATGGGGGGCAGCATATACACAAGTGTCTTGTTATACAGGGTTTCTGGTACGCAGCTATATTATGTGTTACACATGCGGGGCAGCATATACACAAGTGTCTTGTTATACAGTAATTCTGGTACGCAGCTATATTATGTGTTACACATGGGGGGCAGCATATACACAAGTGTCTTGTTACACAGTAATTCTGGTACGCAGCTATATTATGTGTTACACATGGGGAGCAGCATATACACAAGTGTCTTGTTATACAGGGTTTCTGGTACGCAGCTATATAATGTGTTACACATGGGGGGCAGCATATACCCAAGTGTCTTGTTATACAGGGTTTCTAGTACGCAGCTATAGTATGTGTTACACATGGGGTGCAGCATATATACAAGTGTCTTGTTATACAGGGTTTCTGGTACACAGCTATATTATGTGTTACACATGGGGGGCAGCATATACACAAGTGTCTTGTTACACAGTGTTTCTGGTACGCAGCTTTATTATGTGTTACACATGGGGGGCAGCACATACACATGTGTCTTGTTACACAGTGTTTCTGGTACGCAGCTATATTATGTGTTACACATGGGGGTCAACACATACACAAGTGTCTTGTTACACAGTATTTCTGGTACGCAGCTATATTATGTGTTACACATGGGGGGCAGCATATACACAAGTCTCTTATTATACAGTATTTCTGGTACGCAGCTATATAATGTGTTACACATGGGGGGCAGCATATACACAAGTGTCTTGTTACACAGTGTTTCTGGTACGCAGCTATATAATGTGTTACACATGGGGGGGGCAGCATATACACACATGTCTTATTACACAGTGTTTTTGGTATGCAGCTATATTATGTGTTACACATGGGGGGCAGCATATACACAAGTGTCTTGTTACACAGTAATTCTGGTACGCATCTATATTATGTGTTACACATGGGGGGCAGCATATACACAAGTGTCTTGTTATACAGGGTTTCTGGTACGCAGCTATATTATGTGTTACACATGGGGGGCAGCATATACACACGTGTCTTGTTATACAGTGTTTCTGGTATGCAGCTATATTATGTGTTACACATGGGGGGCAGCATATACACAAGTGTCTTGTTATACAGGGTTTCTGGTACGCAGCTATATTATGTGTTACACATGGGGGGCAGCATATACACACGTGTCTTGTTATACAGTGTTTCTGGTATGCAGCTATATTATGTGTTACACATGGGGGGCAGCATATACACATGTGTCTTGTTACACAGTGTTTCTGGTACGCAGCTATATTATGTGTTACACATGGGGGTCAGCACATACACAAGTGTCTTGTTACACAGTATTTCTGGTACGCAGCTATATTATGTGTTACACATGGGGGGCAGCATATACACAAGTCTCTTATTATACAGTATTTCTGGTACGCAGCTATATAATGTGTTACACATGGGGGCAGCATATACACAAGTGTCTTGTTACACAGTGTTTCTGGTACGCAGCTATATAATGTGTTACACATGGGGGGGGGCAGCATATACACACATGTCTTATTACACAGTGTTTTTGGTATGCAGCTATATTATGTGTTACACATGGGGGGCAGCATATACACAAGTGTCTTGTTACACAGTAATTCTGGTACGCATCTATATTATGTGTTACACATGGGGGGCAGCATATACACAAGTGTCTTGTTATACAGGGTTTCCGGTACGCAGCTATATTATGTGTTACACATGGGGGGCAGCATATACACACGTGTCTTGTTATACAGTGTTTCTGGTATGCAGCTATATTATGTGTTACACATGGGGGGCAGCATATACACAAGTGTCTTGTTATACAGGGTTTCTGGTACGCAGCTATATTATGTGTTACACATGGGGGGCAGCATATACACAAGTGTCTTGTTACACAGTAATTCTGGTACGCAGCTATATTATGTGTTACACATGGGGGTAGCATATACACAAGTGTCTTGTTATACAGTAATTCTGGTACGCAGCTATATTATGTGTTACACATGGGGGGCAGCATATACACAAGTGTCTTGTTACACAGTAATTCTGGTACGCAGCTATATTATGTGTTACACATGGGGGGCAGCATATACACAAGTGTCTTGTTATACAGTAATTCTGGTACGCAGCTATATTATGTGTTACACATGGGGGGCAGCATATACACAAGTTTCTTGTTACACAGTGTTTCTGGTACGCAGCTATATAATGTGTTACACATGGGGGGGCAGCATATACACAAGTCTCTTATTATACAGTATTTCTGGTACGCAGCTATATAATGTGTTACACATGGGGGCAGCATATACACAAGTGTCTTTTTACACAGTATTTCTGGTACGCAGTTATATTATGTGTTACACATGGGGGGCAGCATATTCACAAGTGTCTTATACCACACCCTCTGCATGTAGCGTACACACGCCGAGTGGCTGTATTCTTACACACCAGTTTACATCTGAGTGTGGACCCTGCCGTCGACGCCTATTGTATACCTGTAGATAGTAAATGATTACCTCAGTGTCTATATTGTTGTATGTGAAGTACACTCCCCGCAGCTGGAAGTGCGCTGTGATACAGTATTTGTGGTATTATTGTTCCAAGCAGGTCAGTATCTTTCGTCTCTTTCCAGCGACTGTAAGCTTGGCGAGGCGTAAATCTCTTTCCTTCGGTAATTAAACACATTTTGCTCCCATGCAATGTATTCTCTAAAATTAGCTGTCTTGTTCACACCAATATTTCACTGTCTCTAATTGGGCTGAAATGTGTGAAAGGATTAGTAAGAAATAGTTGATCTAAATTTCTATCTTCAAAGAAATGTTTTAATTCCAGTTCACTTAAAAGTATCAATTTAAACAACTAATTGTTCTGAGACAAGTGATGTTACCGGGTGCGTTGGGGATATTACGTCATCTCTCTCGTTCTTCTGTTGCGTATATATGGAGAGCATGCAGAAGCCCCATCCTATGGTAGTCCTAATATACAGCTCTGCGGTGTCACCCGGCACATATAGTCCTAATATACAGCTCTGCGGTGTCACCCGGCACCTATAGCCCTAATATACAGCTCCATGGTGTCAACCGACATCTATAGTCCTAAAATACAGCTCTGCAGTGTCACCCTGCACCTATAGTCCTAATATACAGCTCTGCAGTGTCACCCAGCACCTATAGTCCTGATATACAGCTCTGCGGTGTCACCCGGCACCTATAGTCCTGATATACAGCTCTGCGGTGTCACCCGGCACCTATAGTTCTAATATACAGCTCTGCGGTGTAACCCGACATCTATAGCCCTAATATACAGCTCTGCGCTGCCACCCGGCATCTATAGCCCTAATATACAGCTCTGCGCTGCCACCCGGCATCTATAGTCCTAATATACAGCTCTGCGCTGTCACCTGGCATCTATAGTCCTAATATACAGCTCTGCGATGTCACGCGGCACCTATAGTCCTAAACAATGCATTACACTCTGTTCTTTAGGTGCAGTGTTTTATACACTTCTGTTTATTGTCTTTACTTGTGGCAGTTTATTTTAAACAAGAATTGGTCTGAAAAACAGTTTTGCATCCCCTATGCAGGGAACACGATTGGGCTGCATTAGAGCATATCATTATGCAAAAGATAAGCCAATATACAGTGTTAACAGTTAAATACATTAAAGTGCATTATACTGTAATAAATAAATCTAGTGTTTAGAAAAATAAAATCAAGAACATTGATTCAAAAATAATAGGTTTCAAATTTGTTGCACAAACAGTATTGTCTTATTGGTTTTTTTTATATTGTGTTTTTAGTTCAGTTTTGTACAAACCACTTGTGATTGATGTCCACTATTAGACTGTTAAATTGGGTCAGTAAGCACATAAACAGGAAATAAAGTATGTCACCACATCCAAAGAGTATGTGAAAAGAATGTGAATATTGTATTAGGTCAGAACTTATTGGTCTTAGAGTAGTTATACACAAAGACAAGGAGGAGGATCTCCACAGCGTACCCGTACTCACGCTAGGAAACGGGAATGGTGCTCATAAAGGTTTCTTTATCACATAAGTGATAAAGAAACCTTTATGAGCACCATTCCCGTTTCCTAGCGTGAGTACGGTCCTCTTATCCACGAACTGTACACCCACGGGGTTGAGTGTTGACCCCTTGCTTCGGACTTGGCAGAAGAAAAGAGACTGCGCCTTGGGACTGATATATTTGTTTTGTTTAGGAAATAAAGTATTTCTGATCAATCCTGCATAGTAACTAACACAGTGATTGGCATATACTGTATGTACTGCTGGACACCACTGAATGAATAACACTTAATAGCATATCCAGTAGACTTATTATTTTCAATACACACAATATATCTGATTTTAAGAAGTCTGGCTTGACAGTTGCTGTGTCAAATTTTTGCATTGCATATGGGTGTGGTATGACTTGTTGACAGTGACCATGTTGACATTCAGTATGTCTTCATAGATATGTCGACATGATGAACTGTCAACAAACCATTCCTGGTTGAATAATGGTCTCTTACCATTTCTCATTGGCAGTTCCAGCTTCTCAGTAGACCTGTAATACTCTTGCGTTCCAATGAGCATCTCCCCCAGTGCTAAGTTTCCCACCTTGCACTTCTGGCACATGTTCCCAGCATAGGGGATGCAAAACTGTTCTTCAGACCAAGTCATGTTTAACATAAACTGCCACAATTAAAGACAATAAACAGAAGTACTGCACCTAAATAACAGAGCTGAGGGTGTGTTCACACGGCGATTAGGCTTGCTATTTGATCCTTATTCGATCAGATCGCATCAGGATTGAATCGCACGACAAGCCACTGGACATGCATGTGATTTGGACGATATAGTGCAGATCTGAACTATCTGGGTTTCAATTTGTTTCCTGGACTTACTGTAGCATTCAGTAAAGAGTTGGACATTAGAAGACACAGAGGTGCACTATTCTATTAAGGGCAAACAAAAGGGATTTACCCTGATTTATTTTTTGCCCGAAGTTTTTTTTTTCTTGGTCACTTCAATTACAGAGCGTTTTCTCCCCCCCCCCCAAAAAAACACTTTCAGGTGAAAACACACAATATTCACAATTGTGACCATGAAAATGGGTCAGTTATCAGTTTTTCCTCCCGCCAGTCAGTCACTTTGCACTAGGACAAGCTTGTACTCTTTCACTATGCTAACGTATATTAATGAACCACTCTAAGACATCCTGACAAAAATTTATCTTCTTCATACGTTTCGGTATTTTCATCTAAAAAGCTAATTTTTAGTTCTCTTGCTAGAACAGAAGATATTGACCTAGAGCAAACCGCTTTTGCATGTTTCTTATTCCGGTCAAGTCACAACTTTTCCACACTAGCCGATTTTGAATATCTCAATTTCAACTTTTTCACTCCGCACTAGTATACGTGGTTCATGACAGTTTGGATCCTGACTAACCGGGGCTATTCTTCCTCGCAGGGGTCCACAACCCTCATAGAGGGAGAGTAGAACATGTGGCGAGCACAGCGAGCCCCCCCCTTCCTCGGAGGTGGGGATTCCGATGTCAGTATAATGACTGTCAGAGTGGCATACCACACCAATACCAGGTTCCTTATGTCGCATTCCCATGTCTGTGACCCCACGTAAGCCCCAGCGATGCACCCTCCCTCCACCATTATGAGGCCACCCCAACATCTGTACTGATTTGGCTGACTTTGGTGGTGATCTGCTCATCCATTGCTCGGACTCAGTAATGTGATTTCCAGCTGCGGCACCAGCAGGGACCTACCATACGGCCGGAATTTCGCAGTGCGCCCGCTCTGTCTATAGGACAACAATGTCATTGCTCACTGTGCTATATAATGTGTGTGCTGGACAATGGGTGAATGTTCATCATAATTAGGACTTTCTAAGTGAGATAATTAGCAGTCAGCCTAAAACTGGATGGTGAGTAAAGGGTGAACATAAATGGCAGTAACATCATTTACGGCAATAAGTCCTTTGCGCCATGACACAGTAGCGGTTTGGTTCTCTTCCTTGTATGTCTGATGGCCTCCCACTGCATACAGAACTCCCTAGATCCGCCTCACCCGTGCGTACAGAACTCCATAGATCCGCCTCAACAGTGCGTACAGAACTCCCTAGATCCGCCTCACCCGTGCGTACAGAACTCCCTAGATCCGCCTCACCCGTGCGTACAGAACTCCCTTGATCCGCCTCCCCGTGTATATAGAACTCCCTAGATCCGCCTCACCCGTGTGTACAGAACTCCCTAGATCCGCCTCACCCGTGCGTACAGAACTCCCTAGATCCGCCTCACCCGTGCGTACAGAACTCCCTAGATCCGCCTCCCTGTGTATATAGAACTCCCTAGATCCACCTCACCCGTGCGTACAGAACGCCCTAGATCTGCCTCACCCGTGCGTACAGAACTCCCTAGATCCGCCTCACCCGTGCGTACAGAACTCCCTAGATCCGCCTCACCCGTGCGTACAGAACTCCCTAGATCCGCCTCCCCGTGTATATAGAACTCCCTAGATCCACCTCCCCGTGCAGACAGAACTCCCTATATCTGCCTCCCCGTGCAGACAGAACTCCCTATATCTGCCTCCCCGTGCAGACAGAACTCCCTAGATCCGCCTCCCCGTGCAGACAGAACTCCCTAGATCTGCCTCACCTGTGCATCCAGAACACCTTAGATCCGCCTCCCCGTGCAGACAGAACTCCCTAGATCCGCCTCACCTGTGCATCCAGAACACCTTAGATCCGCCTCCCCGTGCAGACAGAACTCCCTAGATCCGCCTCCCCTGTGCATACAGAACTCCCTAGATCCGCCTCACCTGTGCATCCAGAACTCCCTATATCTGCCTCACCTGTGCATACAGAACTCCCTAGATCCGCCTCACCTGTGCAGACAGAACTCCCTAGATCCGCCTCACCTGTGCAGACAGAACTCCCTAGATCCGCCTCACCTGTGCATACAGAACTCCCCAGATCCGCCTCACCCGTGCGTACAGAACTCCCTAGATCCGCCTCCCCGTGCAGACAGAACTCCCTAGATCCGCCTCCCCGTGCAGACAGAACTCCCTAGATCCGCCTCACCGTGCATCCAGAACTCCCTAGATCCGCCTCACCCATGCAGACAGAACTCCCTAGATCTGCCTCCCCGTGCATCCAGAACTCCCTAGATCTGCCTCCACGTGCATCCAGAACTCCCTAGATCCGCCTCACCGTGCATCCAGAACTCCCTAGATCCGCCTCCCCGTGCATCCAGAACTCCCTAGATCCGCCTCACCGTGCATCCAGAACTCCCTAGATCCGCCTCACCTGTGCATACAGAACACCTTAGATCCGCCTCCCTGTGCATACAGAACACCTTAGATCCGCCTCACCTGTGCATACATTACGTGACACGTATGAACGTCGACAGTCATTAATTGGCCAAGCCCATATGGTCGACATGGACTAGGTTGCCATTGACAGAAAATCATCATGGCAGTGGTCGGCACATGAAAGGGTAGACGGGTTTTCCTGTTTTTTTTCATTTTGTTGGACTTTTTCATGCTGTACCATCCCACGTGCACTACAACTGGGAACCGTAAAGTGTGCCAAGGGCTGCGCTAATTGTGATCTATTTCAGCAGTTGTTGACATTGACATAAAATTTTTTGATAAACTCATGTCAACCTTTTCATGAGAGAAGAAATGGCTCCGCATCACCCTTCCTGCCGGGATAGTTGACTACAGCCGTTTATTTTCCAGTGCTGCCGTTTCCTTTGTCCCGGTTCCCTGTTGCCCTCAGTGTGGTGACTCCACTCCTCTGTGAGCGGCAGGTGTGGTGGCGGTGGGGTGTTATTTCTCCTCCCCCCCCCCCCCCCCCATTGCTTGCCAGATTTGTACCTACTTCCCGATAACGAGTATATTCTGTCGCTGAAAGGAGAAGCCTAATTGCTAATTATGGTTTGTCAGTGATATATTGCTGCACGGGATGGAAGAGACCCTCTCTCCTACATCTCTCTCCTGTTCATTGGGAATTATGCTCTATTCTCAGACGTAGATTTGTATAGATTACACTTATTGTGCATCACGGAGCGCTGCTCGCACCCACCGCCATTCCTCTCCAGATGTAATCTCTGCGCATTAAACATGATAAATGCCGGCCCATTACCTAGCCATTGTCTGTACTTTATATTCCGCACGTGGCTCCCACACACTGCCGCAGCCACGCTGAACCTATGCAAATTCACTTTTATCCTTTCTCTTTTCTGCTCCAATCTTGTAAACAGATTGGACGGCGCCGGCGTTTTCAGTCCTAATGTCACTGCGCTATTACTAGAGACAGTGCAAAAGGTGCTGTTCAATCCTGGGAGGCCTGTTCCAAGCAGGTAGATTCTGTTTATGTAATCAGTAAGCCTGAGTATTCCATGGCGGTGAGGAGCTATGTTCTATAGTAACCTGTAATCGGTAAGCCGGAGTATTCCATGGAGGCGAGGAGCTATGTTGTATAGTAACCTGTAATCAGTAACTCCGAGTATTACATGGCAGCGAGGAGCTATGTTCTATAGTAACCTGTAATAAGTAAGCCGGAGTATTCCATGGCGGCGAGGAGCTATGTTCTATAGTAACCTGTAATCAGTAACTCTGAGTATTACATGGCGGCGAGGAGCTATGTTCTATAGTAACCTGTAATAAGTAAGCCGGAGTATTCCATGGTGGCGAGGAGCTATGTTCTATAGTAACCTGTAATCAGTAAGCCGGAGTATTCCATGGCGGTGAGGAGCTATGTTCTATAGTAACCTGTAATCAGTAACTCTGAGTATTACATGGCGGCGAGGAGCTATGTTCTATAGTAACCTGTAATCGGTAAGCCGGAGTATTCCATGGCGGCGAGGAGCTATTTTCTATAGTAACCTGTAATCGGTAAGCCGGAGTATTCCATGGCGGCGAGGAGCTATGTTCTATAGTAACCTGTAATTGGTAAGCCGGAGTATTCCATGGCGGCGAGGAGCTATGTTCTATAGTAACCTGTAATCGGTAAGCCGGAGTATTCCATGGCGGTGAGGAGCTATGTTCTATAGTAACCTGTAATCGGTAAGCCGGAGTATTCCATGGCGGCGAGGAGCTATGTCCTATATTAACCTGTAATCGGTAAGCCGGAGTATTCCATGGCGGTGAGGAGCTATGTTCTATAGTAACCTGTAATCAGTAAGCCGGAGTATTCCATGGCGGCGAGGAGCTATGTTCTATAGTAACCTGTAATCGGTAAGCCGGAGTATTCCATGGCGGCAAAGAGCTATGTGCTATAGTAACCTGCAATCGGTAAGCCGGAGTATTCCATGGCGGCGAGGAGCTATGTTCTATAGTAACCTGTAATCGGTAAGCCGGAGTATTCCATGGCGGCGAGGAGCTATGTCCTATAGTAACCTGTAATCGGTAAGCCGGTGTATTCCATGGCGGCGAGGAGCTATGTGCTATAGTAACCTGCAATCGGTAAGCCGGAGTATTCCATGGCGGCGAGGAGCTATGTTCTATAGTAACCTGTAATAAGTAAGCCAGAGTATTCCATGGCGACGAGGAGCTATGTTCTATAGTAACCTGTAATCGGTAAGCCGGAGTATTCCATGGCGGCGAGGAGCTATGTTCTATAGTAACCTGTAATCGGTAAGCCGGAGTATTCCATGGCGGTGCAGAGCTATGTTCTATAGTAACCTGTAATCGGTAAGCTGGAGTATTCCACGGTGGCGAGGAGCTATGTTCTGTAGTAGTATTATTATTATAATTTTATTTATAAGGCGCCACAAGTGTTTCGCAGCGCCGTGCAGTAACCTGTAAGCCGGAGTATTCCATGGCGGCGAGGAGCTATGTTCTATAGTAACCTGTAATCAGTAAGCCGGAGTATTCCATGGTGGCGAGGAGCTATGTTCTATAGTAACCTGTAATCAGTAAGCCGGAATATTCCATGGCGGCGAGGAGCTATGTTCTATAGTAACCTGTAATCAGTAAGCCGGAGTATTCCATGGTGGCGCAGAGCTATGTGCTATAGTAACCTGTAATCAGTATTCCATGGCGGCGCAGAGCTATGTTCTATAGTAACCTGTAATCAGTAAGCCGGAGTATTCCATGGTGGCGAGGAGCTATGTGCTATAGTAACCTGTAATCGGTAAGCCAGAGTATTCCATGGCGGTGAGGAGCTATGTTCTATAGTAACCTGTAATCAGAAACCCCGAGTATTCCATGGAGGCGAGGAGCTATGTTCTATAGTAACCTGTAATCGGTAAGCTGGAGTATTCCATGGTGGCGAGGAGCTATGTTCTTTAGTAACCTGTAATCAGTAAACCGGAGTATTCTCAGGGTGTGTAGTGGTATAATAATGTGACTGGGGTGGAATAACAGGCGGAGAGGCAGCACCTCTCTCAGTGAGTTATCCTGATAGACCTGCAGCACATCATAGGGTTATGTTGTTTCCTCAATTTGGGGTCCACAATTCACAATTTGGCATGGGAGGCGTACTGTACACACACACACATATATTGACTATTGGTCAACAATACGTCTAGGGAAGCAGCCATTGGCTTCGCAACCCCATACAACAAGCCCAATATGCCCCCATTTTCTGGAGCGCTCCCCATCGGTGCCCGAAACGCCAGCAGCATGCCTTTTGGAGCTCTGCAAGTGACATCACACACATTTAGCACAGCTGAGTGACTCGGCGCCCACCTCTGATTAAGGCCCCATGTTTTTTATGTGTATGGAGCGACAAGGGTACCGAAATAAGGTACATAACGATAAAACTATTTGCATAATTATGTAAATAAATACAATTACATTATCACAGCATTCAAGTGGCATCATTATGTTTTGGAGCCAAACTGGAGAGGTCCCTACTCACAAGAGCTTACATTCTAATGGATGGTTGGAACACTGATAGCAGAGCAGAGATAGGGAAGGCAGCGGCTGGTTGGCTAGCAGGTGGAGTAGGCCTGGGTGAAGCGATGAGTCTTTGGGGCATGTATAATGGCTGAGAAGGTTATATGGGGGTCTTAGGGCTACAGCGTCTAATCATTATGGGGGATGGGAACTTACCTGACATGTTACCTGCTCCGTATATGGATGCTGGGGGTACGTGCGTAGACCGCCAACTTAGTGCGCTCAGATTACATGTACCTACATGTATTCCCTACGTTTGCAGGTCTTTTTCTAGATTGTAAAGATTGTTCCATGTTACTTTAATTAATCATTAAATGTTGTCATGCTGTCATCATGCAGTTAATTATCAAAGACTCTATTTCAGAAAGTAGCGACCCATTCCCTGTTGCTATGGAAACTGATGCAACAGTAGCTATTAGCTAAAATTATACAATTTATTATTTTTTATAAAGTAGATAGAAGTATGACAGAGGCTAATAACTGCGCTTCACCCAGCAAAGGAACTGGTTATGTAATACATTAAATATGTTTTTCTATGAAACCCTGAACAATGCTGTGAATGGTGTAATTAACATTTGATGTTGGTTTTCCATGCGAGTGGCAGGGTGTCTGTCTGATGGTTTTACTCCCTCGTTTCAGACGCCTGCACCTGAAAGGAAACAAAGTTACGGAATAGAAACCGCTCAGAGTGAAGTGTTATGTAGTTACCAGCCCGTTATAGTGACTGAACGAAGCAACACTTGATTTGCACTGTTGGGCACCATCTAGTGGCTGCTTGCACACATCACATGAATCCCCCCCCCCCCATAGTGGCGAGGGGCAGCGTTCACCTTTTGCTATATAGGATGGGCAGGTGAGATAGGAGTTGGCTTTGGGAATGTATGAGTGGTTTGCTTGGAATCCTACAGATTATTGTCATCACCTAGGTGCCCATATTTGCCCACAGATGCCTCTGGGAGCTGTAGTGCACGTTGTGCCCCCACCCTGCTGCATAATCCCAATATATGCAGCATCGGCCAATGGGCTGGGCCATCGCAATGTGATATATAGATTGTAAGCAGGGCCCTCCCACCTCTGTGTCGGTTCGTTACACAGTTTGTTTTATCGCTTTTGTTTCCAATTGTAAATCGGAGCAGAAACTGCTGCATTATATCAGAACCTGTAAATAAATAATAAATCTGCAGTAGAATCTGTGAGTCTCGGGGGGGGGGGGGGGGGGGGGGGGTGTCATGAGGAGAAAGGGCGGATTTTTTTTTCTTAAACATCAGTTTTTATTAGTTGTATACGATATCAAACAAAATAATACAGAAAGGCAAAAAAAAACAATCCATATTTTTAATGCGCTTGTGTTAAGTATTTTACTAACAGTTTCGCTACGTGAAAATGAATATTTTCACACAAACGTACCGATGTTCTGTTGCCAGGAGACGGGCCACGAGCCGAGTGACGGAGTAACGCCCTTCCGATTCTGCCGCTGTGCCAAAGGTGCTTATGAAAGCTGCACAGCTGCAATCTGATTGGTTAGTACCAGCATGTGGGGCACCGCTGATTTACATATTCATCAAACCCCTGACCACGCCTCCTTCGAAGATATCAGGGTGTCTCTGAGGGAGGGGGGGGGGAGATTTGCACAGTGCATAGCATGCCTCTGGCTGCAGGGAGAAGACGGTCTCCTCCATCATTCAGTTGAAATAAGCTGCGAGACGCATGGGAATATGTACCAAGGCTGCACCAGCCAATCCGCTCCTGCCGATTTACAGATTGTGTCCAAAACATGACAGGCGCTGGTTGGTTGGTACTTTATCTCTCTCCAAGGCTTACTACATATGTGTCCTCATACGTCATTGCTGCAATCACTCCAAACAGTCCCTCGGTGCACCGTCTAGCGTCCGGCATCTTTCTGTGTGTCTTTTTACTAAAATGTGTCTTAGTTGCTATGTGACTAGGACGCATCGGGAGACTGTGCAGAGTAATGTGATAAAACACCAGTATATCTGAGTGCGACTGAGTCCGCTTGGTATTCACAGTGCTACAATGTAGCAGATGCAAATTCTGGCTGGTATGAGGTATATCACGCTGCACGGTGTACTGAGGCTGGATGTATGAGGTAAATCACGCTGCATGGTGTACTGAGGCTGGATGTATGAGGTATATCACGCTGCATGGTGTACTGAGGCTGGATGTATGAGGTATATCACGCTGCATGGTGTACTGAGGCTGGATGTATGAGGTATATTACGCTGCATGGTGTACTGAGGCTGGATGTATGAGGTATATCACGCTGCATGGTGTACTGAGGCTGGATGTATGAGGTATATCACGCTTCATGGTGTACTGAGGCTGGATGTATGAGGCATATCACGCTGCACGGTGTACTGAGGCTGGAGGTATGAGGTATATCACGCTGCACGGTGTACTGAGGCTGGATGTACTGTATGAGGTATATCACGCTGCACGGTGTACTGAGGCTGGAGGTATGAGGTATATCACACTGCACGGTGTACTGAGGCTGGATGTATGAGGTATATCACTCTGCATGTTGTACTGAGGCTGGATGTATGAGGTATCTCACGCTGCACGGTGTATTGAGGCTGGATGTATGAGGTATTTCACGCTGCATGGTGTACTGAGGCTGAGTGTATGAGGTATATCACGCTGCATGGTGTACTGAGGCTGAGTGTATGAGGTATATCCCGCTGCACGGCGTACTGAGGCTGGATGTATGAGGTATATCACCCTGCACGGTGCACTGAGGCTGGATGTATGAGGTATATCACGCTGCATGGTGTACTGAGGCTGGATGTACAGTATGAGATATATCACACTGCATGGTGTACGGAGGCTGGATGTATAAGGTATATCACGCTGCACGGTGTACTGAGGCTGGATGTATGAGGTATATCACGCTGCACGGTGTACTGAGGCTGGATGTATGAGGTATCTCACGCTGCATGGTGTACTGAGGCTGGATGTATGAGGTATATCACGCTGCACGGTGTACTGAGGCTAGAGGTATGAGGTATCTCACGCTGCACGGTGTACTGAGGCTGGATGTATGAGGTATATCACGCTGCATGGTGTACTGAGGCTGGATGTATGAGGTATATCACGCTGCATGGTGTACTGAGGCTGGATGTATGAGGTATATCACGCTGCACGGTGTACTGAGGCTGGATGTATGAGGTATATCACGCTGCACGGTGTACTGAGGCTAGAGGTATGAGGTATCTCACGCTGCACGGTGTACTGAGGCTGGATGTATGAGGTATATCACGCTGCATGGTGTACTGAGGCTGGATGTATGAGGTATATCACGCTGCATGGTGTACTGAGGCTGGATGTATGAGGTATATCACGCTGCACGGTGTATTGAGGCTGGATGTATGAGGCATCTCATGCTTTTGCTGGCAATACCCCATAGGAGCCTCTCGGCTTCTTAATATGACCCAGCTCCACCAGGTACGGACCTCCGCTGCCCGCACCGACCCCCCACGGACCCCTGTCGACACCCCCCCACAACCACCTGTGTCCGGGCAGCAGAACGCTGTGCTGCCCGACCAGTGACTTCCTCCTCCCTGCACTGTATATCCTCTTCCGGGTGAGGAGGAGAGCCCGCCCCGCAGCAGCAGCAAGGAGGGAGGGGGAGCTTCCGGGAACCCGCTGCACATAGCCGCTGCAATGCAAAGGGCAGCTATTAACGCAAGAGCTGTCCTTTGTAATTATTATCACATATGTTCGTGCATATACGATAATTATCTATGTGGGAGCCGGTGATGTGCGGCGTACTGAGACTGCGGATCTTAGTGCATCCCACCCTGTGACTTCTCTATGGAACGCTTTATAATTCACGTATTCCTTACGATATTCCTTTGCTTCTGGATTACTGAGCAAACCGTTTCCCTGTGTTGTGCGGAGATTTCGGAGACTGGGACACACTTTCTGTTTACTTTATGCATTGTGGGGATAGTGGGCTGTGGCTGATACGGCAGAGCTGCCACTCGCAGTGCCCCCGCTGCGTTCTATCACATGCTGGCAATTGGCGCACACTTAGGGAAGTGCCACCTGGAGAGATAAACAAGCGTTGTAACTGTGTAACGACTTACTACCTCTAACACAAAGCTGCCTCGGCCTCCGGGCCTGGACTACTGTACTCTGCCTACAGATGAGAACAGTGATCATTTGCTCAGCTGGAGAAAACTGTAACGTACAGCTACAGCCATAGTTCCCGTAGAGAATATTAATACAAGAATCCCAAGTGTCCATACTTCTTCAGGTCCATCCTGATTCCGGTGTTTGGTGCCACTCGCGGACGTTTCTGTCCTGCATTATGATTGTCAGACATATGTGTGCATCAATTAACAACATCAGGACTCTGGTGCACCCCGTCCTGACTTGTGCATCTGAAATGATGGAGGATTTGCCCAACAGAAATGTGCATCAGGTAATGAGATCACATCTGGTCCCGAAGTACAGGACTGTTCCCATATCACTACTTAGAGGGACGTCTGTCGCCTGTAATGAAGAGATTTGTACCACAGGTACTTCAGAGGATAAACTGGCCAATTATTACACAGTATTATTCTTCACAATCTTTTTCACAAGTTGGCGATAAAAATAAACTTTGAGAAGCCCACAAACTGCACCCCACCCCCCCATCTGCTCCTACCTCCAATCTGTCTTCACAGCCCCCTTTGTCCATATCCAGCAAGTTTGAACAGATCAGTGTCCCTGCAAAATTGCTTTCACTTTGGTCCGTTGTGTGGCCTTAGTGTTCACTGGCAGTACTTCACCTTATAAAGGTGAGGTGGAGTTAGCCTTTTATATATGTATAGATGGGCTCATCTATATAATTTGTTTTTAAATAGTGTAACATTGTCACAGAAACGTAAGGACTGATTCATTGGCGTAGGACAGTGGTTCTTCAACTGTGTGTCCCAACCATCTGAGCATGGGGGCGTGAATCCATGTTGCCGACTCTCGCTTCTGATCTGACGAGTCTCAAAAATCAGTTGAGCTGTCTGTTACTTCAGACTCCTCACATCACTGTCTGAGAGATGTGCCGTTTGCCCCCACTCCAGGGGGTGACACTGGGGAAAGTGGGGAGTGCAAGGACACACAGACTTAAGGTCAGAGGTTTCTGTGGATGGGGGAAGCAGGGGAGTACACAGTGTAGGAAGTGGAGGGGGACAGGAGTAAACTCATGAATTAAACACCTACTGCCTCTCCCTGGTTGTCCTCTGCCACCCACTGCCTCCCTCTTCCATTCCTGTCACCCTCTGCTAGCCTCATCACCCATGCCATCCTCCATTACCCACTGCCACCCGTTACTCTCTGCCATCTCATTTTGCTCACTGCTATCCTATCACCCACTTCTTTCTTGTTGCCAACCTATGCCTCCCCCTGTCACCCTCTGTGTTTCCCTAGTCCTCTTCTGCCACCCCCGGTCAACCTCTGCATGTCCATGCAGCTACTGCCTCGGCCTTTCTCACACTGCCTCCCACTGTCAATCTCTAGCAGCCGCATCACCCACTGCTTCCCTATGCCACTTTCTGCCTCCCCATTATCCTATGCCTCCCTGTGCCATCACCATTTGTCACCCACTGCCTTTCTCTAGTCACCCTCCATCATCCTCTCTGACATTACTCATTCACCCTCTGCATCTCCTTGTCAGCCTCCGCTTCATCCTCTGTCACTTCTTGCCTCTCCCTGACCCCCATTGTTTCTCCTTGTCATTCACTGCCTCTTCCTGGCACCCTCTGCCTCCCTATCACCCTCTTGACTCAATACCACCTCCCTATCACCCCAAAGCCTTCATAGCACAAACATATTAACCACATGCAGGGCAGGGAGTCCATACTGGGGCTGTGTCTGTGTATGAAATGCTGTGTACGCTGTAATGTCCCATTTATGGTGCAGATACAGCAGCAGTCACGCACTGAATATACGAGAACCGTTTTGCTATTTAACACAAGAAGTTGCAAAAAAGCCGCCTGACACTGTAGAGTCGCAGTTGTATTGCATGGCAGATGTGTGGGCAGGGCCGCCATCAGAAATCGGGGGCCTGGGACTAGGCAGGACCCCCCCTCCCTTTCTCGTACACCTGGAATTCCTGGTACGTCAGCACTGTGTCGGCAGCGCTGACCGCATTACTCAGCCTCTTCATCGCTTCATGGGAAATGGGAACTTGGTTTTATGACATTATACTTAATAAACTCGGTACTTGTTTCCTAGCACGGCCACAATCTTAAGTAATCGTGTCCCTTACTTAAGGGACACGATTACCCCCGATGGACCCGATTTCTTTTGAAATCAGGTCCATTTTGCCGGCTAGGAGACAATATCGGGGGCATCGCGTCGGTCGGGACCATTAACATTGGTCCCGACGCGACCGACGCGATGCCCCCGATATTTCCATAGGCTTCAATGTTAAAAAATATTTTAACATTGAAATCTTGTCGGGAAAGGTAAAATATCGGGGGCATCGCGTCGCTCGGGACCATTAACATTGGTCCCGACGCGATGCACCAGATTTTTGCATAGGCTTCAATGTTAAAATATTTTTTAACATTGAAATGCTGTAAAAATGTGAAAAAATGTGAAATGGGCCAATATGACCCATTTCACATTATAGATGTCCCCGTCGTCACCCCACGATAGACGCCAACCCGAAGCGTGGCGAGCGCAGCGAGCCCGCGAGGGGCGGCGGTACGCGTCCTCCGACCTTTTCATGCCCTACTATCCACGTCGGCGTGGAGTGAGAATAGAATAGTGTGGCGAGCGCAGCGAGCCCCGCGAGGGGACGCGGATACCTTCACAGTTATACGCGTCCCCTTGCGGGCTTCACAGGTGTCCGTGGCGACGCGGACACCTGTGAAGCCCGCGAAGGGACGCGTTTACCTGTGAAGGTATCCGCGTCCCCTCGCGGGGCTCGCTGCGCTCGCCACGCTTCGGGCTCGGTGGCTCGCTGCGCTCGCCACACTATTCTATTCTCACTCCACGCCGACGTGGATAGTAGGGCATGAAAAGGTCGGAGGACGCGTACCGCCGCCCCTCGCGGGCTCGCTGCGCTCGCCACGCTTCGGGTTGGCGTCTATCGTGGGCTGGGGTTAACGCGCTTAAATTTGGGGGGGTTGGGAATTTTTTTCATTGAATCCAATGTAAAATTGGGTCCCAGGGACCCAATTTACATTGGATTCAATGAAAAAAATCGGGTCAAAAATCGGTCGGTCGCGTCGATCGCATCGCATGCGATGCGATCGACCCGATTTTTCCGACACGACCACCCCGATCTGAATCGGTGTGGCCGTGCTAGGAAACAAGTACCATAAACTCCAGTCCTGGGCCCCCTTTCTGTCTGGGCCCCTGTATGCGGACACATGTTATATACTGTACTAGCAGGCCCTGGCATTGCTAGGTAAATCCCCCGATTTGCGGTGCGTATATAGACAATGGCGACCCGCAGGAGCGCACCTAGCTGACAATGCAGTGGTTACACAGAACTGTGCATAGAGCATCTAAATTCACTCCTAACTCCAAGTCACTTTGTAACCTCCTCTGGTGAAGACAACGCAGGACGCCGAGTTCTTGTCTTGAACAAATCCTACAAGATAAAAGTACTTAATCATCATCCAGCAAACAATGTGCGATGCTGCGACATGAAAGCCGGTGTTTTCCCTGTCTTACAGCCCCATCTGCCTATTGTTAGCCTGCGGCGTTCCTCGCTGATGCTGGGAAAGCTATCATTACAGGTAAGCGCTAGTGACGCTGCAGGGCTGCCACAGACTGCGCACATCAGCAAAATCATTGCATCTTGTTTAACGCTTTACAGTGACCATTCCTGCCCCCACACATCCGCAATAAGTCGGGCGATTTGGGGTTTTGCAGATGATTGTGTAACCAACCTGCAATGTAATGGAGTCAAAGCGCAGATTCTAAGCAAACGTTAACGCAAGCACTGTCGGTGTAATGATGGGTACACACCAGGACGACTAGGGCCCGATCCCCACAATCTAGATCCAATTCCGATCAATTGGATGTAGATTGTGTGCTGATTGGGCAGTTTTCTGACCTGCTGTGGACCGATACCGATCCGATGCGCGGTCCCGCGGGTCGGTCGGTCGTTATTGAGATCCTACCTGCTGCAGGTAGGATCTCAATGACGACCAAACAGCCGGGTGCGGGTCGCCATCGGATCGGACCTGCTCACGGTGCACATCGTGAGCGGGTCGTGCCCCCCCGCGTCACCGTGAGCGGGTCGGACGAGACACTGGCGACCCGCTCACGATATGCATCATGAGCGGGTCGTCCTGGTGTGTACCCTACATAAGGTAGAGGATGTATCCAACATGTAATGGGTGCAGAGAGAGTTATAATTGGGGGGGGCAGATGTAACAGGTGCACAGAGAATTATGTGTGGGAGAGCAGATGTAACCAGTATTAAGAGAGTAATTATTGGGAGGGGGGGGGGGGGGGGGGGGCAGTTGTAACGAGTGCACAGAGGGTCATATTTGGGGAGGGGGGGGGCAGGTGTAACCGATGCTCAGTGTGTGTGTGTGTGTGTGTGTGTGTGTGTGTGTTCTTTCAGATTTAACAGCTGCTGAAAGAGTTATATGTGAAGGGGGGCGGTGTAATAAGTTCTGCAAATTCTATATGTGGGTGGGGGGGGGGCAGATGTAACAGGTGTACACAGAGGTGTGTATATATATATATATATATATATATATATATATATATATATATAGTGTTACCAGAGGATCTGTCTGTGCCACACTTGTGCCATGTGTTATCAGAGGATGTGTCTGTGCCACACTGGTGCCCTGTGATACCAGAGGATGTGTCTGTGCCACACTGGTGCCCTGTGATACCAGAGGATGTGTCTATGCCACACTGGTGCCCTGTGATACCAGAGGATGTGTCTATGCCACACTGGTGCCCTGTGTTAACAGAGGATGTCTGTGCCACACTGGTGCCCTGTGTTATCAGAGGATGTGCCTGTGCCCTGTGTTACCAGAGGATGTGCCTGTGCCACACTGGTGCCCTGTGTTACCAGAGGATGTGTCTTTGCCACACTGGCGCCCTGTGTTACCAGAGGATGTCTGTGCCACACTGGCGCCCTGTGTTACCAGAGGACGTGCCTGTGCCACACTGCTGCCCTGTGTTACCAGAGGAGGTGCCTGTGCCACACTGGTGCCCAGTGTTACCAGAGGACGTGCCTGTGCCACACTGCTGCCCTGTGTTACCAGAGGACGTGCCTGTGCCACACTGGTGCCCTGTGTTGCCAGAGGATGTGCCTGTGCCACACTGCTGCCCTGTGTTGCCAGAGGATGTGCCTGTGCCACACTGCTGCCCTGTGTTACCAGAGGATGTGCCTGTGCCACACTGGTGCCCTGTGTTACCAGAGGATGTGCCTGTGCCACACTGGTGCCCTGTGTTACCAGAGGATGTGCCTGTGCCACACTGGTGCCCTGTGTTACCAGAGGATGTGCCTGTGCCACACTGGTGCCCTGTGTTACCAGAGGATGTGCCTGTGCCACACTGGCGCCCTGTGTTACCAGTGGATGCGTCTGTGCCACACTGGCGCCCTGTGTTACCAGAGGATGCGTCTGCCACACTGGTGCCCTGTGTTACCAGAGGATGCGTCTGTGCCACACTGGCGCCCTGTGTTACCAGAGGATGTGCCTGTGCCACACTGGCGCCCCATGGTTTGCATCCATGTATGCGGTTCAGGCCACTGGCAGGATAATGGGACTTCCTGTGACAGGTCGAAGTGCTGCCTTGGTCTCTCTGCTATGGGATAAGCTGAGGTTCTGTGTTCCTATCCCCCTCTGCTATGTCCCAGTTACTGTCACTTCTAATGAGAACTTTCTATGTATATTTGGAGCGCACCTATGTTGTGTAGGCCGCTGCCATCTTCCCTCCCCTCCCTACTGCTACCAAGGCAAGTAAACAACAGGTGGCGATGCTTTTCGGATAAATTCATATGTGACAGCTCGATGTGTTTGTTTCATCTGCTGAAACATTTAGTGATTTCAATTTCAGAATTTGCATTTTAAGTGCAACTTAAAAAAATATTATTCTTCATTTTTTTTTTTTGTGTGTGAACCCTTTTCTTTCCTACCGTGAGTGAAGGTACGGTTATTCATCTTCATCTAGACGGCAGATTCGCTAAAATATCTGTGTGTCTGGTGACTGCGCCATTCCCCTGCTCACAGAGGGAAATTCAATTGTGCGCAGTAGCATTTTGGACAAATTGAAAAATTTTTCAGCCAACTGTCCTTTTCCCAGGGGTGCTAAGTGCCGCAACCGTCGCCTTCTGTGCGCTGAATTTGTGACTTAGCGGAATTTATATTTCATTTGCTGTTTACCATGTCAGTAATTGGCTGTCGGGGAACATGTGACGCAAGCCGGCTACTGCCTTGAATCTGATTGGCTGGTACTTTATCTCTCGTCATGGCTTAGTACATAGCCCCTAAGACACATGACTTATTTCTGTATTGCACATATAACTTATATAATAACTCATTTCGGATGAGAATATAGGAAGTCACAAGCTGTAATTGGCAGCCAGTAACGATATACTATGCCCCATTCAGCAATGGCAGAAGCGTGTCATGCCCATGCCTCCTGCGCCATTCCGTGTCCGCACAATGGTTGACTGCTTCTGCGTGCACGTTACATAACCCGACTGGTGGCGTGTTAAATAATAATACAGCCTTATTAATGGGCAGCCTGGAAAGAGATATTGGGAATGAGCTCCGTGCGTTCTGGAACACTGTCTGTTGGAAATAATGCATGAAGTATGGAGTTATTAGCGGAATGTGATGACTTGCAGGAATAAAGGCGGCCTCCGAATTCTACCAGAGGTCACAATCGCTTTGTACAATATTTAATACTTGAATTATTTATCGCTGGAAACTGTTGCAGAAAAAGTACTAAAGTAGCAAGAGAAAATATTTGAGTTGTTCAACCGCGTCCCTAGAAAAAAAGGATTTTGGATGATATTTGGAATGGATTTCCTAGTTTAATATCGGTCTGCTGAACCCTTTGCAATGACTTGTGTTTGATAACAGTAATTGTAATTGTGCTGCCAGTGGTCTTCCTTAGCCGGATGTGGTTATATACATGGATTTGGTGCAATCCGCGCAGTCAGATAGTAGGTTGGGTTTTCAGTACGTCCATCTTCCATCTGTCTGAGCACGAGGAAACGTGCGGATTAATTTGTCCCGTGTTCGCACCTTCATATGGTAATAGTAGGGAATTGTTTGCACCTGCCTCCTATACCTATTTCGGAATGACCAATACAGACATGAGCACACTACCCTGATCTCCCCTCACGTCAAATTGCCCTGTTCGGTGTGTTATAGATTCTCCATGTACTGCAACAAAAAGACAATGCAAGGGTCCCCTAGTCACTGTCGCAGGTATTGCATGCAGCAGCCGTGTGCAACGCTAACCAGGACAAGAGGCCGAGCAGCGATACTGGAGAGCTGCTCCAAACATTCCTTGTGCTTATTCTGCAGTTTTATACCAACTGCCACAAGACAAAAACACTATTCCTAGGTCACTATTCGCAGCTTTGGCTGCAACACAGACACTAAACTAAGATATAGATACAAACGCCCTGATTCGCTACTAGCAGTGGACTGTTTAAGTCGCGCCATGCGTCTTGCGTGGGGGGAGGGGTTTCACAGCTGTCCCTGATCGGGGGACGTTTGTTCTGGACACCGTAAAGCAACCACATCCTCCTTCCCTAATCGGTCCCTTGCGTCCCTGCACTATTTATTCCATAAGCACAGCGATTCTCCTGAACTCCATAATCCGGTGGGAATAAGATGTAATAATGAGCCTGGTATATTGATGTTCATGGCGGCTGCTTTGCATGGAACGCTCTCATCCCCGGCCTATGACAAGTGATGGATTAGTGGATATATAACATCTAAAATAACACCCTGAGTCTTTATTGTCCGTGTCGTGTTTGTGTAAACCCGGCACCCAACACATGTGATTTGTATGTCTGAGGAGGACAATGGTTATTTCCACCTGTCACTGATTCCGGGACAAATTGCAGCCGGATGTATTATACAGGGAGCAGCAGGGATTGCAGAGGGCATGCTTTATTCATAGGTACTACTAGGTCATTCCAGATAGCCTCAAACTGATTGGCGTTACCATTGCATTGCCGCACTGACCTTTTGGGGAAAACACAACGACCTCCTTAAACTCATTTACTTTAACATAAATATTTACATCGTCTTGAGAAAATAATTTTCTTGCATTGAATAATGCAGGATGTCAGATGGCGAGGTCCCCTGTTGGGGAATATTGATTCATGTTTATTATATGTTACACTATCAAGAACATCTGGACCAATGGAGACCTCCCATCAAGGACCCGCTGTTTTTCTATTGCCTGTAACATAGATATAGGGATGTAAGCGCATGCGCTTGCGGGGGAGGGGCGTGTCCAAACAGATCCCAGAGAATGCCCCTTCCCACATTATTTTTATGGAATACTGCAAGAAAATGTTCCTTTAATTAAAGGACACCTTTCAATATACTACCTTACCCGGGATTCAAACTCATAACATGTTCCATTCCAGTCAAACACCCTTCTCTTTAATAACAAGAAGCTCTAAGGATAAGTTCATGAAGTTGTTGCAGGTATTGGTGACAGAAGGGTGAGGGAAGGAAATAAGAAATCAGGAGTAATTAAAGATAAAGATAATTGAAATTTGCTGACAACAGCTCCCCCTACTCTGCAGCGCTGTGTGCCGGAAACGCTTCTCACCATCCTAGTGATAAGCACGCACTTAGCTCCTATAGCACTATATTAGCTGTCCATCGATGGGATCTGAGCTCACTGTGTATATATATATGTATACTGTCCTGCATCAGTCAACACAGACGCCTATGGTGTATTCAGCGCTCGCGTCAACTCCACGCGGTAGATGGAACGGGAGACTAGATGTGCGGTAATACTAGTATGTTTGGGGGCAGAATAAAAAGAACTTTCTATTGTGTCACTGGGATCTTACTCTCTCTATATCAGGCATGTCCAAACTGCGGCCCTCCAGCTGTGTGAAACTACACATCCCAGCATGCCTTGCCATAGCTTTATCATTCCCTAATAGTAAAACTGTGGCAAGGCATGATGGGACTTGTAGTTTCGCAACAGCTGGAGGGCCATAGTTTGGACATGCCTGGTCTATGTATTCGGATTTTCATATGGTGTATGGATGGCTAGGATTTAATGAGACATTTTTAGTGGCTCCAAAAGTCGGACGTTCGAATTTCTGAATCATTCCTGTAACTTGGTCAGTGTAATTGTGTGCAACTTTTCCGCTCGTTCTCACATCCAAGCCGACTTGTGGCGATTTATTTGGACAACTGGAATGGTTCACACTGTATATAGTATAACAGTTATATATAATCAGGATATAATCTCACACAACTGCTCTGTAAAGTCAGACATAATTACAGCTGGATTGTTTGGGCGAGGTACAATGTTTTACAGAATTACAGCACATTTGTAATGAATAAATATTTCAAAAATGATTTCTAGCTATAAAAATGATAAATATTTGTGTTTGGCAAAATCGCTCCTGTACTGTCATTTTTTTTATTCTTTTTCCCCCTGTTAAATGCATGCTATGCCCATGTGAATGCTAACTAGACACACAATCAGCTTTTTTCTTTTTGCTGAATAAAATGATATACAGCATGCCTATATTCTGTATGTAATTGTGACGGTATCGGATACAGTGGTTCCCAGACAAACACTGTAACAAATACAATGACCGCTAGATACAGTTCGCGTATCATTGTACGCTACTGTGTATTACAGTGTGCTGTCATTTTGTACTTGTAAATTCATGTAATCATTGCAAGGTTGAACACCTCTTGTCTATATTTATTTTTTATTTTTTTACAGTTTCTTATATAACGCAGCAGATTCCGTTGCACTTTACAATATCATTTGTTCCCCCCCCCCCCTCCACCAAATATTCTACTATGTCCTTTACAACCAAAATGGAATCTGATTTCACTGTGAACTGTTCCAGGCCGTGGTATGTTCCAGCACCTATAGAGCATTGATATATATATATATATAATTCCAGGAACGGGGTTA
This sequence comes from Crinia signifera, assembly GCF_055691185.1. NCBI lineage: Eukaryota > Metazoa > Chordata > Amphibia > Anura > Myobatrachidae > Crinia > Crinia signifera. Next base: position 160,393,372 of record NC_139223.1, on the reverse strand, counting down.
TGGCTACAAACTCTTATGTGAGGCCAAAGCAATGGCTAAATCAAGGTCATCTCTGTTACTGTATCAGGATCACTTTGCTAAAAGTAAAAAACTTCTATGGGTTAACCATTTCAGTACCGCCAGTTCCACTGTTAGTTCTGTCACCAAGAAATTGTGGCCTTTAGTACAAATGGATGCTTCCCTGGGTTTGTCGGATACCAGAATAATGCCGTGTTACACAAGAGGAAGGAGTGTGCGCGACATTGTCATGAAAACTGACGTTTCTAAACTCAGGGAAGCCAGCAGTGAACAATTTCTCTCAGCCAAGTTGGGTTGTTTTAAATGTTTAGGCTGTGCTACTTGTAGGGCACTTATGACAGGTGACACTTTCTGCCACCCATTGAGTGGTAAACGTTACTGCATTAGACATCGTGTTACGTGTACCACAAAATATATACATGATCAAGTGTCCGTGCTCATTGCACTACATTGGCAAGACGCCGCTCTTCAATCAAGTTAGCTCTAGAAAAGGGAACCAGCGACCAGCCGGTGGTGCGCCATTTTCTGGAGGCTCGCCATACAATACCCATGCTTAAGTATATGATCATTGATCATATCCCTCCATCATTACGGGGGGGGGGGGGGGGGGTGGTAATAGATCTAAGGCTCTGTTGAAGTGTGAGGCCCAATGGATCCATCGCCTTAATACTCTCTCCCCTAGAGGCCTGAATGAGAGTAAGGGGTTGCATTGTTTTTTATAGCATGCTGAGGGTTCTTGTTAAAAATTATAGTTAGGATTCCTTGAGGAGGCTCCTGTTATTCCTGTACGGTTTAGGACGATACTTTTGACAGGTGTATATACCTTTAATTGTTGCATCTTAATATTGACATTGTTTTTTCATTATTCAGCATCTTGTTTCTTTTCTTTTTTCTCTGCTTTCCTTTTTTCTCTTTTGATATTTTTTGTAGCATTATTTGATTTACTGCTGTGATGAGGGAATTTATTATTTTTCATGTATGTGTATTGTTTATGCATTATATTAGATTTTTTTATGCATTTTCTTTTGGGCGTTAGATAAGCCTTTTTTGTTGCCGCACTATTATTACTTTGTGTATATTTTTTGATGTACTGTATGAATGTAATTTCTTTCCCCTAGCACCTGGTAACATTGTATACTTATTCGCCTCTTTAAGGTAGCAGTTTTGTTTACTGTACATTGTAGCCGGCTCGGGAAGCCGCGCTGTTGTTATGTTGCCATGGTTACGTACGCAGGACCCGGCTCACAGGGAACGCCCTGACGCAATGACGCGCATGGGATGCGCGGGAGCATCTGGCGTCAGTGTGTGACCGTGGAGAGCCGGGAAACGGCGGGAACGCTTGATCTGGGCGGTACTTGGTGGTATGTATAAATGTATTTAAAAGGAGAAAAAATTAGCGCTATTGAGATAAAGGGGGGAGAGATAAAGCATAAGGAAAGGAAAGGTTAAAAGGAAAGAAAACACCTGAAAATAAAAATAATAAGCAATATGTTTAAAGCTCTTTTAAGAAAAGGTGGTTAGTCCGTGGTACCTGTACTATCCCTAACGCTATCCAAGCCGGCTGCAGGAAGCGATGTTACAGCGTGGTGCGGCGTGTAATAGCCGCTCGTCTGTGCTCCGTCTGCCGGGTGACGTCACTCAGTACGGCAGACACTGCAGAAGTTCCTGATGGACGGAGGAGACTTGGTAAGGCTTGGGGAGCCTGACAGGTTGATCCACGGACGAGCCTTTCAACGCGTTTCGTGCTATAAAAGCACTTTTTCAAGAATGGCTGTTTGGGCATATCTGTGTGTTTTTTATTCGGAAAAACTTTATTAAAAAAAACAGGAAACAGGTAAAAAACGGTGGGAACCGCATGTTGAAGTCCATCCATTTGTATTGGACTGTCATTTCGACAAATGTCGTAAAACAAGAGATACAAGGTGTTTTATAAAAATAGTAAAGAAGAGGGAAAAAGAGAAAAAAAGAAGAATAAATATAATTTGTAGGTGAAAATAAATTGATGGTGAAACTAGAAATATAATAATAAAAATAAATATGTTAAAAAATTAGTTATAAAAAGGCACTGAGTTCAAAATCGATATTCATTCCCTTCGGCATTAGGGTCTGCATTTCGTAGATCCATTTAGTCTCAGTTTGTTTCAAGAGCTTAATGTAGTCTCCGCCTCTCCAGTGGCGGTCAACTTTTTTTATTCCAATGCAGTGTAAGCCAGATGGGTTTTTATTGTGATGCAGTAAAAAATGGTTAGACAGACTGTGGGTAGTGAGGCCTCTTTTAATGTTGTAAATATGTTCAGAGAACCTTATTTTCAATTGACGTTTGGTCTGGCCAATATATTGGAGGTCACAAGGGCAGCTTAAAAGGTATATGACTCCTTCTGAGTCACAGGAGATATGTTCTTTGATGCTGTATTCTTGTTTGGTGATTTGAGATGAAAAAGTGGTAATTGGTTTGGTTGAAGCGTTCTTTTGGTTCTTGCAAGCTTTACAATTAAGACAGTAATGAAATCCTTTTGTTTTTCTCTCTTTCTTTTTTGGGGTTGATTTGATAAAGCTTGTCACTAGTTCTTGGCGGAGATTTCTGGCTTTTTTGTAAATTATTTTGGGTTTATTGGACAGGAGTGGTTTGAGGTCTTCATCCAGATGTAAAATGGGCCAGTTCTTCTTTAGAATATCTTCAAAGATCAGATGACTACTGTTAAATTGAGTGATGAAAGTGATGTCTTCGGGTAGGGATTGTTTTTTATTTTTGTATTTGATGGTTTCTTGGCGATTTAAGTTCATGACTGATGTTAGTTGATCATGGAGTGTTTTTTCTTTGTAGCCCTTTTCCAGAAAATTTTGTGTCATTTTTTCACTTTGCTCCAAGAAGGTTTTGTCATTAGTGCAGTTTCTCCGCAGCCTTTTGTATTGGCCCAGAGGGATGTTTTTTATCCAGTTTCTGTGGTGATTACTTTGGACAGGTAAAATGTTATTGCCATCAACGGGTTTGGTGTATGTTTTTGTCACAATGGTCCCTTCTTCAATGCTGATTTCCAAATCCAGGAACGTTATTTTTTCCTTACTGGTGACAGTGGTGAATTGCAAATTAAGAGTGTTGGTATTCAAATATTTGCAGAATTCGTTTAGTTCAGTGTCTGTGCCCCCCCAGACGAAGATAATGTCGTCAATGTATCTTTTCCATATGACTATGTTCTTCCGATGTGTACTGTCGATCCAGATAGAGTCTTCCTCCCATTTGGCGACAAATAAATTAGCATATGAAGGGGCGAAGGGGGTCCCCATCGCGGTCCCGCAGGTCTGGACATAGAATGTGTCATTGTCCCAAAAATAGTTATGACGCAATATATATTCGATTCCTTCCATAATGAAATTGATTTTGTTAGTCGCTAAAGTTGTCTTTGTCAAGTAGTGGTGAGTATGATTGCAACCTTCATCATGGCGGATTGAAGTATATAAGGAAGTGACATCACTGGTACATAGGGCCTTATTCTGGTTGGAGCGGCCGGGCCGTACGCGTACGTCCCGGGATTTTTTATGATCTGCGCATGCGTACATTCGCTAATGCGCAGGCGCGAACACTCCACGACGCTTACGGACGGGTCTCTACGAGCGAAAAAACCTATACGCGAGTGTACGGGCATTGGGGGCGGCATAGGGGCGTGATGAGGGGAGCGGCCGAAATAATGAGGGAAAATGGGCGTAAATATGGGCGTACACGGGGGTGTGCACCAAAAATGAGCGGTGCTACTACCGCACGATCGACTAAAGCACCGTTCATTTCGGACACAAAACAGGCGGCCACCAACCGCCATCTCAAACCACCCCTACAGATACCGCATGCCAGCGTGCGCCTGGATTTGCTAATTTACGCTGATTACTACCAAACACATACACCTGAATGTAATAACCAATGCTGCAGTCTATTAAGTCCAAACCATGATTTCACTACCTGCAAGCCTACACACAGCACTCAAACACATTGGAAGCTTATCTTTCGAAACTTCTCTACATTTAAAGGTTTGTTTAATTTAAGGTAAGAATCTTTGCAAGACCTGCTTATATATGCTAAGGTAGGTATTTGTTAAACAGTTATACACATTCACTACGTGCTTTCATAGACTTTACACAGTAGCACACTCAATCTACACAAGTCGACATGTGTCATCGTGTTCACTCTAATACAAACATAGGTTTTGTATTTAGGATACAATAACATAAACCACATCTAACACCTACAAAGGATGTTTCAGCAATGTTTTAAGCCCATGGCCACTATTTTGCACATTATTTAATTCAATCAATTAATTTTCATAATTATAGTTGAAAGGCAAGATTTGCAGTGCCATATATGTGAAGGGTATGTCAGCGTACACGGACGTACTCTCACGAGCGGTGACATAAGCTGACTTTTCTATTGAAAACAATAGGGACCCGTCCGTGCTAGCTGGCGTACGCTCAGATAGCCGCAAGAAGTCGGTGGGAAGACGGACGAGAGACGTCCGTAAACGGTGGTGTATGCTCAATTGTACGCCAGTTGTCGGAGTGTAAGGGCTGGCCCGTCCGTGTACGTTGGCGTACGCACATTTGTACGCCACTCCCCTTCGACGTTGTTTCTGGCCGTACGTATGCGGCTGAGTTGTGGGTGGACTTAACCCCAACGGCCGCGTATGGATAGCGTACGTTGTTTTGGAACGTACGCACGTTTGGCCGCTACGATCAGAATAAGGCCCATAGAGTGTAGTTGTCCTTCCACTCTAGATTTTCTAAAATTTGAAGAATGTGAATGGTGTCCTTGAGGTAACTGGGTTGGGTACAGACTATGGGTTGTAAAAATGAATCAAGAAAAACTGAGAGATTGGATGAAATGGAATTGATACCGGAGACAATTGGGCGGCCGGGTGGATTCGTGGGGTTTTTATGTATCTTGGGCAAACAATAAAAGGTTGGTATCTTTGGATGTTCGATTTTAATGAATTTATATTCATTCTGATTTATGATACCAAGTGCTTCATCCAGAATGTCTGTTAGCTCCTTTTGGAAATTGGTAGTGGGGTCATTGGTGAGAATCTGATAAGTGACTGTGTCTGAAAGTAGTCTGGATATTTCCTCTACAGCCTCTTTTTCGTTTTCGTTTTGATTTTTCTGTCTTTTGTTCCTTGGTGTGGCATCTGGTGGCTTTTTTTGCCCCTGGTTCAGGCTGTAGAGGCGGAACCAGAAAAACAACAAACAAGATAGATGATGGAAAAACAACTATTTTCAATCTTAGCAGTAGAACACTACTCGAAGATGATCTTTCCCTACTACAAAAAGGACTTAAATTCGCCCCAGACTCCAACATTAACAAATTCAATCTATATATTGATACCCACAAATTCATCAGAAAACTCAATATAAAAAAATTCTTTGCAAAAAAATCATCAGTAATATCAGAAACAACTAATATTCAGGACCATACTACCTTCAAACCACAATCCACATTCAACCCCACTTTCTGCAAGAGCTCATATATTGACACCTTCCAGAAATCCATAGAGAGAGACATTGACAACATTCCCATCAAAACAAAAAAATCGATTAGCTTGTCCCAGGGGAACGAGAAGCATTGAAAACCCTAAGGGAAGACAAATCAATTATCATCAAACCGGCCGATAAAGGCGGAGGAGTAGTGATACTGGACAAAGTGATGTACGAAGAGGAAATATCCAGACTACTTTCAGACACAGTCACTTATCAGATTCTCACCAATGACCCCACTACCAATTTCCAAAAGGAGCTAACAGACATTCTGGATGAAGCACTTCTCTTGGGTATCATAAATCAGAATGAATATAAATTCATTAAAATCGAACATCCAAAGATACCAACCTTTTATTGTTTGCCCAAGATACATAAAAACCCCACGAATCCACCCGGCCGCCCAATTGTCTCCGGTATCAATTCCATTTCATCCAATCTCTCAGTTTTTCTTGATTCATTTTTACAACCCATAGTCTGTACCCAACCCAGTTACCTCAAGGACACCATTCACATTCTTCAAATTTTAGAAAATCTAGAGTGGAAGGACAACTACACTCTATGTACCAGTGATGTCACTTCCTTATATACTTCAATCCGCCATGATGAAGGTTGCAATCATACTCACCACTACTTGACAAAGACAACTTTAGCGACTAACAAAATCAATTTCATTATGGAAGGAATCGAATATATATTGCGTTATAACTATTTTTGGGACAATGACACATTCTATGTCCAGACCTGCGGGACCGCGATGGGGACCCCCTTCGCCCCTTCATATGCTAATTTATTTGTCGCCAAATGGGAGGAAGACTCTATCTGGATCGACAGTACACATCGGAAGAACATAGTCATATGGAAAAGATACATTGACGACATTATCTTCGTCTGGGGGGGCACAGACACTGAACTAAACGAATTCTGCAAATATTTGAATACCAACACTCTTAATTTGCAATTCACCACTGTCACCAGTAAGGAAAAAATAACGTTCCTGGATTTGGAAATCAGCATTGAAGAAGGGACCATTGTGACAAAAACATACACCAAACCCGTTGATGGCAATAACATTTTACCTGTCCAAAGTAATCACCACAGAAACTGGATAAAAAACATCCCTCTGGGCCAATACAAAAGGCTGCGGAGAAACTGCACTAATGACAAAACCTTCTTGGAGCAAAGTGAAAAAATGACACAAAATTTTCTGGAAAAGGGCTACAAAGAAAAAACACTCCATGATCAACTAACATCAGTCATGAACTTAAATCGCCAAGAAACCATCAAATACAAAAATAAAAAACAATCCCTACCCGAAGACATCACTTTCATCACTCAATTTAACAGTAGTCATCTGATCTTTGAAGATATTCTAAAGAAGAACTGGCCCATTTTACATCTGGATGAAGACCTCAAACCACTCCTGTCCAATAAACCCAAAATAATTTACAAAAAAGCCAGAAATCTCCGCCAAGAACTAGTGACAAGCTTTATCAAATCAACCCCAAAAAAGAAAGAGAGAAAAACAAAAGGATTTCATTACTGTCTTAATTGTAAAGCTTGCAAGAACCAAAAGAACGCTTCAACCAAACCAATTACCACTTTTTCATCTCAAATCACCAAACAAGAACACAGCATCAAAGAACATATCTCCTGTGACTCAGAAGGAGTCATATACCTTTTAAGCTGCCCTTGTGACCTCCAATATATTGGCCAGACCAAACGTCAATTGAAAATAAGGTTCTCTGAACATATTTACAACATTAAAAGAGGCCTCACTACCCACAGTCTGTCTAACCATTTTTTACTGCATCACAATAAAAACCCATCTGGCTTACACTGCATTGGAATAAAAAAAGTTGACCGCCACTGGAGAGGCGGAGACTACATTAAGCTCTTGAAACAAACTGAGACAAAATGGATCTACGAAATGCAGACCCTAATGCCGAAGGGAATGAATATCGATTTTGAACTCAGTGCCTTTTTATAACTAATTTTTTAACATATTTATTTTTATTATTATATTTCTAGTTTCACCATCAATTTATTTTCACCTACAAATTATATTTATTCTTCTTTTTTTCTCTTTTTCCCTCTTCTTTACTATTTTTATAAAACACCTTGTATCTCTTGTTTTACGACATTTGTCGAAATGACAGTCCAATACAAATGGATGGACTTCAACATGCGGTTCCCACCGTTTTTTACCTGTTTCCTGTTTTTTTTAATAAAGTTTTTCCGAATAAAAAACACACAGATATGCCCAAACAGCCATTCTTGAAAAAGTGCTTTTATAGCACGAAACGCGTTGAAGGGCTCGTCCGTGGATCAACCTGTCAGGCTCCCCAAGCCTTACCAAGTCTCCTCCGTCCATCAGGAACTTCTGCAGTGTCTGCCGTACTGAGTGACGTCACCCGGCAGACGGAGCACAGACGAGCGGCTATTACACGCCGCACCACGCTGTAACATCGCTTCCTGCAGCCGGCTTGGATAGCGTTAGGGATAGTACAGGTACCACGGACTAACCACCTTTTCTTAAAAGAGCTTTAAACATATTGCTTATTATTTTTATTTTCAGGTGTTTTCTTTCCTTTTAACCTTTCCTTTCCTTATGCTTTATCTCTCCCCCCTTTATCTCAATAGCGCTCATTTTTTCTCCTTTTAAATTGCAATTTTTATTGAGCTGCTGTGAAAAACCCTCCCAGTTTTTAGCGCAGTGTACCCCCATTTTTCATGTATAAATGAATGTATTTTTTGTTATGTCTTTTATCCTGAAGAAGGACCCAATAAAGTTGGTTCGAAATGTTGAGATATAACTGCTGGTTTCCTGCCTATGTTTTGAGATGAGTGCCGCCATCTGTACGCTATATATATATATATATATATATATATATATATATATATATATATATATATATATAATGTTAGGTTGAAGACCGCACTCTCACGGTGGAAGAAATACGTCAGCGGTGGGGTGTCCTGTGAAGGGGTGCAGAGTGTACTCCGAACTCCAATTAATAGAAAGTTGTTTCTCTAAGACAGAGACACAGGCACTCGCCACTTTATCCAAAAATAACTCAGATTTTTGGTAAAAATAAATAAAGTTTATTTCTCAAATGAGCCAGCAGGTCAAAGAGGTTAGACACATCACCAAACTCTGACGTTTCGGTCCGTCAGCTCCATGCTGGTTTGCATGAAGCTCCTATATGACTTTGCTGTACCCTATATCTCACCTGAAAACGCTCCTTGATAAAGGTCCATTATTGACGGACCGAAACGTCGGAGTTTGGTGATGTGTCTAACCTCTTTGACCTGCTGGCTCATTTGAGAAATAAACTTTATTTATTTTTACCAAAAATCTGAGTTATTTTTGGATAAAGTGGCGAGTGCCTGTGTCTCTGTCTTAGAGAAACGACTTTCTATATATATATATATATATATATATATATATATATATATATATATATATATATATATATATATATATATATATATATATATATATATATATATATATATATATATATATATATATATATATATATAGCGCCTCCATCCACTGTGTGCCGGCTGCACCTGATAACACCCCTTAAATGTTCACAGGCTGAACATGTAATATCCAGCTATTCCCTGATTGATACAGTTGTGAAGTCATGGCGGCTGCGTGCTGCCTCCGCCCGGCTGCCCCACACAGGACCGGCAGAACGCCACTTGTGTGGTGGAACAGGATTTGTGGACATCCTCCCATTACAGTCATCCATCGTTATACTGCTTTAGTGCCTCATTCGAGCTGCACAATGTGGGATTTGCATTCAGCGTCTCGCACGAAGCAGCTGGGAAGAGTGGCCTCATTAATTAGTGCCGCAAGAAATCATTCCCTAACAAGCCTGCTCGCCATCTACGCCGTGCACTTCAGCAAACAGATCGGCACAACAGTTTGCATCTACTATTACTTATTCCTCCTAATGACCTTCTAAATGTGTCTTCTGCTCCATCGCGGTGTGTGAGGATTCAGATCTGCTTCTGCTGTCATGTATTGTACGACCCACAAGCCCAATATATACAGTATGATCCACTCACATGCTGAGAAGTAAGGGCCTGTTACCTACAGTGCTGCCAGGGTATAGTGTTCATATGTACTGTGAGGTGGACTGGTGGATACGGAATACAGTGTAAGCGGCACCGGGGCAGGGGCTGATGTGACTGATACGCTCTCTGTAATGTGTGTACATGTGATAGGGAATATAGGGTGTAAGCACCACTGGGGCAGGGGCTGATGTGACTGATACGCTCTCTGTAATGTGTGTACATGTGATAGGGAATATAGAGTGTAAGCACCACTGGGGCAGGGGCTGATGTGACTGATACGCTCTCTGTAATGTGTGTACATGTGATAGGGAATATAGGGTGTAAGCAGCACTGGGGCAGGGACTGATGTGACTGATACGCTCTCTGTAATGTGTGTACATGTGATAGGGAATATAGGGTGTAAGCAGCACTGGGGCAGAGACTGATGTGACTGATACGCTCTCTGTAATGTGTGTACATGTGATAGGGAATATAGAGTGTAAGCAGCACTGGGGCAGGGACTGATGTGACTGATACGCTCTCTGTAATGTGTGTGTACATGTGATAGGGAATATAGAGTGTAAGCACTGGGGCTGGGGCTGATGTGACTGATACGCTCTGTGTAATGTGTGTGTACATGTGATAGGGTATATAGAGTGTAAGCAGCACTGGGGCAGGGGCTGATGTGACTGATACGCTCTCTGTAATGTGTGTACATGTGATAGAGAATATAGAGTGTAAGCACCACTGGGGCAGGGACTGATGTGACTGATACGCTCTCTGTAATTTATGTGTACATGTGATAGGGAATATAGAGTGTAAGCAGCACTGGGGCAGGGACTGATGTGACCGATACGCTCTCTGTAATGTGTGTGTACATGTGATAGGGAATATAGAGTATAAGCAGCACTGGGGCAGGGACTGATGTGACTGATACGCTCTCTGTAATGTGTGTACATGTGATAGGGAATATAGAGTGTAAGCACCACAGGGGCTGATGTGATTGGTACGCTCTCTGTAATGTGTGTACATGTGATAGGGAATATAGAGTGTAAGCACCACTGGGGCAGGGGCTGATGTGACTGGTACGCTCTCTGTAATGTATGTACATGTGATAGGGAATATAGAGTGTAAGCAGCACTGGGGCAGGTGCTGATGTGACTGATACGCTCTCTGTAATGTGTGTGTACGTGTGATAGGGAATATAGAGTGTAAGCACCACTGGGGCAGGGACTGATGTGACTGATACGCTCTCTGTAATGTGTTAGCAAGTGGAATGGGATCCGTTCTGCAGCGCTGGACAATATGAATAAATTTACTGGAAATCCCAAAGAGAAGCAGTCCACTCCGTAGTTTCAAGGTAAAAAAAGTACTGAATGCTTTATTAAATAAAAAGTCACATAAAAGGAAGAAAATTTCCTTAAAAAATCACACAAAAACAGTCTAAAAGTATATAAAAAAGGATTCACTCTCTTCTTTGCATAGGAGAGAAAACAATTTAAAGGTAGCTCACCAGATTCTTGGAGACGCAAGTATCCCTGTATACTCCAGACTGCACTATAGGTCCTTATGGTGGGTACACCTATCTAGGTGTATGGGGTGTTTCAGGGCTGGGAGGCCGTTCTGCCACTACGGTTACCTCTCTAGTCCTTATGGATTCCCCAGATCTCAGCTCCACCCGGACTCACGGTATTGCGCTTTGGGTTCTGGAAGCCGCACTGCCACTACGGTTATTCCTTCCTCCTTCTGCGCTCACCTGCAGATCTTTACTGTGTAGTGTATCTGGATGGGTACTTTCAGGACAAAGGAACCGTACTGCCACTTGGGTCCTAAGTCCTTACTCTTCCCCAAAAGGGATCCCCGGTGTCTGGTATAACACGGAATGGAGGGCCGCACTGCCACTGCGGTTTATTTCCCTTGCGTGGTTCCCCGTCCCGGGTCCTGTTTAAAGAGTGTCCGGCTTTGATGTAAAGTGCAGGCACACTCCTCCGCCTCTGCTGCCTGCGCTTGCAGCGTTTGGCGGGCACACAGGTCCAAAAGTTCTTAGCTGGATACTGTGTGATAATACAGGGGACTCTGGTCTGTTTGGAGTCTGGTCTTTTCTCCTTCTCTCCACAAGCAATATCCTCCAGCTGCTCACCAACTAGTTTCTACCAATTATGGTCTTTGTCAAGGTTTATTTAATAAAGCATTCAGTACTTTTTTTTACCTTGAAACTACGGAGTGGACTGCTTCTCTTTGGGATTTCCAGTAAATTTATTCATATTGTCCAGCGCTGCAGACCGGTTCCCATTCCACTTGCTAACATTTGTACCTTTTTTGGGTGTTATTGAGATTGAAACACCATTTGAGAACCACTGCAGCAGAGGGATTAAGGAGCGCTAGAGAATTCCCGGAACTCTGCTTTTTTCACAAGCTCTCTGTAATGTGTGTGTACATGTGATAGGGAATATAGAGTGTAAGCACCACTGGGGCAGGGGCTGATGTGACTGATACGCTCTCTGTAATGTGTGTGTACATGTGATAGGGAATATAGAATGTAAGCAGCACTGGGGCAGGGGATGATGTGACTGATACGCTCTCTGTAATGTGTGTGTACATGTGATAGGGAATATAGAGTGTAAGCACCACTGGGGCAGGGGCTGATGTGACTGATATGCTCTCTGTAATGTGTGTACATGTGATAGGGAATATAGAGTGTAAGCACCACTGGGGCAGGGGCTGATGTGACTGGTACGCTCTCTGTAATGTGTGTGTACATGTGATAGGGAATATGGGGCCTTATTTTGGTTCATTCTTTCTGACAAAATCCTTCTTAGATGGACAAAACCATGTGCACTGCAGGGGGGGCAGATGTAACATGTGCCGAGAGAATTAGATTTGGGTGAGTAATTTTGTTCCTGTGCAAGGAAAATACTGACTGCTTTATTTTTACACTGCAATATAGATCTCACTTTGAAGTAAAACCTCACCCAAATCTAATTCTCTCTGCACATGTTACATCTGCCCCACCTGCAGTGCACATGGTTTTGCCCATCTAAGAAGGATTTTGTCAGAAAGAATGAACCAAAATAAGGCCCATAGAGTGTAAGCAGCACTGGGGCAGGGGCTGATGTGACTGATACGCTCTCTGTAATGTGTGTGTACATGTGATAGGGAATATAGAGTGTAAGCAGCACTGGGGCAGGGGCTGTTGTGACTGATACGCTCTCTGTAATGTGTGTACGTGTGATAGGGAATATAGAGTGTAAGCACCACTGGGGCAGGGGCTGATGTGACTGATACGCTCTCTGTAATGTGTGTACATGTGATAGGGAATATAGAGTGTAAGCACCACTGGGGCAGGGGCTGATGTGACTGGTACGCTCTCTGTAATGTGTGTGTACATGTGATAGGGAATATAGAGTGTAAGCAGCACTGGGGCAGGGGCTGATGTGACTGATACTGTAATAGCTAAGGCGACATGCCAGTCTTTCTGCTTTGCCATCAGAGCAGGACATGGAGATGTTTGCAGGCACTTGCACAGCTGTATAGCACAAGTGGGTATTTATCCTTACATCACTCGGATGCTGTTACATACATTCTCATCTCCACATTAGACCTATGTTCTCCAAATGAGCAGGAAGAGGAGAATAATGCTGACATTAGTAAATATTTTTTTTATTTTCTCGGATAATGAGAACAATATAAATACTGGATCATGTGTCACATGTATCAGAGCTTTGTAATTTGAGTTAAGATTTAAAATAAGTCGGCTACAGGACGCACACAGTAATAGCACCTCACTATACAGGGTTGTAGCCAACCATACATACGGTTATCCCCCCATCATGTGCATGGCTTGAGTCAACTAGAATGGTCTGTTCCCCATTACAAAACATCCTAGAGTCCCTGTGTTTTCTGTGAGTACCCTCAGACCATACACGTAGGCTTCTGTCCGCTGTCTATTACTGCCAATATTCTTTATTGTCTATATGGTCTGTATTGTTAGTAAGACCCATTCTGACCGGTGGTTGTTGCCCCTGGAGATTACGTGACACGAGATGGGCAGCATGTAAAAGAAATCTAAGGAATGTTTGTGCTGTTTATTTAGAACTAAACAAGGAAAATAAGAATAAAAATCCCTCTTTCCGCCCCTTGGGGGCAACAGAGATTTAGTGAGCGGAATGGAAGATAATAAGAGATTGGGAATTGTGTCTCTGGGTAGTGCGGAACCTTCTCCATATAAAGGAGACATTTCTCTCTTCCCTCACTTTCAGCTCTATCATCTTAATCTTGTTAAATAGATGAAATATTAATTGAAAATAAAATGGGGCCTTTCAGTGATTTGTAGTTGTGTATGTCAGTAACGTATACGGGGAATTGTGAAACCATTCAGTGCTTGGGGAATTGTGCTTTGTAATTTACACATCTACATTTATATGGGTTTTAGGTATATATACAGTATACACACACACAGACTGTCAGTTATCAGACTGACAATTCCATCACAAAATGATGGTTCAGGTCGATGTTTCAGAACGTTTATCCGTAAGTCCCTAAGGACTGAAACCTAGAACTGAACCACCTTTGTTTGATGTCTTTCTTGAATATCGCATGTATGTAACTCTATTTGGACACACGTGACTGTACCTTGGAGGGCACCGTGGTGAAGGTGTAATATATTGTTCTGGTGTGTCGCTACCTGCTTTTCTTGTATGTGTGTTCGATTTCTCTGTACACATATAAGAAAGCAATCAGCAGTAGCATCTGAAATATTACAGCACTACATTCTATACAGATATGGGGGATGGGTCACAAGGTGTCTATGGGTGGTAGGGATGGGTCACACCACGTCTGTAGGTGGTAGGGATGGGTCAAACCGTGTCTGTGGGTGGTAGGGATGGGTCACACAGTGTCTGTAGGTAGTAGGGATGGGTCACACGTGTCTGTAGGTAGTAGGGATGGGTCACACGGTATCTGTAGTTGGTGGGGACGGGTCACACGGCGTCTGTAGGTGGTAGGGATAGGTCACACGTGTCTGTAGGTGGTAGGGATAGGTCACACGTGTCTGTAGGTGGTAGGGATGTGTCACACGGTGTCTGTAGGTGGTAGTGACGGGTCACACGGTGTCTTTAGGTGGTAGGGACGGGTCACACGGTGTCTGTAGGTGGTAGGGATGGGTCACACGTGTCTGTAGGTGGTAGGGACGGGTCACACGGTGTCTATAGGTGGTAGGGACGGGTCACACGGTGTCTGTAGGTGGTAGGGACGGGTCACACGCGTCTGTAGGTGGTAGGGATGGGTCACACGTCATCTGTAGGTGGTAGGGACGGGTCACACGTCATCTGTAGGTGGTAGGGACGGGTCACACGGTGTCTGTAGGTGGTATGGACGGGTCACGCGGTGTCTGGGTGGTAGGGATGGGTCACGCGGTGTCTGGGTGGTAGGGATGGGTCACGCGGTGTCTGTGGGTGGTAGGGATGGGTCACGCGGTGTCTGGGTGGTAGGGATGGGTCACGCGGTGTCTGTGGGTGGTAGGGACGGGTCACACGGCGTCTGTAGGTGGTATGGATGGGTCACGCGGTGTCTGGGTGGTAGGGATGGATCACGCGGTGTCTGTGGGTGGTAGGGATTGGTCACGTGGTGTCTGGGTGGTAGGGATGGGTCACTCGCAGTGTTCCCTCTAAGCTGTGCGCACGTGCGCGCGCACACAACTCGACAAGCGTGCGCTCAGACATTACAACAGAGCGCACAAAGCAGCAGTGGTCCCTTTTTGCAGTTGTGGACTCAATTAATGTGTGTTTCACCCATTAACTACATCATGTGCTGTGTTTTGAATGTTTAAATGTTTAATATCATTTTGAAGTAAAGTTAACACAAATGCTGAACATCATTTTGCAGTTATATATAAGTGACGCACAAAAATGTAAATTTCCTTCCAAAGTTGCACAGCCAAAATCTTTTGCCGCACACAGGCTTCGTAAAATTAGAGGGAACATTGGTCACGCGGTGTCTGTGGGTGGTAGGGACGGGTCACACGGCGTCTGTAGGTGGTAGGGATGGGTCACACCACGTCTGTAGGTGGCAGGGATGGCTCACACTTGTCTGTGGGTGGTAGGGATGGGTCACACGTGTCTGTAGGTAGTGGGGATGGGTCACACATGTCTGTAGGTAGTAGGGATGGGTCACACGGTGTCTGTAGGTGGTGGGGACGGGTCACACAGCATCTGTAGGTGGTAGGGATAGGTCACACATGTCTGTAGGTGGTAGAGATAGGTCCCACGTGTCTGTAGGTGGTAGGGATGTGTCACACGGTGTCTGTAGGTGGTAGGGACGGGTCACACGGTGTCTGTAGGTGGTAGGGACGGGTCACACGGTGTCTGTAGGTGGTAGGGACGGGTCACACGTGTCTGTAGGTGGTAGGGACGGGTCACACGGCATCTGTAGGTGGTAGGGACGGGTCACACGGCATCTGTAGGTGGTAGGGACGGGTCACACGGCGTCTGTAGGTGGTAGGGACGGGTCACACGGCGTCTGTAGGTGGTAGGGATGTGTCGCACGGTGTCTGTAGGTAGTAGGGATGGGTCACACGTGTCTGTAGGTAGTAGGGAGGGGTCACACGTGTCTGTAGGTGGTGGGGATGTGTCACACGGTGTCTGTAGGTGGTGGGGATGGGTCACACGTGTCTGTAGGTAGTAGGGATGGGTCACACGTGTCTGTAGGTAGTAGGGACGGGTCACACGGTGTCTGTAGGTGGTAGGGACGGGTCACACGGTGTCTGTAGGTGGTAGGGATGGGTCACACGTGTCTGTAGGTAGTAGGGATGGGTCACACGGTGTCTAGGTGGTAGGGACGGGTCACGTGGCGTCTGTAGGTGGTAGGGATGGGTCACACGGTGTCTGTAGGTGGTAGGGATGGGTCACATGGCGTCTGTAGGTGGTAGGGATGGGTCACGCGGCGTCTGTAGGTAATAGGGACGGGTCACACGGTGTCTGTAGGTGGTAGGGACGGGTCACACAGCATCTGTAGGTGGTAGGGATAGGTCCCACGTGTCTGTAGGTGGTAGGGATGTGTCACACGGCGTCTGTAGGTGGTAGGGACGGGTCACGCGGCGTCTGTAGGTGGTAGGGACGGGTCACGCGGTGTCTGTAGGTGGTAGGGATGGGTCACGCGGCGTCTGTAGGTGGTAGGGACGGGTCACGTGTCTGTAGGTGGTAGGGACGGGTCACGCGGTGTCTGTAGGTGGTAGGGACGGGTCACACGTGTCTGTAGGTGGTAGGGACGGGTCACGCGGCGTCTGTAGGTGGTAGGGACGGGTCACACGGCGTCTGTAGGTAATAGGGACGGGTCACACGTGTCTGTAGGTAATAGGGACGGGTCACATCGCGTCTGTAGCTGGCAAACAAATTTTCCAAACTATTTGTATAAAATGGATATAAATCTCTTGACTTCGCGTTGCAGCCACATACATATGAAAATGGTCCATTTAATAGAAAGCTTCTGGGATTATGCATACGTCATAAATCAGAGAGCGTTGGAAGGCTGATATTATGCATTTTAATCCACCCATGATTGATGGCGTTACAAAGTCTCTGAGCGTTTGGGGGAAAGATTTTCAACATCGTATTTTAAAATGAGAAATGTTTGATGAAAGTTCTCAGCGCTGGACGGTTTGTGATAGAAAAAGTGAATTCAATGCAATCCATCAATCAGCTTTGGAGTTCCACCGACTCAGCAACTCCTGCGGTGTAAGCGGAATATCTGATATGGTTCTGTGTAGGGCAATGCTGTGAGTAGAATCTGATGAACTGACCGGACCGCACCGTGTTAGGAGATTAGGTTGTTTCATTCGATATTGTAGTTACTTGTCCCCTAATTCCCAGCCCTTCATAATGATGTCACAACATAACGGTGATGTCAGCACCAGTGGCTGTCTGCACCCAAATGGAGCGACACTTGATTTGTTCTGTCGAGCATGATCTAGTGACCTCTAGCATGCAAACACTTGAATCCCCCCAAAGAGTGGAGGAGCAGTGTTGGCCTTTCATTCTATAGACTATATCCATAGCTCTGTCCAACTCCGACTTGGATACAACTTAACAACATTGGTTATTACATATTATGGATTTATGAGAACTTTAGTAAATGTGTTGTCATCTGTTGGTGTTCCTCCGCTAACAATTGTGGTGTCGCTAGTGGACTCCTTCAAGTTCCTGGGGACCACAATCTCCTGGGACCTTACATGGGGGCCCAACACTGATACTATTGTTGGAAAAGCACAGCAGAGGCTATTCTTCCTTAGGCAACTGAGAAAGTTCAACATCCCACAGAAGCTTCTGTTCCTCTTCTACTCCGCAATTGTGGAGTCTGTACTGTGCTCCTCGATACTGGTCTGGTGCGGCTCCGCCAGCGAGAGAGAGACAAATGCAGACTCCAAAAGGTAGTCAGAACTGTGGAGAAGATAATCGGAACGGACCTTCCCTCTGTCCAGGACCTGCACCTGTCCAGAGCAAAAAAGCGGGCAACGAAGACAGACAAGGACCAACTACATCCTGGCCATGGCTTGTTTAACCTGCTGCCATCAGGCAGACACTACAGGGCTATTCCCACCAGGTCCACCAGAAGCCTAAAAAGTTTCTTCCCTCAATCGGATCACCTGCTGACACGTGAACTCATGAACACCTCACTGTCTAGTCGCGCCATAACCCTTTGCACATTATCTAACACGGTGTCCCCTCGGAATAACTTTCTGTATGACTGTACATGTTCCCCCACCTGTTTATATTGTTTATACTGTGTACTTGTTACCCACCCGGCTGCTGCACAGCAAACCGAAAACAAATTCCTAGTATAAGCAAATATACCTGGCCAATAAAGCTGATATACAATCATTCTGATCCATCAGATGTGAATATATACAACAAATACAGATTGTAATACCATCCGTCATTTTTCTGTTTGTTCTCGTGTGAGAGATTCAGTAACTCCTGAACACTTAGTGATATTCCTTGTATATAATTCACCCTGTATTTATGTTCCTGCGCGGTTATGCCCCCCCGCCGACCGGAGACCACGATCACATCTGCTTTTAGGTTCAATCTTTTATGGTTCAATAAATAAAGATGAAATGATAATATATCTATAGGAATTGT
Organism: Crinia signifera; assembly: GCF_055691185.1. Lineage (NCBI taxonomy): Eukaryota > Metazoa > Chordata > Amphibia > Anura > Myobatrachidae > Crinia > Crinia signifera. The sequence continues at coordinate 160,374,635 of NC_139223.1, read as the reverse complement.
GAAATGGGGAATTATGGAGAAATGCGATAATTAGGGGGTGGGGGGCACAAATCTGTGATACAATCACTGATTATCGAACCTTCTTTTACAGTCACCAATGTCAGTGAATCAAAGACACAAACTGACCTTTATCCGGTGGGAAACCGCCAATAAACAGGTATTTTATTTAAACAAAGTGATCATCAGTTTATAACTGTTGTCACTTTTTTTATAAATTGATTAGGCACATTCATCTTTTTATCTATAAATGTGACTTATTGAAGTTTGTTGAAGGTCCCAAAGTAGTGGCATGCTTACGTTACAGCGGCGGGCTCACGTTACAGCGGCGGGCTTACGTTACATCTGAGTCAATGTTTCTAATGAAATGCGCGGCTGCGGAGTCTCTTATATGAAAGTAATCCGGATTTAATGACCGTATAATGATGACGTGTAGGGGTATTCTGGTAATACGGCTGAGTCCTGCTGAACGCAGTAATGTGAAGTTGCGGACTGGCAGCAGACGGGGAGTTTGAAATTGATGTGGCGTTGGGCGCAGAGTTCCAGTAAAGGGACCGCACAGGCCATATAATCACTAAAGTGCTCTCAGCGCCACTTGCTGACATCATTAATCGTCTGTGATAGATGGCTGCCGACACAGCGCCGGTCGCCGGGCTCAGTCCTACATATCGCCCCTGCTTTGTATAATGCACATGCTATGCCTGGCGGCTGCATTTGTGTGACAGGTTAATCTATCACGGGTAATCGATCTGATTAGTATGGAGATGATTGTAGTAATGGCGCAGCAGGCCAGGTGCGCCGCGCCTATTGCTCTACGCTTCATGCTTAGCTTGCACCGCGGAGAATACGGCAGCAGGCTTCCCAGGTAGAAGATTAATTCTCTGACATGGTCTCTAAGTGGTTTTGCATCGTGAGTGGAGGCTTCCGTTAAATTAAACGTTTGCTCTCGGCGCTTACAGGTTATGTTCTCTAATGCAGAACCTGAAGCAGCGACAACTTCTAGAATAGAGGGAATATGTGACCTAGTTATTATTTACATGGCGAGTAGGACAGAACGTTATCTAAGCCTAGTAGGACTGAAATGGCTTCAACAAATCCCCCCCCCCCCCCGCCAAAGGAGTACAGTGTATGGTGTATAATCTAAAGACACCAGACGATAGGGGCCGCGGCCGATATTATTAACAATATTGTGCCCACAAACTGAACGATATCGGTAACCAATATCCATGACGTCACTGGGACCCGCTGAACATGTCGTTAGCTAATTAACAAGCAGAAGACATCAATCATCGTTAACCATGCATGGGAGCGCGTAGTGTTAACAATATTAGGTATACACCCTAGACGATACTCGGGAAAGCCGTTTTACTATATCCTCTAGCCCCGGCATGTCGAAACTATGGCCCCCAGCTGTTGTGAAACTACAAGTCCCATCATGCCTTGCTATAAGGGAATGCTAAATCTATAGCAAGGCATGCTGGGAAGTGTAGTTTCACAACAGCTGGAGGGCCACAGTTTAAACCTGCCTGCTCTAGTCGGTATGGGACTTAAGTGTCAAATATTAAAAACATTGGGCCAGATGCACCAAGCTTCAAAAAGTGATACAGCGTAGAGAGATAGATAGCAGCCAGTTATCTCCTATGTTACAGGATGTTTTTTTAAATGACAGTTAGGAGCAGTTTGGATGGTGCATTATCAGTCTTTGAAGCTTAAGGTATCTGGTCAATTCTGAGCAGTGGGTAGTTTGCAGCGGTGAGCAGTGGGTAGTTTGCAGCAAGCAGTGGTGAGCAGTGGGTAGTTTGCAGCAAGCAGTGGTGAGCAGTGGGTAGTTTGCAGCAAGCAGTGGTGAGCAGTGGGTAGTTTGCAGCAAGCAGTGGTGAGCAGTGGGTAGTTTGCAGCAAGCAGTGGTGAGCAGTGGGTAGTTTGCAGCAAGCAGTGGGTAGTTTGCAGCAAGCAGTGGTGAGCAGTGGGCAGTTTGTAGCGATTAGTGGGGAGCAGTGGGTAGTTTGCAGTGATTAGTGGGGAGCAGTTTGCAGTGATTAGTGGGGAGCAGTGGGTAGTTTGCAGTGATTAGTGGTGAGCAGTGGGTAGTTTGCAGTGAGCAGTGGGCAGTTTGCAGCGATTAGTGGGGAGCAGTGGGTAGTTTGCAGCGATTAGTGTGGAGCAGTGGGTAGTTTGCAGAGATTAGTGGTGAGCAGTGGGTAGTTTGCAGCAAGCAGTGGTGGGCAGTTTGCAGTGATTAGTGGGGAGCAGTGGGTAGTTTGCAGTGATTATTTGGGAGCAGTGGGTAGTTCGCAGCAAGCAGTGGTGAGCAGTGGGCAGTTTGCAGTGATTAGTGGGGAGCAGTGGGTAGTTTGCAGTGATTAGTGGGGAGCATTGGGTAGTTTGCAGTGATTAGTGGGGAGCAGTGGGTAGTTTGCAGCAAGCAGTGGTGAGCAGTGGGTAGTTTGCAGTGATTAGTGGGGAGCAGTGGGTAGTTTGCAGTGATTAGTGGGGAGCAGTGGGTAGTTTGCAGCGATTAGTGGGGAGCAGTGGGTAGTTTGCAGTGATTAGTGGGGAGCATTGGGTAGTTTGCAGCGATTAGTGGGGAGCAGTGGGTAGTTTGCAGCAAGCAGTGGTGAGCAGTGGGCAGTTTGCAGCGATTAGTGGGGAGCAGTGGGTAGTTTGCAGTGATTAGTGGGGAGCAGTGGGTAGTTTGCAGCAAGCAGTGGGGGGCAGTTTGCAGTGATTAGTGGGGAGCAGTGGGTAGTTTGCAGTGATTAGTGTTGAGCAAAAAGAAAAATGATTGCTCTACTGGAAAGCAATGAATGGGCGCTTAGTGTATGAGGTGCCTTCCCAAGCGGCTGCTGGGGTACAGGGGTAGTCAGTCCCTGTCAATTGGAAGGACAAGCAAAATATACAAAGAAGCAGCGCTGGAGTTACAATGAACACAATTAGAGTAAGTATATGAAAAAAGTTTATAAATCAATTAAAATATCACAATTACATATACAGTACATACATTGAAATAAAAAACATTGATAAAGTATTAAAATGGATCTCACTCTGTGGTTGGATCGAGAAAGGCACCTGGGACACTGCCCGGATAGTGTCTGTCCAATTTGTGGGTGCACTTTTTGGTAGGTGATCTGCCAAATGGGAATAGATGAAGGTTGATGGGATGCCGGTTCACTGGTCCTCACTATAACACGGAGAGCTGCTTGATGCCGCTGGAGGGGTCAGTGAGGGGGGTTCCGGATATGTCCCTATATCCTGGGCCCTTCAAAGATGTTTTTATGGAAAGTGGGGCACTCTGTACCCATACGGTGGAAAAGCTCCTTTGTGTGACTTGGATGGATGAGAGTCACGGTAATTTTAGCACACACGAATGGAAGGAGAGGTGTTGATTCTCTAAATGTGACCCTATTATGTGGATCCTGGACCTCAAAACAGGTGGCTATGGTGTTGTTGGCTCACCTGGGGGTGAACAGCCATCCATACCTCCAGGTGAGCCAACAACACCATAGCCACCTGTTTTGAGGTCCAGGATCCCCATAATAGGGTCACATTTAGAGAATCAACACCTCTCCTTCCATTCGTGTGTGCTAAAATTACCGTGACTCCCATCCAAGTCACACAAAGGAGCTTTTCCACCGTATGGGTACAGAGTGCCCCACTTTCCATAAAAACATCTTTGAAGGGCCCAGGATATAGGGACATATCCGGAACCCCCCTCACTGACCCCTCCAGCGGCATCAAGCAGCTCTCCGTGTTATAGTGAGGACCAGTGAACCGGCATCCCATCAACCTTCATCTATTCCCATTTGGCAGATCAAAAAGTGCACCCACAAATTGGACAGACACTATCCGGGCAGTGTCCCAGGTGCCTTTCTCGATCCAACCACAGAGTGAGATCCATTTTAATACTTTATCAATGTTTTTTATTTCAATGTATGTACTGTATATGTAATTGTGATATTTTAATTGATTTATAAACTTTTTTCATATACTTACTCTAATTGTGTTCATTGTAACTCCAGCGCTGCTTCTTTGTATATTAGTGTTGAGCAGTTTGCAGTGATTAGTGGGGAACAGTGGGCAGTTTGCAGTGATTAGTGGGGAGCAGTGGGTAGTTTGCAGTGAGCAAGGGAGAGGAATGGGGGGTTTGCAGTTACTGTGTGGATCAAAAGGTTGACTGTGTCAACGCCAATAAATCGACAGGCACAATTTCGACATTAACAAAATATCAACTCGGGAAAAGGTTGCCATTGTCAGAAAGGTAAGTAAAAATGTTGACAGGGAAAAGGTCAACAAAAAAGTGCGTGGCACCTTGCTGTGCTTGGCACAACTTACTGTTCCCAATCATAGTCCGCGTGGATCATAAAGCATGAAAAAGCCTCCCCCCCCCAAAAAAAAAATATATGAAAAACTCTTCATGTGCCATGTGCCATGCTGACATTTTTTCTTGTGTCGATCTTTTGTCAATGTTGTCATGTTGCTCTTGTCACCCAGTTATTACTATATAGCTCTGTTTGTGTTGTGGCCCGAGCTCGCCGCTGTGCGCTTTACAGAGTACGTTCTATAGAATGAGCTGGATCATTGGTATATTCGGCTTTTACATTACTGTCCCCATATGAAGTCGTCCCTTCTGGTCACAGAGACATTTGTATATTGGTGACATATTCCCGGGATAGAACGCCGTTTTATTCTTTTGTTTCCTGGCGTCTGAGTTCTGAGATGCTTTTAAAGCCTCCATAAAGTACTTTCGCTCAATCACGGTAATTGAGTTGAATTAATTGCTTTCCAGACACTGGTCACCGATCACTCCTTACTTACTATTAATCATAGGTGTCGTCATTTCACAGCTGGGTTATCAGAAATAAAGATACAGTAGATAAATTGATTTCACTTCTGAAATATATGGTCTGTGGCCGCTGTAATTGTACCGCGGCTGCCATGCATTCCAATGAGGGTGCTGTCATACAGGACTGCGGAGCAGTGTTCTGCAGCGTAGGAGACCGCTCCTGCTAAGTCCTGCGATTGGTCAGCCTGCATAAGGTGCCCGGTGCGGTTACTTGTCATGGTCATTTTGCAATGCCGCTTGAGTTTTGGCGGAGTAGCGCCAAAGACAGGCTTTCTGCTGCTGCCGTGTCCATTCTGCAGGACCACAGACTCACTCGGGGAGTCAATGTACCTCATTACTGCATCAGTGCTACGTCAGGCATCTGTATTACTCTCTCGGCTGCATTTGTGATGATTAGGAATTGCATAGGCATAAATCTTGCCGCTGCGTAGCCTGTGCGTACAAATGTGTATGAGGCCCCCGCAGTGTTCTGGAGATACTGAGCTGACACTTTTACTGCACGCAAATTCGTTTTGAAAACATTGAAAGTGGCAGATGAAGCTCAACGGGGCCCTGTATGAGAGAGAGCCGCTGCTTCTGGGCCCCTCTTACACAGATTCAGACTCTGTCGCACATATAAGTGCTGCACATCAAATGGCGCCGTGTAATGTTGTGTTGTCGCCCCCAGTGGTTTTATTAAAGCAAATAGACAGATTTTAATATGTGAATATAATTACTGCCGTGACCCCACACAGTAATATGTGCATATAATTACTGCCGTGACCCTACACAGTAATATGTGCATATAATTACCGCTGTGACCCCACACAGTAATATGTGCATATAATTACCGCTGTGACCCCACACAGTAATATGTGCATATAATTACCGTCGTGACCCCACACAGTAATATGTGCATATAATTACCGCCGTGACCCCACACAGTAATATGTGCATATAATTACCGCCGTGACCCCACACAGTAATATGTGCATATAATTACCGCCGTGACCCCACACAGTAATATGTGCATATAATTACCGCCTTGACCCCACACAGTAATATGTGCATATAATTACCGCCGTGACCCCACACAGTAATATGTGCATATAATTCCCGCCGTGACCCCACACAGTAATATGTGCATATAATTCCCGCCGTGACCCCACACTGTAATATGTGCATATAATTCCCGCCGTGACCCCACACTGTAATATGTGCATATAATTCCCGCCGCGACACCACACGGTAATATGTGCATATAATTACCGTCGTGACCCCCCACGGTAATATGTGCATATAATTACCGCCGTGACCCCACACGGTAATATGTACATATAATTACCGCCGTGACCCCACACAGTAATATGTGCATATAATTACTGCCGTGACCCCACACAGTAATATGTGCATATAATTACCGCCGTGACCCCACACAGTAATATGTACATATAATTACCGCCGTGACCCCACACAGTAATATGTGCATATAATTACCGCCGTGACCCCACACAGTAATATGTGCATATAATTACCGCTGTGACCCCACACAGTAATATGTGCATATAAATACCGCCGTGACCCCACACAGTAATAGGTGCATATAATTACCGCCGTGACCCCACACAATAATATGTGCATATAATTACCGCCGTGACCCCACACAGTAATATGTGCATATAATTACCGCCGTGACCCCACACAGTAATATGTGCATATAATTACCGCCGTGACCCCACACAGTAATAGGTGCATATAATTACCGCCGTGACCCCACACAGTAATAGGTGCATATAATTACCGCCGTGACCCCACACAGTAATGTGTGCATATAATTACCGCCGTGACCCCACACAGTAATAGGTGCATATAATTACCGCCGTGACCCCACACAGTAATAGGTGCATATAATTACCGCCGTGACCCCACACAGTAATATGTGCATATAATTACCGCCGTGACCCCACACAGTAATATGTGCATATAATTACCTCCGTGACCCCACACAGTAATATGTGCATATAATTACCGCCGTGACCCCACACAGTAATATGTGCATATAAATACCGCCGTGACCCCACACAGTAATATGTGCATATAAATACCGCCGTGACCCCACACAGTAATATGTGCATATAATTACCGCCGTGACCCCACACAGTAATATGTGCATATAATTACCGCCGTGACCCCACACAGTAATATGTGCATATAATTACCGCCGTGACCCCACACAGTAATATGTGCATATAATTACCGCCGTGACCCCACACAGTAATATGTGCATATAATTACCTCCGTGACCCCACACAGTAATATGTGCATATAATTACCTCCGTGACCCCACACAGTAATATGTGCATATAATTACCGCCGTGACCCCACACAGTAATATGTGCATATAAATACCGCCGTGACCCCACACAGTAATATGTGCATATAATTACCGCCGTGACCCCACACAGTAATATGTGCATATAATTACCGCCGTGACCCCACACAGTAATGTTTGATTCACGATACTTTGCCAAATTTATAGTGCGGTTTCTGCCACCCGGCGGGCCCATGATGTCAGCGCCCGGCCCAAAATCGCGTCCATAGAAGCATCCGAGAGTCCTGGGTCAGGCGAGAAATCATTTGATGGTAAGTGACCATCGAAGGATTTGTCCTCTGTGCACGCGCTAGTGTACGGACACACATCTATTCGCAGCCCTGCACATGGGCCCAGCTGGCAGGGGCTCACTTGTTCGCCAGGTGTCAACGATGCACTGGGCTCTGAACGCACTAGCGAGCAGGGATGAATCGGGCCGTAAATCTCAGCCAGGTAGAACACAGTATGTAGCATGGGTACGCAGTCCAGACCCCTCCTGCTTATTGTAACATTAGGATTATCATTTTCGTGGCTTTGTGGAACCCGGGTCACCCATTTCTGCACATACAAGAGACTGGCTGGCGAAACGATACGTCTGTGCTTGCCGCCACAAGGCCGTATTGCTGGGGGACGTAGTATCTCTCTCTGATACAAAATCTAAGTTATCGTCAGGACACTGTAATTGGGTATAATGTACAGTATAAGCATATCTCCTATATAATAAAATGCTAACGCTGCTCCTAATCTCTTTGGGGGGAATTAAAGAGTTCTGTGCAGCAGTGGCCACTAGATGGTGCCTGACAGAGTGATTGAAGTGTTGCTCCTTGCGGCCACGCTGACATTACTGTTATGACGTTCCGTCAGTTTGACGGCTGGTAACAGTATGATCCCCAGGACGTTCTAGTCCCGCTTCATGTGTCACGTCCTGTAGCAGAGGTTACAGTAACACCGCTGGGTTCTCTGAAGGGGTCTGTAGGGACAGAACGGAATGTTTGGGGGTTGTAGTGCCCAGGTTCTAGGGCTGTTTTTGTTTTGTCTTCCCAGCGGTGCCCACCGGCCGGCTCCTGTCTCCCCGCTCTGTGTTCCCAGCGCTGAGCCCGTGTCATTGTGTCTGACAGCTCTCTGATTTCCCTGTCAGATGCAATTTACTGCTAATCACATTTCCGCTGCTTAGTGTCAACAATACCGGCCATGCATAATATTCTCAGATGTCCACTTGATTGTGTCCCGGACAGTAATCCCATAGGGAGCAGCCTCATTACTATGCGAGGTAATCAGAGGGAAGGTGCCGCGGTACAATGCAGCAGGTGGGCACCCCATACCCGCGTGGCCCATGGAATCCGTCCTATTCTCTGATTTCTGCTGTCGCTTCCAGAACCCTTTGTACAAGCCGGAATCATTGTAATAAGTGCTGGCTCGTCACACGGCTGCCATTAATAATACAATTGGTTACACAGAATCTCCGTTAGAATGGAGTTAAATGTCTCTCTGCCCATATGGCGTTGGACCACTGAAATGTAAATTCCCCAGTACCGATTTGTAATGATTGTGTATTAGGCGGATCCTCAGTGTAACGCCGCTGGTCTACGGGGCTGCAAAAGTAGCACTCGTGAAGTAACAGAGAATAAAAAACCTGTTTGTTTGCTTCTTATCAGATGTTTTCACGTCCATATAAGTTAATGGGGGTGCCCCAGACATGCTGACCGCATTGGTATCGGTGTGCCCCATACATGGGAGGCGCGCTCACTGGGAGAGAAGCTAAATGCTTTAGGCAGCACCAAGTTGGGGGACCTCTGGCTTATATACTATACATGATCAGGGTAACTGGACAGCTCGCTGATTCCTTTGTGATGAGTCCGGAGATTTTCTTTTCTTTCCCCAACAAACTGGATACATCTTTATTTAATGCCTTCGTCTGCCGGTGCCACGATGAGCCACATTTCCACAGTCGCTGTGGTTATACAAATCTTCGGTAATGAAGATGAGGATTGTAGGAATACGGACATTGCTCACGCTGGGGGGTGTCACAGCGCATCATACACACGCTCAGATCTGTACTAGTCTGTGATCGCATTAAGGCATGTTGGCAGTGGCTGCGAGTCATCTGTAGGGGTAATGTGATTGGGTAATTGACTGAAGGCCGGGTTAATGCATTCCTAAAAACAGAAGCGCACTAATCAGATGTAATGAGAAGCTGAAGCTGTAGATGAATTTATCTTAAGCATCCATAAACACGTGAACAATGGCGGATAATGCAATCTGCAGCCACCGGGGAGCCATTCACCCTCGTCCGGGCTACCACAAATGTCCGCTAAACTGAGAGGGAAACAAGGTTTTTGGTTGTCAGCAGCAGCAGTTCCGCTAACAATATGTCTGCCATTGGGTTGCGTAGGTTTGTGTGTGGAAATATCTCCTCATACATTATTGCAGCCGTCCCTTATTGCAACAGGTTCTGGGAAACTTTTAACCCAAAATGCCTCATAGCAGTGCACACAAGGAGACTCTGCTGATTCATTGCTCTGGAACACTTGTATGCGACTGAGTCTTAGTCTGCATAAAAATCGCTACAATGCTGCAGCGGCTCTTCAGGTTCCGTTCTGCTCCTTATACAAACTACGCCGCACACATATACAGGTGTTACATATCACTTTAAGCCGCAATGTCTCCTGGTGCGTCCAAGCCGCTTCACAATACAACTAAGATGGGTAAAAAGCTGCCCAGCGCAAGCAGCTTGGTGTCTCTGGCGTATTGAGGCTAGATGTATGAGTACGCTGGTTTGGCGGTCAGATTTGCCTCCTAGGTGTATACTGTAATGACTTATCTTACAGGTCTAGGTATATGAGTGTGTGTACACCGTGGCGCTCCGGATTGCTGTACATTGTTAGCGCTGTGTCACATGAGAACGTTAGATACGGGATGAGAAATGTAGGCGTGCGGGTACTGTGGAAAATTTGGGCCCGGACTCGCTGGAGGGTGACAGAGGGAGATATCATTGTTATTACATTGCGTTCGCCAACCACTTACCTTCTCTCTGTGACTATAGGTGTAGTCCTTTCATATCATCATTCAGGTAGAATATTGTGTATGTAATTACTGCGGCACCTGAGGAACGGACACTCACCCTCTTACTCACATTGTATTTACATATTAATAAGAAGATCACATTTTATTTTATTAATAGCGCAGCAGGTTCCGTTACGCTAAAGTAGGAGACAGTGATACAACAAACGGGGGATTTACAGACAGTCAGAGGTAGGAGGGCCCTGCTCGCAAGCTTACAATCTATCTAGTGTTATAGACTTACACGTGCATTTAAGCCAATGGTGACTATACCGCATGGAATGACACACCCCAGTATTAGGGCACCCCTAGGGCAAAAGTAGATTTTTTTAGATTTTATAAAACTATATTCCATTTGGTAAATGTGGTGAGGGACAGGATACAAAAACAAAATATGAGCGCCAGGGACTGACTGTTGTGTGCCGTGAACAAATGGCTGCCCTGTGGTAGAGGGATGCCGCCCTCAAAGTGGAACAAGCACAGGAAAAAGAACCACAAGGCGCCGTTTGTACACACAAAATTACAATTTAATAACAATTCACAAAAAAATCAGTTAATTGCATGCATGCAAGCTAAAAATTATAGGGTACATATATAAAGGTACATTTATATACCTACAGTATACCAGCTTGCTGTCAGTCCCAGATGCGGGATAAGTGTCCCAACAATTGGCAGGGGGAATTTTAGAACTCACAGTGAGTTTAGCGGAGTGTGTAATTTTTGTATTGTATTGTATTGTACAGGTGTAAATACAAAAATTACACACTCAGCTAAACTCACTGTGAGTTCTAAACTTCCCCCTGCCAATTGTTGGGACACTTATCCCGCATCTGGGACTGACAGCAAGCTGCTGTAATATATGTGCAAATCCTCTTGCATCCCCGGGACCAGTATTGGTAATTGTTAAGGCCGTTTAAATTCAAGCGTTTTGTTGTGGTATATAAATGTACCTTTATATATGTACCCTATGATTTTTAGCTTGCATGCATGCAATTAACTGATTTTATTGTGAATTGTTATTAAGTTGTAATTTTGTGTGTACAAACGGCGCCTAGTGGTTATTTTTCCTGTTCTTGAGGGACAGGATTCGCTGCCATTGGCCACATATTTTATGATTGGCGGCTACAAGCCCTCTCTGTTTGTTACACGGACCGTAAATCTGAACTGGTCCCTGTACCACCGATCCATGTACCCTGAGACACCAGGGTGCCACAGAAACCACTGATGTAAGCATTGTGATTATTTATTCCGTACGAGTCCATGTTCTGCTAACCCAGCTTATATAATAATAATAATAATGTTTATATAGCGCAGTGCTTTACATTTACCTTTACAGTGGATACTAGTGAAACGCGTCAGTCCCAGGACAGCCTTCAGCCTGTGTATAAAGCATTGTACGGTGCGGGGAAGAGAGTTCAACACAGTCAGAGCCATAAAGCTGGAAGCTCCGCCCCCAGATGGGAATTTATAATACTTCATATTATGTGGCAGATGTACGAAGCCTTGCAGAGTGATAAAGCCAAGCTCCTAAATGTCATTTTTCTAACACCACCTGTAAAATGATGATAGCTGATGGCTAGTACTTTATCTCTCTCCACCACATTTGTACATATACCCTTTAAGCAATAATGCTAGCACAACCAGAGATCTGATTAGAATAAAATAGAATAGAATCAACTTTATTGGCCATGTATGCTTGCGCACACTAGGCATTTTTTGTGGATTACAGTGCAGCATCAAGCAGGGATGAAGAGGGGGTGGGGTGGAGGAAACATTACATATATTACATATAGACATTACATGCATTCCATTTCTAGCTACGACTATGGTGGTCAGGTCGCCAAGTAGGGTCACGTTGTTTGGCTGTTGATATTGGGATTGCATTCGCTTTGATTGGATTGTTCAGGTGATGGACGGCTAAAGGAAAGAAGCTTCTTTTGGATCTGGACGTTTTGACGGAGATGGACCTGAACCGTCTTCTGGATGGTAGGATGTCGAACAGGTTGTGACCAGGATGCAGCTTGTCGTTTGCGATCTTCTCAGCACGTTTCCTTACCCTGGATGAGAACAGATCCCTTATCGGGGGGAAGTCGGTCCCTATGATCCTTTCCGCAGTCTTCAATACCCTCTGCAGTTTTTGTTTGTCGTTCTCGCTTGCGCCACCGTACCAAATTGTGATCAGGGAACATAAGACAGACTCCACGATGGCGGTGTAGAATACGCACAGCAGCTCCTGTGGGATGTGTAATACCCTGAGTTGCCTCAGGAAGAACAGGCGCTGTTGGGCCTTTTTGATGTTTGTGGTTATGTTTAATCCCCATCTTAGGTCGCTGGACATGGTTGTCCCTAGGAATTTACAGGAATTACAGTACGATGTGCCAGTACACACACAGACACACACACACTGATAGCACAACCAGAGATCTGATTACAGTATGATGTGCCAGTACACAGACAGACACACACACACACACACACACACACACACACTGCTAGCACAACCAGAGATCTGATTACAGTACGATGTGCCAGTATACACACACACACACACACTGCTAGCACAACCAGAGATCTGATTACAGTACGATGTGCCAGTACACACAGACACACACACACACTGCTAGCACAACCAGAGATCTGATTACAGTACGATGTGCCAGTACACACAGACACACACACACACTGCTAGCACAACCAGAGATCTGATTACAGTACGATGTGCCAGTACACACAGACACACACACACATTGCTAGCACAACCAGAGATCTGATTACAGTACAATGTGCCAGTATACACAGACAAACACACACACACACACACACTGCTAGCACAACCAGAGATCTGATTACAGTACGATGTGCCAGTACACACAGACACACACACACATTGCTAGCACAACCAGAGATCTGATTACAGTACAATGTGCCAGTATACACAGACAAACACACACACACACACACACTGCTAGCACAACCAGAGATCTGATTACAGTACAATGTGCCAGTACAGACACACACACACACACTGCTAGCACAACCAGAGATCTGATTACAGTACAATGTGCCAGTACACACACACACACACACACACACACACACACACACACACACACTGCTAGCACAACCAGAGATCTGATTACAGTACAATGTGCCAGTACAGACACACACACACACACACACACACTGCTAGCACAACCAGAGATCTGATTACAGTACAATGTGCCAGTACAGACAGACACACACACACACACACACACACACACACACTGCTAGCACAACCAGAGATCTGATTACAGTACAATGTGCCAGTACAGACACACACACACAAACACACACACACACACACACACACACACACACTGCTAGCACAACCAGAGATCTGATTACAGTACGATGTGCCAGTACAGACACACACACACACACACACACACACACACACACTGCTAGCACAACCAGAGATCTGATTACAGTACAATGTGCCAGTACAGACACACACACACACACACACTGCTAGCACAACCAGAGATCTGATTACAGTACGATGTGCCGACACAGGCACACACACACACACTGGTAGCACAACCAGAGATCTGGTTACAGTACGATGTGCCAGTACACACACAGACACACATAGACATACTGCTAGCACAACCAGAGATCTGATTACAGTACAATGTGCCAGTACAGACACACACACACACACTGCTAGCACCACCAGAGATCTGGTTACAGTACGATGTGCCAGTACACACACAGACACACATAGACACACTGCTAGCACAACCAGAGATCTGATTACAGTACAATGTGCCAGTATACACACACACACACTGCTAGCACAACCAGAGATCTGATTACAGTACGATGTGCCAGTACACACAGACAAACACACACACTGCTAGCACAACCAGAGATCTGATTACAGTACGATGTGCCAGTACACACACAGACACACATAGACACACTGCTAGCACAACCAGAGATCTGATTACAGTACGATGTGCCAGTACACACAGACACACACACACACTGCTAGCAAATCCAGAGATCTGATTACAGTACAATGTGCCAGTATACACAAACAAACACACACACACACACACACACACACTGCTAGCACAACCAGAGATCTGATTACAGTACAATGTGCCAGTACAGACACACACACACACACTGCTAGCACAACCAGAGATCTGATTACAGTACAATGTGCCAGTACAGACACACACACACACACACACACACACACACTGCTAGCACAACCAGAGATCTGATTACAGTACAATGTGCCAGTACAGACACACACACACACACACACACACACACACACTCTGCTAGCACAACCAGAGATCTGATTACAGTACGATGTGCCAGTACAGACACACACACACACACACACACTGCTAGCACAACCAGAGATCTGATTACAGTACAATGTGCCAGTACAGACACACACACACACTGCTAGCACAACCAGAGATCTGATTACAGTACAATGTGCCAGTACAGACACACACACACACACTGTTAGCACAACCAGAGATCTGATTACAGTACGATGTGCCGACACAGACACACACACACTGGTAGCACAACCAGAGATCTGGTTACAGTACGATGTGCCAGTACACACACAGACACACATAGACACACTGCTAGCACAACCAGAGATCTGATTACAGTACAATGTGCCAGTACAGACACACACACACACACTGCTAGCACAACCAGAGATCTGGTTACAGTACGATGTGCCAGTACACACACACACACACATAGACACACTGCTAGCACAACCAGAGATCTGATTACAGTACAATGTGCCAGTACAGACACACACACACACACACAGACACACTGCTAGCACAACCAGAGATCTGGTTACAGTACAATGTGCCAGTACAGACACAGACACACACACTGCTAGCACAACCAGAGATCTGGTTACAGTACGATGTGCCAGTACACACACAGACACACATAGACACACTGCTAGCACAACCAGAGATCTGATTACAGTACAATGTGCCAGTACAGACACACACACACACACACACAGACACACTGCTAGCACAACCAGAGATCTGGTTACAGTACGATGTGCCAGTACACACACAGACACACATAGACACTGCTAGCACAACCAGAGATCTGATTACAGTACAATGTGCCAGTACACACACACAGACGCAGACACACACACACTGCTAGCACAACCAGAGATCTAATTACAGTACGATGTGCCAGTACACACACACACACACACACACACACACACACACACTGCTAGCACAACCAGAGATATGATTACAGTACAATGTGCCAGTACACACACACGGACACAATGCTAGCACAACCAGAGATCTGATTACAGTACGATGTGCCAGTACAGACACACACACACTGCTAGCACAACCAGAGATCTGATTACAGTACAATGTGCCAGTACAGACACACACACACTGCTAGCACAACCAGAGATCTGATTACAGTACAATGTGCCAGTACAGACACACACACACACACACACACACACACACACACTGCTAGCACAACCAGAGATCTGATTACAGTACGATGTGCCAGTACAGACACACACACACACACACACACACACACACACACACTGCTAGCACAACCAGAGATCTGATTACAGTACAATGTGCCAGTACAGACACACACACACACACACACACACACACACACACTGTTAGCACAACCAAAGATCTGATTACAGTACGATGTGCCGACACAGACACACACACACACACACACACACTGGTAGCACAACCAGAGATCTGGTTACAGTACGATGTGCCAGTACACACACAGACACACATAGACACACTGCTAGCACAACCAGAGATCTGATTACAGTACAATGTGCCAGTACAGACACACACACACACACTGCTAGCACAACCAGAGATCTGGTTACAGTACGATGTGCCAGTACACACACAGACACACATAGACACACTGCTAGCACAACCAGAGATCTGATTACAGTACAATGTGCCAGTACAGACACACACACACAGACACACTGCTAGCACAACCAGAGATCTGGTTACAGTACGATGTGCCAGTACAGACACAGACACATACACACATTGCTAGCACAACCAGAGATCTGATTACAGTACGATGTGCCAGTACAGACACACACACACACTGCTAGCACAACCAGAGATCTGATTACAGTACAATGTGCCAGTACAGACACACACACACACACACACACACTCTGCTAGCACAACCAGAGATCTGATTACAGTACGATGTGCCAGTACAGACACACACACACACACACACACACACACACACTGCTAGCACAACCAGAGATCTGATTACAGTACAATGTGCCAGTACAGACACACACACACACTGCTAGCACAACCAGAGATCTGATTACAGTACAATGTGCCAGTACAGACACACACACACACACTGTTAGCACAACCAGAGATCTGATTACAGTACGATGTGCCGACACAGACACACACACACTGGTAGCACAACCAGAGATCTGGTTACAGTACGATGTGCCAGTACACACACAGACACACATAGACACACTGCTAGCACAACCAGAGATCTGATTACAGTACAATGTGCCAGTACAGACACACACACACACACTGCTAGCACAACCAGAGATCTTGTTACAGTACGATGTGCCAGTACACACACACACACACATAGACACACTGCTAGCACAACCAGAGATCTGATTACAGTACAATGTGCCAGTACAGACACACACACACACACAGACACACTGCTAGCACAACCAGAGATCTGGTTACAGTACAATGTGCCAGTACAGACACAGACACACACACTGCTAGCACAACCAGAGATCTGGTTACAGTACGATGTGCCAGTACACACACAGACACACATAGACACACTGCTAGCACAACCAGAGATCTGATTACAGTACAATGTGCCAGTACAGACACACACACACACACACACAGACACACTGCTAGCACAACCAGAGATCTGGTTACAGTACGATGTGCCAGTACACACACAGACACACATAGACACTGCTAGCACAACCAGAGATCTGATTACAGTACAATGTGCCAGTACACACACACAGACGCAGACACACACACACTGCTAGCACAACCAGAGATCTAATTACAGTACGATGTGCCAGTACACACACACACACACAGACACACACACACACACTGCTAGCACAACCAGAGATATGATTACAGTACAATGTGCCAGTACACACACACGGACACAATGCTAGCACAACCAGAGATCTGATTACAGTACGATGTGCCAGTACAGACACGCACACACTGCTAGCACAACCAGAGATCTGATTACAGTACAATGTGCCAGTACAGACACACACACACTGCTAGCACAACCAGAGATCTGATTACAGTACAATGTGCCAGTACAGACACACACACACACACACACACACACACACTGCTAGCACAACCAGAGATCTGATTACAGTACGATGTGCCAGTACAGACACACACACACACACACACACACACACACACTGCTAGCACAACCAGAGATCTGATTACAGTACAATGTGCCAGTACAGACACACACACACACACACACACACACACACACACACTGTTAGCACAACCAAAGATCTGATTACAGTACGATGTGCCGACACAGACACACACACACACACACACACTGGTAGCACAACCAGAGATCTGGTTACAGTACGATGTGCCAGTACACACACAGACACACATAGACACACTGCTAGCACAACCAGAGATCTGATTACAGTACAATGTGCCAGTACAGACACACACACACACACACACTGCTAGCACAACCAGAGATCTGGTTACAGTACGATGTGCCAGTACACACACAGACACACATAGACACACTGCTAGCACAACCAGAGATCTGATTACAGTACAATGTGCCAGTACAGACACACACACACAGACACACTGCTAGCACAACCAGAGATCTGGTTACAGTACGATGTGCCAGTACAGACACAGACACATACACACATTGCTAGCACAACCAGAGATCTGATTACAGTACGATGTGCCAGTACAGACACACACACACACTGCTAGCACAACCAGAGATCTGGTTACAGTACGATGTGCCAGTACACACACACACACACACACACACACACACACACTGCTAGCACAACCAGAGATCTGATTACAGTACAATGTGCCAGTACACACACACAGACGCAGACACACACACACACACTGCTAGCACAACCAGAGATCTGATTACAGTACGATGTGCCAGTACACACACACACACACACACACTGCTAGCACAACCAGAGATATGATTACAGTACAATGTGCCAGTACACACACAGACACGGACACAATGCTAGCACAACCAGAGATCTGATTACAGTACGATGTGCCAGTACAGACACACACACACTGCTAGCACAACCAGAGATCTGATTACAGTACAATGTGCCAGTACAGACACACACACACACACACTGCTAGCACAACCAGAGATCTGATTACAGTACAATGTGCCAGTACAGACACACACACACACACACACACACACACACACACACACACTGCTAGCACAACCAGAGATCTGATTACAGTACGATGTGCCAGTACAGACACACACACACACACACACTGCTAGCACAACCAGAGATCTGATTACAGTACAATGTGCCAGTACAGACACACACACACACACACACACACACACTGTTAGCACAACCAAAGATCTGATTACAGTACGATGTGCCGACACAGACACACACACACACACACACTGGTAGCACAACCAGAGATCTGGTTACAGTACGATGTGCCAGTACACACACAGACACACATAGACACACTGCTAGCACAACCAGAGATCTGATTACAGTACAATGTGCCAGTACAGACACACACACACACACACTGCTAGCACAACCAGAGATCTGGTTACAGTACGATGTGCCAGTACACACACAGACACACATAGACACACTGCTAGCACAACCAGAGATCTGATTACAGTACAATGTGCCAGTACAGACACACACACACAGACACACTGCTAGCACAACCAGAGATCTGGTTACAGTACGATGTGCCAGTACAGACACAGACAAACACACACACATTGCTAGCACAACCAGAAATCTGATTACAGTACGATGTGCCAGTACAGACACAGACACACACACACACTGCTAGCACAACCAGAGATCTGATTACAGTACAATGTGCCAGTACACACACACAGACGCAGACACACACACACTGCTAGCACAACCAGAGATCTGATTACAGTACGATGTGCCAGTACACACACACACACACACACACACACACACACACACACACACTGCTAGCACAACCAGAGATATGATTACAGTACAATGTGCCAGTACACACACAGACACGGACACAATGCTAGCACAACCAGAGATCTGATTACAGTACGATGTGCCAGTACACACACACACACACACACACACACACTGCTAGCACAACCAGAGATCTGATTACAGTACGATGTGCCAGTACATACACACACTGCTAGCACAACCAGAGATCTGATTACAGTACGATGTGCCAGTACACACACACACACACACACACACACACACACACACTGCTAGCACAACCAGAGATCTGATTACAGTACGATGTGCCAGTACACACACACACACACTGCTAGCACAACCAGAGATCTGATTACAGTACGATGTGCCAGTACACACACACACACACACACATGGCATAATATTTGGCAGTGTATTTTTGGATTGTGGAAAGAAGCGGGTACACAGGGGGAACCCACACAGTTAGTGCCGTGGTTGTATTATTAAGTATCCCTTTGAACGTATCTACATGTTATCATCCATGTCCATTTGCAAAAGCAGCTTTCAAAGGTTTCTATGGCAAACTATTCTTCAGGAGAGGGATCCTTGGGATTCCCCCCCAGTGCCTTCTGCTTGTACTTGCGTCAACATCCATCGGCGCGTGAACAGTAGTTGCAGTGCCAGCTCAAGGGCATCACTTGGGCAGGCAAATAACTTATTGGGCATGAGTTACTCTAGCTGGGCTCAAAAAGTAAAAATCATTCCCTGGACAAGTAAATCCGGCAGAATGATCGCATCAGATATTATTGTTTCATTCATTTTATGTCTTTTAATGTGGCGCCATTAATGCTTTTCAAAATGTAATATTGCTGCAGAATAAAACAAAGAAAACCTGAGTATTTCAGTCGTTCATTAGCCCACATGAAAGCGGTAAATCATGAAGCGAATTGCATTTCGGCAAGATAAATTTGGGAGCGCTATGAGGCGTAATTGCAGACCCGCTGTCTATGTGCATTAGTTGGAAATTCAAAAACAGGACGCACAAGTACATTTTGATTGAAGAGCTCCGTGTTATTTCCCCAATTGTGGGAAGGAAGAAAAGTCAGGTGAAATAAAATGTATTTGATTATTTGCACCTCGCTGCAATCAAAAATAATGGTTGAGGAGTTTTTTCTTTTTACAAATTTAATTTCCCTTCCAAATGCATTCCTACTTCCAGAGTTCCTGATCAAAAACAGCAGTTCTGTAATACATTGTGACAAAGCGCTGTGATTCCAGGTCATGACCGTCTCTGAAAAGTACTGCCAGTTCATATAACCTTTACATTCTGTATTCCCAGTATGTTTTATATTAACTTTTATTTATATTTCATCTGGTTGTATATATGAATACTATATGATAAATGCAGAATGGTTTTCCTGGCTCTTTTAGCACTTGAGCTATTGGTTTATATAAAATGTTGGTATTAACGATCCATCCTTTTTAGATTGTATCCTTCTCGTTCTCCAAATGAATATATTATTGTGCAGTATTGTAGATTATCGTAGGCCATGATCTTGGAATCTGTTGGTGCGTGTGGAAGGCGTGAACCAATTTATCTTTTCAGAGCACTCGTTATTTCGATCTTTTATAACACAGCAGAGGCAAATATCCCCCCCACCCCACCCCCCCAGGTACAGACAAAAATCAGAAGGGGATCCTGTTACCTAAAGAACCAAGAAAGATATTGATTTGTAGGTTTAGCTTATGACACCTTTTAGTCACAATCACAAGTAACCCCGATTTATTCTTAAACTGGAGGAAGGTGTTGAACAAAAAACTCAATATAACACTATAATTTTATCTGAACTGAAACTAACCTACAGACCTTTTAGATATTATCTATGGATTCTTTACAATTAATATTTAATCTGAATTATGATTCAACTAATTCCAATGAATCCAACTCTAGCTACTGCAACACTGTGCCTCAAACTGTGAAGCTTCCCAGGAAGCTTCGTCTCCTCATAGAACTCCAGTCCCTGCGGCGTCACCCACTAGGCTTCTAGAGCCTCACACCCAAATAGAAAGAAGATCCTCGGAAAGTTGTTTGCAAACATAGTGGCCAAAAGCTGCAGATGTGTGAAAGGCTTATGGCTGAATTAGCAACTAAGGGCATTATTCAATGAGGCAGATTCGCCAAGTTTTATGGCGAATATGTGATTTTTTCGTGTGTGTCTGCGATTTTTGGAGCTCCAAAAGCGAATCACCCTATTCAATGAGCTATATTCGCCGATGGCGACCGGCGAATGAAGGACAATTCGCCATATGTTATTCGCTGCAAATCGCCGGGCTTTGTCAATAGGATTTTTCATTGGGATTCGCCGGGATTCGCCATGATTCGCCAATAGTGTATTCAATGAGAAGTTGGCGAATCTATTTCTTGATTCTTATCGCCGTTCTTCACCGAGTTTCCCTCGTCATCTTTTTATGGTGAACTTTTATATGAACTTCTGAAATAATAGGTTTTAAGTGTTCAATTTAACTCTGCAAGTGTAATCTAATATTATTTACTGCCCTTGTGTGATTTTATGGTTGTAGAAGTGCTATATAAATATATATTTAATTTTTTCTGGTATTTTTTTTTCTCCCACAATGCATTGTTATTACCCATGATTCACCTCAATTACCCATGAATCTCCTCCCCACCTCACTCCTTCGTTTGGCCTTTGAGGAGATTACACCGCTTTTGCAGTCTGTTGTATTGGAATCGTTTTTTTCAGGGTAATTTTCATTTTTTTTGCATTTCACTGCAATTTCTTAAACACTGACTACAGTAATGGAGCTGTTTAGGGATACGCCAGATTGGCTTAGATTCGCCGTTAGGGGCTGCGAATCTCAGCTACGTTGAATAGGGTGACTCGGAGAATCCCAGCGAATCCCCATGCATGGCGAATTGCTGCAAAAAAGCTGGCGAATTGATGGCGGATCTAAAAACAGTATCGCCGTGACTGGCGATAAAAGTCATTGAATACCGCCCTAAGTGGCAGCACATTCCTGTATGCTTGTGGCTGCTCCTCCCACTCGCCCGCCTCCCGGAACATCAGGAAGCGCTGGTTTTCAGCTGATCATGCCAGACACAGGGCCAGATTCTCTAAGCTTCAAAAGTGATAAAATGGAGAGTGATAAACAGCCATCCAATCAGCTCTTGCCTGACATTTTTCAAACACAGTCTGTGACATGGCAGGTAGGAGCTGATTGGCTGGCTGTTTATCACTCTCCATTTTATCAGTTTTGAAGTTTAGAGAATCTGGCCCCCTGTGTGGAAACGAGAGCATAGGTTATTCATTGGTAACATTGAAGGTGACTGCATCTTTTACCAATCTATAGCCGTCAGTACGCCAATTAGTGACCCCCATATATTAAGCAGAGCAAAAAGTACCCGCCATACAGTGAGCACAGCCTCTGGTGACCGCAATACAGTGAGCACAGCCTCCAGTGATTGCCATACAGTGAGCACAGCCTCTGGTGACCGCAATACAGTGAGCACAGCCTCCGGTGATTGCCATACAGTGAGCACAGCCTCTGGTGACCGCCATACAGTGAGCACAGCCTCCGGTGACCGCAATACAGTGAGCACAGCCTCCAGTGACTGCCATACAGTGAGCACAGCCTCCGGTGACCGCAATACAGTGAGCACAGCCTCCAGTGACTGCCATACAGTGAGCACAGCCTCTGGTGACCGCAATACAGTGAGCACAGCCTCCGGTGACTGCCATACAGTGAGCACAGCCTCTGGTGACCGCAATACAGTGAGCACAGCCTCCAGTGACTGCCATACAGTGAACACCGCCTCCATTGACTGCCATACAGTGAACACAGCCTCCGGTGACCACCATACAGTGATGACGGTCTCCGGTGACTGCCATACAGTGAACACCACCTCTGGTGACCGCCATACAGTGATGACGGTCTCAGGTTCCTGCCATACAGTGAGCACAGCCTCTGGTGACTGCCATACAGTGAGCACAGCCTCTGGTGACTGCCATACAGTGAGCACAGCCTCTGGTGACTGCCATACAGTGAGCACAGCCTCTGGTGACTGCCATACAGTGAGCACAGCCTCTGGTGACTGCCATACAGTGAGCACAGCCTCTGGTGACTGCCATACAGTGAGCACAGCCTCTGGTGACTGCCATACAGTGAGCACAGCCTCTGGTGACCGCCATACAGTGAGCACCACCTCCAGTGACTGCCATACAGTGAACATACTAGTAGTATTACAGCAACAACCACTTCATAAACACCGCCTCCAGCGATTGCCATACAGTACACACAGGGTAAACACAGCATTGCAGCAAACACCAGACAATGCAGAGAGCCTTTTTGTGATTACCATACAATTCTCTTCTATCCCCAAACCCTAACCCATACTGCCTAATCCTAACCTCCCACACCCTAATATTACCACCCTGCAGCATAACCCTAACCACAATCTCCCCCCTACAGGCCAACCCTAACCCCCCCCCCCCCCCTCGCCTAACCTTCCCTAACCCAACCCTGCTCCCATGCAGCCCAACCTTAATTTCCACCTCCCCCGCAGTTAAACCCTAACCTCCTAACGGTAACCTCCCCTTCCCCCACTACCAACCATAAATCACCCGCCTGTAACCTATTACTAATCTTCTCTCCCTGTGCCACTCCACCCTAAACACTGCTCTCCACAGCCTAACCATCGGCATCCTGAAATATTCGACATTGTGAGCCTGTTGACTGACTGAGTCTTAACCTAGTGCTTGTCTACCTTCATTTGTGTCTTGTACATAATCATTGTGTGTAATCACCTTGGAAATTGCTCCGCTTCCACTTAAGGCTGCTGCCTCGTCCAGCGATCCGCGTAAATCCCAGAATATTCTCCATGCTGTAACCTTTTTTTTCTTTAAAAACACACATAAATGTAAATAGTAAAATGCAGCAGTTGGTTTCAGGACACTTTATATACAGCATAGATTCACGGTAAAGGTTTTGTGACCTACTGTAGTACTTTTCATAATTAGGATTGGTCCGCAAGGCTAAACCTATTTCCGCGTTACGTGATCCCATATGAGGACCAGTAACCATTTATTCAGCTTTGTTTTTACAATTCCCAATAGTTATTTTTCTTCTCTGCTTGGTAATTGCAGATATAACCAAATATTTCTTATACAAGAAGATTCCAGGATTTTGGTCTCTCTCCCAGCTCTTGATTTAGAGTAAAATGTCAGAGGGAACCCCAAGATTCTGTATGACTCCCGTCGGGGCTGCTGGCAGGAACACTATCTCTTTGTCTGCACTGCACCGGTTCTGCATTAAGATGTCAGGCCTTTTTGTTTTTATTTCAGACACCACCTTTGTTTATTGTTTGCCGGAGAAGACCTACTTTTACCAATGCCGCTGTTTGTTCCGGAATTGAGGCGTCCTAGATAACACTCCGCTGCCTGCTGGTGGCAAATAATGTGTAGCAACTAGAGTCCCATTGCCTGAGCGGGGAGCAGCTTCCCAGTTCTGCCAGTATACATGTGCCGGTGGCTGATTGCCAGAGGGTAATCTCTGGTTATAATTCTCTATGATTGGGGATAGTCCGTGGATGCAAGTGGGGTAGTCCTGCTCTGTCCTTAATAATGATACATTTCCACGATTGTATGGCATCGAGCACTCTCCTCTCTGTGACTGGTATAATGTACCACGGTGCCCACACGCCGGGTCACGGATGCTTTATTCTTCTGTAATTATATTTTATAATGGTCAGTTCTTTAAGGTTTAATAAAAAAATACAATCCACCAAGAATTGCGTGGACATCAAATGCTTTATTAGGACACTAGCAAGATCACAGCTGTAATGAAATAAGATCAGTGTTAGTGTGCCAGGATAGGGAGCAGAAACAATCACCCAAACATTACCATCACTCCGTGCTCCAATCTGTGCCAGGCCTGGCTATTGTATCCTTTCCCCGGCCTAGGGTCAGTGTGTACCAATGGCGGAGGATGATAGGCCTAGGATCAAAGGATCAAGGTGTACCAATGGTGGAGGATGATAGGCCTATGTTCAAGGTGTACCAATGGTGGAGGATGGTAGGCCTAGGATCAAAGTGTACCAATGGTGGAGGATGGTAGGCCTAGGGTCAGTGTGTACCAATGGTGGAGGATGATAGGCCTTGGATCAAGGTGTACCAATTGTGGAGGATGATAGGCCTAGGATCAAGGTACACCAATGGTGGAGGATGGTAGGCCTAGGATCAAGGTGAACCAATGGTGGAGGATGGTAGGCCTAGGATCAAAGTGTACCAATGGCAAAGGATGATAGGCCTAGGATCAAGGTGTACCAATGGCGGAGGATGGTAGGCCTAGGATCAAGGTGTACCAATGGTGGAGGATGATAGGCCTAGGATCAAGGTGTACCAATGGTGGAGGATGGTAGGCCTAGGATCAAGGTACACCAATGGTGGAGGATGGTAGGCCTAGGATCAAGGTGTACCAATGGCGGAGGATGGTAGGCCTAGGATCAAGGTGTACCAATGGTGGAGGATGATAGGCCTAGGGTCCAGTGTGTACCAATGGTGGAGGATGGTAAACCTAAGATCTAGGTGTACCAATGGAGGAGGATGATAGGCCTAGGGAATGACGCACTTTAGTTTAGTACACAGGTTCTCAAAGTCGGTCCTCAGGACCCCACACACAGTGCATGTTTTGCAGGTCTCCTCACAGAATCACAAGTGAATTATTTTGCTCCACCTGTGGATCTTTTGAAATGTGTCATTGAGTAATGAATGCACCTGCTGGGTGACTTGGAAAACGTGCACTGTGTGGGGTCCTGAGGACCGAGTTTGAGAAGCACTGGTTTAGGATGTGTCCCACTCCTGTACAGGTCCCAAGAAAGGCTTTTCTTATTTCTCTTTGTATTCTTGGTCAGTGAGGGGCCCGTGTGTTACTCCTGTACTCAGACACGTTGCCTTCCTACGTGCCCACACGTGACATCATGATGTCAGAACAGCGTCAGGGAGATGGGCGCTGGATGTGACCTATGCATTGCTTCATTGTGACCCTTCACACGGTGACCTCGCTGCCACTATGACCTTTGCCCCTGCTAATTCTGTAACCAGTTTGTAGCTCTGGAGACATTGTACAAGCGGTGCTTTCATCCCAAACTGATTCCGAGGCATGAGGTATCAATGTCTAATGGGACTCACGGAGCTGCAAGTTGCTGGGAGAGAGGGTCACGTAGAGTGCATGTTAGGGGAAGAATTGATGACTTCCTCTCCAGATTCGCCTGTAAGGTTGGAAACCCATTGTGGTGCGCTCAGTGTTCCTCCGGAAATTTATGGGGCAATTTTAAGAGTTTTCAGTTTCTGTAATGGTCCGTTTGTGTTTTCTTCTTCTCGTCTCCGAGTTGTCATGTCCACAATAAGCAGACGTCTCTCAGATCTCTGGAATTTCAGCCCTTTGAATTGGAACATTTGTGAGCGGAGGCCGATCAGGAGATAGAGAGGTTGCATTATTTCTATGTCACACGCCAGAAGGCTGCGGCATGGTGACGCTTGCTTACGTGCGTATTGCGGTTACTTGCGGTCATATTGCTGCTGTGATGGTTAAGTTGTTGTTAAGTTAGTGCACGTACATTTGTTGATCCCTGTTTTTATTTTTCACAAAGGTGATTCCATAAACAATCTAAGATACAAATTCCATCTCTAGGTTTTATTACTTGTTGGCGCTTGTGCTGCGCGTTTCGCCATTGTGATACCGCCTTTTGTGCCTGGTTTAGGGCTGATGCACGCTAATAATGGTGTCTAAACACTTTGCAAGCGGACGGGTCGAGTCAGAGACATTGCCTAGTAGGTAATGGAAATCTGCACTTGTTTACCAGCGCACAATGCGGCCACTGTACGTGCAACTCTAAATAAGCCCCATGATGTGTAAGTGACCACCCTGTGAGATGTGAGTGTATCCCTCCTCCTCCCGCTGTATCCTTGTGTCGGCTGTACGTGTGCCTGACCGTTCCCTTGTGTCGCCTGTACGTGTGCCTGACCGTTCCCTTGTGTCGGCTGTACGTGTGCCTGACCGTTCCCTTGTGTCGGCTGTACTTGCGTCTGACAGTACCCATGTGTCGGCTGTACTTGCGTCTGACAGTACCCATGTGTCGGCTGTACTTGCGTCTGACAGTACCCATGTGTCGGCTGTACTTGCATCTGACAGTTCCCATGTGTCGGCTGTACGTGTGTCTGACAGTACCCATGTGTCAGCTGTATGTGTGCCTGACCATTCCCTTGTGTCGGCTGTACTTGCGTCTGACACTACCCATGTGTCGGCTGTACGTGTGTCTGACACTACCCATGTGTCGGCTGTACTTGCGTCTGACACTACCCATGTGTCGGCTGTACGTGTGTCTGACACTACCCATGTGTCGGCTGTAAGTGTGACAGGGAGTATGTAAATCATCAGTAGTGGATGGAGGAAGAGGCGGAGATGCAGTAAAAGAATAAAGCAGATTGAGTGCGTCGGCGGATTACTGGCTAAATGTGATCTTGGGAACACAGCCAAAAGGAAGAAAGTTCAGTCCCTCATTCCGCATCTTCCAGCCGTGAAATATTCTACACGCGGGATTAATGACCCTGCGCGGCGCTATTTACATATTTATTTCATTTTTCAGATGATCTTCTTTAGCAATTAATAGGTTAAACCGGGAGAACCTGAGAGAACCGCATTCCATCTGTCTAAAATATCCACATTGGGGCCGATGTATGAAGCCTTAACAAGAGATAAATCCAAGGGTGATAAAGAGAGATAAACGTCCGGCCAATCAGCTCCTTACTGACTTTTTTCAAACTCAACCTGTAACATAGCAGGTGATTGGCTGGAAGTTTATCTCTTTTTTTATCACCCTTGGATTTATCTCTTGTTCTGCCCCATTGTGTCATAATTATCTTACAGGTTTATTAGGCTTTTTGTGTTTACAGTGCAGCGGCTTCTCCTTCAGCGCATGATGTCTGTTGGCCCGTCGGCGGGCGGGCGATGTCTGTTGGCCCGTCGGCGGGCGGGCGATGTCGGTGGGCCCGTCAGCAGGCGATGTCGGTGGGCCCGTCAGCGGGTGATGTTGCTGTGAGTGCTTCTTATTAAAAGAAAGAAACAAAGTATGGTACTTGTGTATTATCACGGCGCCCAGTTTCGCTACGTACGGCACCGTAGAGAAATTGCATTGCATCGCATGCGATTTTGCACGGCATGCAATGCGATTTTTTTGTGTAATTTATTCACTGCTCTGTCAGCCCTGGGCCATCGCATCACATGTCCCGCAAAATCACATGCGATTTTATAGGGTGTGCGATGCCATTATATTAGCTATACAAGAATATGATTGTATGTCCCCAAAATAGGATTAACGCACCTCCCCCCACTATCCACACCACCCTGAAGTGTGGCAGAATGCATCCTCTGACCTTTTCATTCCCCCACTATCCACGTCGGAAGCGTGGCGAGTGCACGCAGATTATTTTACATGTATTCCGCATCCCCGTGCGGAGCTCGCCACGCTTCGGGCTCGATGGCTCTCTGCGCTCGCCACACTAAATAGAATCAACTCCACGCCGACGTGGATAGTGGGGGAATGAAAAGGTTGGAGGACGTGTTCCGCTGCCCCTCGCCACGCTTCGGGGTGGCATGGATAGTGGGAGGGAGGGGGGGGCGTTACACCTATTTTGGGGACATTCAATCATATTATTGTATATCTAATTTCATGGCATCGCACACCCTATAAAATCGTATATGCGATTTTGCGGAAGATGTGATGCGATGGCCTGGGGCTGAGAGAGCACTGAATAAATTACATAGGAAAATTGCATCGCACATCGCATGGCCATAAAATGGCCCATGGGATGCGATGCAATTTTGTTACGCAGAATAACCAACTAAGGAAATTGCTTAGTGGACGCCGTGATAATACACAAGTACCCAAAGTATTTATATTATAACCGTAGTCATTACACTGTGTGCTGGGGTTGGGGGTGTAAGGTGTGATCCCGTAATTACAGTATTTGTTGCAGACTCTTTGCTAATTAAGGACCCAAATCCCACTTTCTGCAATCATAGGGGTCAGCCCCAGCAATTGTTACATCGCAGCATACAGAGACAGAACATTACTTACACCCAAACTGTACCCCTGTTAGGAGACATAGGTCCTATTAGGACGTATGGTATAAGGGAACCCGTTGGCATCCCAATCCCCACAAGGGCTCCAAATAGGGACAGTTAGGTGATCCCCAAACACCCACTGAACTGAATTATTGACATTGTCACCACCAGCTCCAGTGGAGCACAAAGCTTAACAGATTGTATCTTTATTTAATAAATGATGAATTTTATCATTAACCCAATTCTGACCATTATTTAAATACTCAGTAACCCGGACAAACATCTCCCCTCCTCGCCACCACCATTTTCTCACTCACCCCAATCCCCCATTCCCCCCCTCCCCCCCCCCCCCCCCTCAATTGACCAACACTGCAAACAATCACGGAGTATATCTGTTGTCTGCAGCGCCGTCGCTGTCACCGGGACCTGAGCGCTGACTCGCGCTTCCCGGGGTCTGACGGCAGATTGTCACCTAGTCTGGTGATATCGGTCCAGCGACGTGCGTGGCACAATCTGCGGATAATGGGCAGATGTATTAAGCTTTAACAAGAGATAAATCCAAGGGTGATAAGGAGAGATAAACGTCCAGCCAATCACCCGCTAACTGCCATGTTGCAGGCTGTGTTTGAAAAAAGTCAGTAAGGAGCTGATTGGCTGGACGTTTGTCTCTCTTTATCACCCCTGCATTTATCTCTTGTTAAGGCTTAATACATCTGCACCAATATGTCTGTACAGAGACGTTGCTGATGTATGTTTGTTCTGCAGGTCAGGTCTACGTGTGAGCGCCGCGGCGCCGCCGTGTAACATACACCCACATTCGCTGCATTCATCTTTTCCCTAATCTAAGGAATTTTAAGTAAGGAGAGGAATTGAGGAAGACTGAAAGCCGATACGGCACATTGTCTTCTAGGGAAGCTTTGGGACTTTGCTACGCTTGTCACCCTGCGAGCCAGCCAGACGCACTCTCTCGTATCACCCCTCTGTGCACGGAGAGGCCAGACAGGCAATATTCCTGCAGCCACACCCTAAGGTGCATGCGCACTACAACATTCTTCTTTACGATTTGCACCATAACGATATAAATGACATTTCTGCCGTGCATATCGTCTAGTGTGTACGCACTATAGTGTGATGGTTTGCTCTGCCCAGGGCATACAGTGCTGTTATGGCCATGTCTGTATCCTGCAGGCAGCGTAGTATTGATCTCATCCTGTATACAGCAATATGGGCGTTATAGGATGATGTGATTTATCATACATACCCCTCCTGTGGCCCCAGACAGAGAGAGGTGGCCCCAGCCAGAATATTCCCATCTCTCACTTGTTTGGTGGATTAGTAAGAATTGAATAAAAAGTGATTTTTGCTGGAGGTTATACAGGCGGTGAGCCCAAATTGTAACAGGGTTTTTTTTTTTCTAGATCTGCCCCTGTGATGAAACCAAATGCTCTGCTGTCTGTATCACATGTACCCGCTAATTGTAGCGTGATATAACATGATGATGTGGGGCAATGTCGCGTGATGTGGGGCAAAGTAGCGTAATGTAACATGATGAGGGACGATGTGGAGTGATGTAACATGATGGTGTAGGATGATGATGTCACGTGATGTGTGATGATGTAGGACAATGTCGCGTGATGTGTGACGATGTAGGACGATGTTGCGTGATGTGGGGCGAAGTAGCATAATGTACCATGGTGTAGGACGATGTGGTGTGATATAACATGATGGTGTAGGATTATGATGTAGGACTATGTCACGTGATGTGGGGGCGATGTAGGGCGAAGTAGCGTAATGTAACATGATGTAGGACGATGTCACGTGATATAACATGATGATGTGGGATGATGTCGCGTGATGTGGGGCGATGTTGGATGATGTTCCGTGATGTGGGACGATGTTGCGTGATGTGGGGCGAAGTAGCATAATGTATCATGGTGTAAGACGATGTGGCGTGATGTGGGATGATGTAGCACGATGTGGCGTGATGTGGGATGATGTAGCACGATGTGGCGTGATGTTGGATGATGTAGCACGATGTGGCGTGATGTTGGATGATGTAGCACGATGTGGCGTGATGTTGGATGATGTAGCACGATGTGGCGTGATGTGGGATGATGTAGCACGATGTGGCGTGATGTTGGATGATGTAGCACGATGTGGCGTGATGTGGGATGATGTAGCACGATGTGGCATGATGTAGCACGATGTGGCGTGATGTGGGATGATGTAGCACGATGTGGCGTGATGTAGCACGATGTGGCGTGATGTGGGATGATGTAGCACGATGTGGCGTGATGTTGGATGATGTGGCGTGATGTTGGATGATGTAGCACGATGTGGCGTGATGTGGGATGATGTAGCACGATGTGGCGTGATGTTGGATGATGTAGCACGATGTGGCGTGATGTGGGATGATGTAGCACGATGTGGCGTGATGTTGGATGATGTAGCACGATGTGGCGTGATGTGGGATGATGTAGCACGATGTGGCATGATGTTGGATGATGTAGCACGATGTGGCGTGATGTGGGATGATGTAGCACGATGTGGCGTGATGTTGGATGATGTGGCGTGATGTTGGATGATGTAGCACGATGTGGCGTGATGTGGGATGATGTAGCACGATGTGGCGTGATGTTGGATGATGTAGCACGATGTGGCGTGATGTGGGATGATGTAGCACGATGTGGCATGATGTTGGATGATGTAGCACGATGTGGCGTGATGTGGGATGATGTAGCACGATGTGGCATGATGTAGCACGATGTGGCGTGATGTGGGATGATGTAGCACGATGTGGTGTGATGTGGGATGATGTAGCACGATGTGGCGTGATGTAGGATGATGTAGCACGATGTGGGATGATGTAGCACAATGTGGCGTGATGTTGGATGATGTAGCACGATGTGGCGTGATGTGGGATGATGTAGCACGATGTGGCATGATGTAGCACGATGTGGCGTGATGTGGGATGATGTAGCACGATGTGGTGTGATGTGGGATGATGTAGCACGATGTGGCGTGATGTAGGATGATGTAGCACGATGTGGCGTGATGTGGGATGATGTAGCACAATGTGGCGTGATGTTGGATGATGTAGCACGATGTGGCATGATGTAGCACGATGTGGCGTGATGTTGGATGATGTAGCACGATGTGGGACGATGTCGCGTGACGATGAAGCCTGAACTCCCTGAGTTTTGACTTTGACACTTTCTGAAACTAAATGAGCTGTAATATTTGGAAAGTGATCCTCCTAGGGGCGACTTGATCCCCTGTTAAGCTGATTACATATGGACCTCATTAGGAAGCCTGTACCAGAAACTTTAACTGCAAAATCTTTGTTCTTTCATCAGTCAGTAAAAGTCTGTACAACAGAAATGATTATAATGCCAAAATCAATATTACAGCCATTTTTTTAAATTGCTGTCAAGTTAGCGATGCATTTCTCAGAACGCTGATTGCTCAGTTACGATGGCCGGTCTGTATATTTTATTTATTAACAGTGTCTTATATAGCGCAGCAAATTCTATTGCGCTGTATTGACAGTCATCTAGGTTGGAGGGCCCTGCTCGCAGGCTTACACTCTATAGGGAAATAAGCATTGATCCACAAGGTTCTGTTTTATACTATAATCTGGTTATGCAATCGATATCCGGATAGTCGGCCACTGTACACCAATAGCCGCTACCCATTATATAATAAGTGTAGTAACATACGGCGCGCGCTTGTGGGTGGCACAGAAGTCCCAGGTAATGCTGCCGGACACCACTGAGAAGATTGAAGTGAAGTCCATTTGGCGGGCTCTCTCTCCTGGTATCCGGACTATTTGTCTACAACAAGAAGATAGACAGCCAGTAGGTCGACACCATTAGTTCGACAACTCAATAGGTCGACATACTATTAGGTCGACACTGTCATTAGGTGAACAGTCTCTAGGTCGACAGTCAAAAGGTCGACATGGTTTTTTTCACTGTTTTCTGAGCCGACATGTGCCAACAGGCGGTATTTCATGCCCTACCATCCACTAGGGTGTGGAGTTAGATTATAATAGTGTGCCGAGCGATGCGAGGCACTGTGCCCGAAGCAATGCGAGCGATGCGAGGGGCTGCGGTTCACTTCAAACTGTGTCCATGTCGACGGTGTCGACATTTGGGTAAAAAAAAAAACAGTGAAAAAAACCATGTTGACATTTTGAGTGTCGACCTTTTGAGTGTCGACCTAGACACTGTCGACCTAATGGCAGTGTCGACCTAATGGCAGTGTCGACCTAATGGCAGTGTCGACCTAATGGCAGTGTCGACCTAAAAGCATGTCGACCTATTGAGCTGTCGAACTAATGGTGTCGACCTAATGGCTGTCTATCTTCTTGCTGTAGACAAATGGTCCCGCATCCCTCTCTCCTATCCCCTTATCCGGTGCAGGTACTGTAGACTGGCGCAGATGGCGGTGCACAGTGGGACATGGAGCTTATGAAGAATGGATTTATGTTGAGATTGAGTACAGCTTTGAAACAAGGGGGGTTGTTAAATCTTACAGAGATAAAGTACCGACCAATCAGCTTCTGTTATTTTTAGCATGCTAGACAGATGAGAGCAGCTCATTGGTTGGTACTTTTTTCTCCTTCCGAGAGCTGATAAATCTCTCCCGATAAGCTTTAGTAAATAACAGTACATCTGAGATTCTGGGTGATATGTAATAGGCGATCATTTACACCGCAAACTCAACCTGGTCTTGCAGTGTAAATGATTGCCGCCTTAAAAAAAAACCTGGGGGGGGGGTTTCAGATCCTCAAGTGTCAACATTGAAATCAAAACAAATTTGAGATACTTACTTGTGTCAGCTGTTTCCTTGTGTCGGCGTTAGGTAGATTGCTCATTAGCGGAAGTACTTGTTGCCCTGTAGAATCTCTCTTCATCTTCCTTTGTGACATTATCCCATATATTCTGTTA
The DNA here is from genome assembly GCF_055691185.1 of Crinia signifera. Classification (NCBI taxonomy): domain Eukaryota; kingdom Metazoa; phylum Chordata; class Amphibia; order Anura; family Myobatrachidae; genus Crinia; species Crinia signifera. The sequence continues at coordinate 160,339,953 of NC_139223.1, read as the reverse complement.
CCGCAGCTCTTTATTAGCGGTGTGCGTGTGACCTGGTGAATAATCTATTGTTACATTGCTGACGTTCCGTTATATCGGCTGGCGGAGTTGTTATATCTCAGTGGTGTGATCCGGAGTCATTGAGTAATCAGTCCGTACGCAGGGGGCGTGCAGGGACCGCTGAGGCCTCCAGTCCGTTCGCAGGGGGCGAGCAGGGACCGCTGAGGCCTCCAGTCCGTTCGCAGGGGGCGAGCAGGGACCGCTGAGGCCTCCAGTCCGTACGCAGGGGGCGAGCAGGGACCGCTGAGGCCTCCAGTCCGTACGCAGGGGGCGAGCAGGGACCGCTGAGGCCTCCAGTCCGTACGCAGGGGGCGAGCAGGGACCGCTGAGGCCTCCAGTCCGTACGCAGGGGGCGAGCAGGGACCACTGAGGACTCCAGTCCGTTCGCAGGGGGCGAGCAGGGACCGCTGAGGCCTCCAGTCCGTACGCAGGGGGCGAGCAGGGACCGCTGAGGCCTCCAGTCCGTACGCAGGGGGCGAGCAGGGACCGCTGAGGCCTCCAGTCCGTATGCAGGGGGCGAGCAGGGACCGCTGAGGCCTCCAGTCCGTACGCAGGGGGCGAGCAGGGACCGCAGTCCGTACGCAGGGGGCGAGCAGGGACCGCTGAGGCCTCCAGTCCGTACGCAGGGGACGAGCAGGGACCGCTAAGGCCTCCAGTCCGTACGCAGGGGGCGAGCAGGGACCGCTGAGGCCTCCAGTCCGTACGCAGGGGGCGAGCAGGGACCGCTGAGGCCTCCAGTCCGTACGCAGGGGGCGAGCAGGGACCGCAGTCCGTACGCAGGGGGCGAGCAGGGACCGCTGAGGCCTCCAGTCCGTACGCAGGGGGCGAGCAGGGACCGCAGTCCGTACGCAGGGGGCGAGCAGGGACCGCTGAGGCCTCCAGTCCATACGCAGGGGACGAGCAGGGACCGCTGAGGCCTCCAGTCCGTACGCAGGGGGCGAGCAGGGACCGCTGAGGCCTCCAGTCCGTACGCAGGGGGCGAGCAGGGACCGGTGAGGCCTCCAGTCCGTACGCAGGGGGGCGAGCAGGGACCGCTGAGGCCTCCAGTCCGTACGCAGGGGGCGAGCAGGGACCGCCGAGGCCTCCAGTCCGTACGCAGGGGGCGAGCAGGGACCGCTGAGGCCTCCAGTCCGTACGCAGGGGGCGAGCAGGGACCGCTGAGGCCTCCAGTCCGTACGCAGGGGCCGAGCAGGGACCGCTGAGGCCTCCAGTCCGTACGCAGGGGGCGAGCAGGGACCGCTGAGGCCTCCAGTCCGTACGCAGGGGGGCGAGCAGGGACCGCTGAGGCCTCCAGTCCGTACGCAGGGGGCGAGCAGGGACCGCCGAGGCCTCCAGTCCGTACGCAGGGGGCGAGCAGGGACCGCCGAGGCCTCCAGTCCGTACGCAGGGGGCGAGCAGGGACCGCCGAGGCCTCCAGTCCGTACGCAGGGGGCGAGCAGGGACCGCCGAGGCCTCCAGTCCGTACGCAGGGGGCGAGCAGGGACCGCTGAGGCCTCCAGTCATTCCCTTTCTTTTTTTATAATAAATGAGTACGAATTTGGGAGGAAGCCCATGCGAGCACGGGGAGATCATACAAACTCCACACAGTTGGGCCACAGATATGAGATCCTGTCTGTGTAATTGCCATGGTTGTGGTTCTTATGGCCGCCAAAGTCAACTCATGAAAACTCCAACACCTGAGAACGTGGCCCCCAGTCGGTGTGTTGCGTCTCGCTACCGCTCTGCACTCTTTGCCGTTCCCTAATCGGTCTCCATGTGGATGTTAGTGGGATATCCTTCACAAATGAGAAAAGTCCCCAAATTCATGTCTACATTGTCATGTGTTGACCAGTGCCGTGTCGACCTTTTGTCTGGATTGACCTATGGACTGTGGGCCATCTGGAGACCATCTGCTTAATGACTGTTGTCTTCTTCCCCCAGCTGATCGCAGTGTTTGACGAGCTGGAAGCATCCACCAAACCAGAAGATGCAGCGGCCATGGCGGACCGCCTCAGCCCTAACCCGTTTGAGGTGGAGTCAGCATCTTCGCACCCCACGTTCCAGCCGCTTCGGGGAGAGATCGAAGTGACTCCGTCCGCACTAAAGCTTGGTAAGTCCGCTCCTCCATGTTGTCTGTATTATTGTCTTTGTGTGCCTTCATACAGTATGAATGACCGTTGGAAGGGATTCCTGTATTTCTCATGATAGCGACCGATGTGTCCACCTACTGTATATGTATCCTCAAGTCATGTTATACATAACGTGGGAGCTCCGCGTCACTCTGTAGCGATGAGTTCTCTTTTGCGACCTTCTACATTAAGGAGGCACAAGCAGCTTCTGCTGAGTAAAATGATTTGCAGCGTGTCTATATTCAGTGTGTGACTGCCGCTGTATCTGTTACGTAGTATATTGTACACAGATACGGCATCAGTCACACACACAAATACTAAGTTACACTTTTCCAGGAAAACCCTGTAATGTTCTATTTATTATGCAGATAGTGACATCCACGCACTGAATTTACTCAGCAGAAGCTGCTTGTGTGTTCTATTAAATAAGATGCTATCTAACAGAAAAAGGGGCAGATGTATTAAGCCTGGTGAAGAGATAAACTGGAGATAAAGTGGAAGGAGATAACGCACTAGCCAATCAACTCCCAGCTGTCATATTTCAAACACAGCTGATTGGCTGGTGCTTTATCTCCTTCCACGTTAACTCCAGTTTATCTCTTTGCCAAGCTTAATACATCTGCCCCAAAGTAACAAAAAGATGCCAGGCACTACTGAGGGGCGACTAGATGACTGTTTAATGTGAAAGGAGGTTAGATGAATGTGCTCCAATCTGTATGTGGAAGTATTACCTAACCACTGATTTCTTCCAGTGAACACAACCAAAGCTAACCAGTCAGCCTATGTTGTATGTTCTGTCTGCATTACCGGCGAGCGCAGTGTGTTATATAGCGAGTATATCGGTGACAGGCTCATAAGCCTGAGTGATGTCATCCGGCTACATTCTGCAGGAAGGGAACCTTGCAGAAGTCATTGTCATAGCAGGTGCTTCTTAAATCACAGAAAGCCGTACCGGTCGCTGTCACTCAACCACTCAGACAGCGCGCTTACTTCCCCATTATTTCTCTGCTTCCTGTTTGGTTTGGATATATTCTTGGATTATTTAGGATTACTTGTTCACAGGCTGATGTTAACCGTGGGCATAAGAAGATGTAAGGTCATCCCAAACATTAATGATACATTGTTTTGCTGATATCTGCTGCTGCGAACCGTTTTCGCGTTCACATGAGTTAAATTGGGTTATTTTTTCTTGTTCTGCCTGTTACTGTATTTTCTGCCAGCACAAACACTGGGAACGGTGAATTTCTGGCTTTGTGAAAATGTCCTTGTGTCGCAGACAGCGAGACGCCAAACCACATCGCAGCCCGTCAGCCAGAATGCAAGAGGCGCGCTAGTAATAATACAATTTCCCGTGTCATATCGCATTGGAAGAATGTGCTCGTGGTAATTAGCTCTTTTGATTATCTCCATAACATCTCGGCATTTACAATTATAAGAACGAATTAGATGGGAAATAAATGACAAACTGCAGAATGGGTTCAGGATTAAAGAGCGAGAGCGTGGATGCGGGCTGGCCACCGCTGCGGACGGGGCGCTAATGTTTGCTAATGATGGGGTGTAAAAGGGGTATTATCTGTATGGATGGAAATGTAAAGGCACCGCGTTCTAATGACATTCCTGGGACACCAGGCACAGATCTATAGTACAGCCACCAGGGTGCAGCTAACTTACTGCCATATAGCCATCTGCTTAGGGTACCATTGCCGCAGGAGGGCACCGACCAGTCACAGTGCAATAGCCCCACATTGCCCAGCAAACATTAATAAATGGCGCCACCAGCAGCGGCTCTGCCATCATTGCTGTTGTCACAGTGCCAGTTAGGGGCCAGATGGAGGCATGGCCAGGAGACAACGTGACCTCTGCCGGCAGCCTGGCTGCATGAGCCGCCAGTGTGGAGATACGGGCATCAATTTGTGGCATATTTACATGAACTTGGGGACCTGACAAAGGGCCTGATTCACACCTGCTACCAAAGCTGCAGTTTTTGCAGGTGGACAAAACCCTGCTGTGCTGCAGGTGGGGCAGATACAGTAAGATTTGGGGGAGTTATTTTGTTTCTGTGCAGGGTAAATACTGGCTGCTTTATTCTTAAACTGCATTATAGATTTCAGTTTTAACCCCCCCCTTGAAATCTAATAGTGTGTACACACGGTTAGATTTGGCTTCCAATGTTCCCGATATAGGGAACATCGGAAGCCAAATCGCATGCTTTTTTAGGGCTTCCGAGCCGGATGCGCTGCCAATATGCGCTCCCGTGTGAGCGCATATCGGCAGCCAGATAGAGCGTGCAGGCAACACTATATAGTCTAAATCGTGCCCCGCTAGCATGCTGTGAGATGCGAGTCCCGATGCAATCTGATCGCGTCGGGACTCGCATCTCACGGCAGCATCTGCCGTGTGTACACACCATAACACTCTCTGCACCTGTTACATCTGCCCCACCTGCAGTGCAGAATGGTTTTGGGCAGTGTTTACAAACATGGACAACTGAAAAGCTATTGTCTCATATGTACCTACCTGACTTCGCTATGTCACAGATTAAAGCAAAAAATCTATTATTCTCCAAAGATATTCTTAAGTGGGATGAAGATCTTTGTTTGAATTTGTATCACACATGATTTACACTTCTAACTAGATGTTGTTTGGTATCATCGTGTGCACCACACTGGTCTTGGACCAGGGCAAGCAGAGGAGGGAGTTGTTTGAGGAGATGAGATACATTTTTAGACAAGCACATTAAAGACCAGGTCTAAGCAGCGTCATGTTACTCTAGGGAAATATCACTGGGCAAGTCCATGGGACTGTAGTCAACCTGTCTAGACTAAGCTGTAAGAGGAAAATCATCCCCAGACTAAACCAGGAGAGTGGAAATGGTTAAAGAAAAAAAGAGCCAAATAAAACTTTTATAGAGCTTTAAGCTGAACCCCAAACTCAAGGTACACTGGTGTCTGATCGCACCACCCAACACTAAGTGACAGTGGGCTCTGTGGGAAAAGACCCAGGAGGATTCCTCTTCTGTAAAACCAGCATAAAAAGCCAGATAAGGGACTAAGGGTCCCATCCTTCCTGCCCATCTGTCCTATTTACCATGTCCTGCCCTGCTGCATCCTCCTACATACACCCCCTTGTTTTATTATGGAGAAAGTTCCCTGTTCCATGTGGATGATGAGACAATTATGTACATTAGATAACGCTGAATGTTTATCGCAGAATAGATGGAAGTAAAAGTATAGTGTTAATTGTCCCTGTTCTGTTCTGTGAATAATAAATGCGTGGTGTGGTGGGGGTTAGCATTGCTGTCTCACAAGGCTCAATATGAACCATGGAGTTTTCTGTGTTGAATTTGTATGTTTTCTGGCGTTTCTCTGGGTACTTAGTCTACTTCCAAATACAGACGTATAAGTGAATTGACTCCTAGTGCGTGTACATATAGCAATAGCTGTTATAGGGTGACAACACAATCTCCAGATAGAATGGTGTTTTCACATCAGATCCGGCTTTTCCCTATTAATCACATTCTCCCTTTTGGTGTAAACTGGTGCCTATGACAGTGTTCACAGGGCTATCTAACGTAACATAGTGATGGGATACTGATCTAACCGTACCCCAGTGATATCACACTGATCTAACCGTAACATTGTAATGTCACACTGATCTAACTGTTACCTAATGATACTATGACACTGATCTAATGTAACATAGTGATGGGATACTGATCTAACCGTACCCCAGTGATATCACACTGATCTAACCGTACCATTGTGATGTCACACCGATCTAACGGTTACCTAGTGATACTATGACACTGATCTAATGTAACATAGTGATGGGATACTGATCTAACCGTAACCCAGTGATATCACACTGATCTAACCGTAACATAGTGATGTCACACTGATCTAACTGTTACCTAGTGATACTATGACACTGATCTAATGTAACATAGTGATGGGATACTGATCTAACCGAAACCCAGTGATATCACACTGATCTAACCGTAACATTGTGATGTCACACTGATCTAACTGTTACCTAGTGATACTATGACACTGATCTAATGTAACATAGTGATGGGATACTGATCTAACCGTAACCCAGTGATATCACACTGATCTAACCGTAACATTGTGATGTCACACCAATCTAACTGTTACCTAGTGATACTATGACACTGATCTAACCGTAACCCAGTGATATCACACTGATCTAACCGTGCATAGTGATGTCACACCGATCTAACTGTAACCTAGTGATACTATGACACTGATCTAATGTAACATAGTGATGGGATACTGATCTAACCGTAACTTAGTGATATCACACTGATCTAACCGTAACATAGTGATGTCACACCGATCTAACTGTAACCTAGTGATACTATGACACTGATCTAACCATAACCTAGTGATGTTACACCAATGTAACCATATCTTAGTGATGTCACACCAATGTAACCATATCTTAGTGATGTCACACTGATCTAACCATAGTGATATGATGCCAATCTAACTGTAACAGTGATATGACACCAACCTAATCCCATAGAGAATGAGTGACCAACTGTATAAGGAAGAGGACTGGAAATGCAGTGTCCCAGCTAGTGCCCGGGACTGTCCAGCAGACGTGTACATGCCAGCATATCACTCCTGAGTTAGTCATCGCAGCGTCTATATAAAGGATCGGCACGAACGCCTCTGTTCCCCACGTGCTAGAATAGCTGTGTCTTCCCCGCCGCCTCCTTGTGTCACTTTATTTGCATTTACATTGGGAGATAACTTCTCAGTATTTGGTCTGTAGGAATCCGCGCAATGTTTCTGGGCTGTGTATAGATTTGTGTCGGTCCCAGGGCCACATTTACTAAACTTGAAAAGTGGAGAGTGATAAAGTACCAGCCAATCGGCTTCTAACTGTTGTGTTACAGGTTGGGTGATTATGTCTTATTGGTTTCCCCTATATTAGTGATGGGTAATGGAGCATTTCACCCCTTCTCCAGCTGTAAGGTCTGTCTCCGGGAGATGGTTCCTGTGTCTCTAATGTCGCCCAATCCCCCCATGTAATTATTTACAGAAGATCCATCTTCGGAGACACTCTGTGTATCAGATCTTGTCCCTGTAACATTCCTGGTCTTCGTTATCAGATAATGCGTCCTGACGGATGAAGGCGGCTTCCTACCACTTCCATTGGGGTCACCCTACTGAATGAGCCCTACTGTCACCTTTGGCCGCACATGGCTGTCTCCTGAGTAATCTAAGCTGAGAAGGTGATTGGGGCCAGGTCGCTCATTGGCCGCCACGTGTGGAGTCTCATCCTCGCTCTCGCACTTTCCTGCGACCTTGTGCAGGTGTCCGACATTGAATGATACAAGGCGCGCTTATTATCCGTGCGTTCCCGCGCCTTACACAAGCTTCCAGTCTCCTTCATGTATTTCTCTTGGAAGACGCTGAAATATTTGCTGCCCACGCCCAGATTTATATTTTCCTGGGAGACCAGAACAATGTAACTTAAGGCGAGGACTTGTTATTTATTAACCGTTCCTTACATAGCGCCTGCATATAACAGAGAGACAGAGAGGTCGGGGGGCCCTGCTCGCCAGCTTACAATCTAAAGCTGGGCACACACTAGAGGAGAAGCATCATTAACTGTATCGGTGGCACTCTCACATGAGCGATCTGGCGCATACACAATAAGCTATATCGTCCCCTCCCCCGCTGAGCATGCAGGTGCTGATGACATTGGTTGTTTTGGCAGAGATATCTGTAATTGAGCCTCAGGAAGGCCGGCTGCATGGGGCCCCAGTGAGCTGCAGGAAGGCCGGCTGCATGGGGCCCCAGTGAGCTGCAGGAAGGCCGGCCGCATGGGGCCCCAGTGAGCTGCAGGAAGGCCGACCGCATGGGGCCCCAGTGAGCTGCAGGAAGGCCGGCTGCATGGGGCCCCAGTGAGCTGCAGGAAGGCCGGCTGCATGGGGCCCCAGTGAGCTGCAGGAAGGCCGGCCGCATGGGGCCCCAGTGAGCTGCAGGAAGGCCGGCTGCATGGGGCCCCAGTGAGCTGCAGGAAGGCCGGCTGCATGGGGCCCCAGTGAGCTGCAGGAAGGCCGGCCGCATGGGGCCCCAGTGAGCTGCAGGAAGGCCGACCGCATGGGGCCCCAGTGAGCTGCAGGAAGGCCGACCACATGGGGTCCCAGTGAGCTGCAGGAAGGCCGGCCGCATGGGCCCCAGTGAGCTGCAGGAAAGATGGCTGTATGGGGCCCCAGTGAGCTGCAGGAATGCCAGCTGCATGGGGCCCCAGCGAGCTGCATGAAGGCTGGCTGCATGGGGGCCCCAGTAAGCTGCAGGAAGGCCGGCTGCATGGGGGCCCCAGTGAGCTGCCACAAGGCCAGCCGCATGGGGCCCCAGTGAGCTGCAGCAAGGCCGGCCGCATGGGGCCCCAGTGAGCTGCAGGAAGGCTGACCGCATGGGGCCCCAGTGAGCTGCAGGAAGGCCGACCGCTTGGGCCACCAGTAAGTTGCAGGAAGGCCGACCGCATGGGGCACCAGGAAAGCAGGCCGCATGGGGCCCTAGTGAGCTACAGGAAGGCAGGCTGCATGGGGCCCCAGTGAGCTGCAGGAAGGCCGACCGCTTGGGCCACCAGTAAGTTGCAGGAAGGCAGGCCGCATGGGGCCCCAGTGAGCTGCAGGAAGGCCGACCGCTTGGGCCACCAGTAAGTTGCAGGAAGGCAGGCCGCATGGGGCCCTAGTGAGCTGCAGGAAGGCTGACCGCATGGGGCACCAGTAAGTTGCAGGAAGGCAGGCTGCATGGGGCCCCAGTGAGCTGCAGGAAGGCCGACCGCTTGGGCCACCAGTAAGTTGCAGGAAGGCAGGCTGCATGGGGCCCCAGTGAGCTGCAGGAAGGCCGACCGCTTGGGCCACCAGTAAGTTGCAGGAAGGCAGGCTGCATGGGGCCCCAGTGAGCTGCAGGAAGGCCGACCGCTTGGGCCACCAGTAAGTTGCAGAAAGGCCGACCGCTTGGGCCACCAGTAAGTTGCAGGAAGGCAGGCTGCATGGGGCCCCAGTGAGCTGCAGGAAGGCCGACCGCTTGGGCCACCAGTAAGTTGCAGAAAGGCCGACCGCTTGGGCCACCAGTAAGTTGCAGGAAGGCAGGCTGCATGGGGCCCCAGTGAGCTGCAGGAAGGCCGACCGCTTGGGCCACCAGTAAGTTGCAGAAAGGCCGACCGCTTGGGCCACCAGTAAGTTGCAGGAAGGCCGACCGCTTGGGGCACCAGTAAGTTGCAGGAAGGCAGGCTGCATGGGGCCCCAGTGAGCTGCAGGAGGCAGGCTGCATGGGGCCCCAGTGACCCGATGAGCTGCCGGAGGGCGGTTTTGTGCTTCCACCAATAGCAGGAATGCGCTTGTACACTACGGAGTTCACATAAAGTTCTAGAGTAATATATATACAGAATCCAGCTTATTAATAAACCATTTGCCCTTTCCATATGTTGTCAGTTTATTGTGACATGTGAGCGGTACATTCGGCATCAGTCAGCCTGTGTGACACGCGGAATGCACAGCAATTACACCTGTGATTACGGCTGATGTGAAAGGTGATCGTCTGCCGCTCCGAGTTCACTCCAAGGGGAAATATTTTGTTTTTGCAGCCAAACTAATCTGATGACTTTATGATAAGCTCCAGTTGTTTCTCCAGGATCTGTCTTTTAAACCTGAGCATGATTGCACCTCGCACCCCATCTGCAAAGCACAGGGCCTCATTCAATCAGTGCGTTACCCGCTACATATGGTTTCCATCAGAGGGTGCAGTTTGCTGGATGAATGTTGCTGAATTCCTACATAACATTATATTGCAGGTCCCCGGTGTAATATAATGTGGGCCGATAGCTCCCTAATGCGCATATTCCGGGATGTGCAGCGTTGCGCTTGCGTCTGCAGTTGTCTTATACAGACTGTGATGTGGATGCCAAAATTTGCACCAATGTGCTGCAGACCGGTCTGGTGAGACCGTGGAAACCACAATGACAGACTGGTGTTCACCTGTTATGACAGTTGTAAGGCGCAGCTATGGGGGGCTCCTTAGGAAAGTGTGCAAATGGGCATGAGGGGAAGCGGTGGTACCTGCTCTGGCTTACAAGAGGCGTGGTGCAATGGGCGTGAGGGGAAGCAGTGGTACATGCTCTGGCTGGGATGAGGTGTGGTGCAATGGGCGTGAGGGGAATCAGTGGTACCTGCGCTGGCTTACATGAGGTGCGGTGTAATGGGTGTGAGGGAAGCGGTGGTACATGCTCTGGCTGACATGAGGTGTGGTGCAATGGGCGTGAGGGAAGCAGTGGTACATGCTCTGGCTGGGATGAGGTGTGGTGTAATGGGCATGAGGGGAAGCGGTGGTACCTGCTCTGGCTGACATGAGGCATGGTGTAATGGGCGTAAGGGGAATCGGTGGTACCTGCTCCGACTGACATGAGGCATGGTGTAATGGGCGTAAGGGGAATCGGTGGTACCTGCTCTGGCTGACATGAGGTGCGGTGTAATGGGTGTGAGGGAAGCGGTGGTACCTGCTCTGGCTGACATGAGGCGTGGTGCAATGGGCGTAAGGGGAAGCAGTGGTACATGCTCTGGCTGGGATGAGGTGTGGTGCAATGGGCGTGAGGGGAATCGGTAGTACCTGCTCTGGCTGGGATGAGGCGCGGTGTAATGAGCATGAGGGGAAGCGGTGGTACCTGCTCTGGCTGACATGAGGTGCGGTGTAATGGGCATGCTGGGAAGCGGTGGTACCTGCTCTGGCTGACATGAGGCATGGTGTAATGGGCATGAGGGGAAGCGGTGGTACCTGCTCTGGCTGACATGAGATGCGGTGCAATGGGTATGAGGGGGGAGGTGGTGGTGGTACCTGCTCTGGCTGACATTAGGTGCAGTGTAATGGGCATGAGGGGAAGCGGTGGTACCTGCTCTGGCTGACATGAGGTGCGGTGTAATGGGCATGAGGGGGGAGGTGGTGGTGGTACCTGCTCTGGCTGACATAAGTTGCAGTGTAATGGGCATGAGGGGAAGCGGTGGTACCTGCTCTGGCTGACATGAGGTGCAGTGTAATGGGCATGAGGGGAAGCGGTGGTACCTGCTCTGGCTGACATGAGGTGCGGTGTAATGGGCATGAGGGGAAGCAGTGGTACCTGCTCTGGCTGACATGAGGTGCGGTGTAATGGGCATGAGGGGAAGCTGTGGTACCTGCTCTGGCTGACATGAGGCATGGTGTAATGGGTGTGAGGGGAAGCGGTGGTACCTGCTCTGGCTCACATGAATCACTGTGTAATTTGCATGAGCGGAAGCGGTGGTACCTGCTCTGGCTGACATGAGGCAGGCTGTAATGGGCATTAGGGGAGGCAGTGGTACCTGCTCTGGCTAACATGAGGCGTGGTATAATGGCTGTGAGAGGAAGCGGTGGTACCTGCTTTGGCTGACATGAGCTGTAATGGATTTGAGGGGAAGCATCAGACCAGAAATATTGTTAGTGGGAGAACATATGCGCACCATAGAGAGCACGACCGGAATTATTGTTAGCGGAAGAACGCGTGCGCACCATAGAGAGAACGACCGGAATTATTGTTAGCGGGAGAACGTGTGCGCACTGTAGAGAGCACGACCGGAATTATTGTTAGCGGGAGAACGTGTGCGCACCGTAGAGAACACGACCGGAATTATTGCTAGCGGAAGAACGTGTGCGCACCGTAGAGAGCATGACTGGAATTATTGTTAGCGGGAGAACGCGTGCGCACCATAGAGAGCACGACCGGAATTATTGCTAGCGGGAGAACGTGTGCGCACCGTAGAGAGCCCGACCGGAATTATTGTTAGCGGGAGAACGTGTGCGCACCGTAGAGAGCACGACCGGAATTATTGCTAGCGGAAGAACGTGTGCGCACCGTAGAGAGCATGACTGGAATTATTGTTAGCGGGAGAACGTGTGCGCACCATAGAGAGCACGACCGGAATTATTGCTAGCGGGAGAACGTGTGCGCACCGTAGAGAGCCCGACCGGAATTATTGCTAGCGGGAGAACGTGTGCGCACCGTAGAGGGCACGACCGGGATTATTGTTAGCGGGAGAACGTGTGCGCACCGTAGAGAGCACGACCGGGATTATTGTTAGCGGGAGAACTTGTGCGCACCGTAGAGAGCCCGACCGGAATTATTGCTAGCGGGAGAACGCGTGCACACCGTAGAGAGCACGACCGGAGTTTTTGTTAGCGGGAGAACGTGTGTGCACCGTAGAGAGCCCAACCGGAATTATTGCTAGCGGGAGAACGCGTGCGCACCATAGAGAGCACGACAGGAATTATTGGTAGCGGGAGAACATCTTTCACACTATAGAGAGCACGACCGGAATTATTGTTAGCGGGAGAACACGTTCACACTATAGAGAGCACGACCGGAATTGTTGTTAGCGGGAGAACGCGTGCGCACCATAGAGAGCACGACCGGAATTATTGGTAGTGGGAGAACACGTTCACACTATAGAGAGCACGACCGGAATTATTGTTAGTGGGAGAACGTGTGCGCACCATAGAGAGCACGACCGGAATTATTGTTAGTGGGAGAACGTGTGCGCACCATAGAGAGCACGACCGGAATTATTGTTAGCGGGAGAACGTGTGCGCACCATAGAGAGCACGACCGGAATTATTGGTAGTGGGAGAACACGTTCACACTATAGAGAGCACGACCAGAGTTATTGTTAGCGGGAGAACGTGTGCGCACCGTAGAGATCATGACTGGAATTATTGCTAGCGGGAGAACGTGTGCGCACCGTAGAGAGCCCGACCGGAATTATTGCTAGCGGGAAAAAGTGTGCGCACCGTAGAGAGCACGACCGGAATTATTGCTAGCGGGAGAACGCGCGTGCACCGTAGAGAGCACGATCGGAATTATTGTTAGCGGGAGAACGTGTGCGCACCGTAGAGAGCACGACCGGAATTATTGCTAGCGGGAGAACGCGTGCGCACCATAGAGAGCACGACCAGAGTTATTGTTAGCGGGAGAACGTGTGCGCACCGTAGAGGGCACGACCGGGATTATTGTTAGCGGGAGAACGTGTGCGCACCGTAGAGGGCACGACCGGGATTATTGTTAGCGGGAGAACGTGTGTGCATGTGGCGGTGGTACTTTATATAATATATATTATTAATATACGGTATTAATAATCTCTGGTACCTAATGTGACTTGTACACACTTTTATTCCTTTGTAAGCACATTGCAGCTGTATCCGTCTGGTCCCTGGGGAATGTATTGTGCAAGGACGTATCCGCCGTCCTCTGGCCTTTATCGCTGAATGCCTGGCGGCTCCCTAACATGCGCAGTATGGCGGCAAACCTTTACGTCTCGCAGGGCAGCATTACTTATTAAACGTGTCCTCACTTTGCTGAGTTATTTACTTGCCGTCTCTAGTTTTTCTTCCCTGCTGACATTTCACCGACCACATTCTTTAAAGACCGATGTAGCCTTTCCAATAGGGAGATTAATTATTAATTGCAGAATAATTGCCAATAAAAGTAGCGTGCATTTTATGTAATTAAAGTTTTCCAGGGATCTTGCTGGTGCTTTTATTTATGTCCCCCCTGCTCAGCCGGTGACACTGGGACAGAACCGGCGTCTGGCTGTGTATTGTGTCTCCTGCTCCCCCCTCTTATATTTCATCATTAAATATATATCGTATTTTAGTTCTTTTGTAATCTTCTGCACTTTAAATTTGACTGACATTCTGTATTCTGGAACAAATGTCTGGTAGGGAAACGTGCGTAGCGGCATCAATATGTCCCTGTGTAGGCCGCCCGCTGCGTCTATGGATTAATTGGAGAATACAGGCCTTCTAAGTATCCATACAATGTACAGCAGAAGGGTAAGATTGATTGGAAACAGCTTTAACATGCAGCCAATGGTGGCTGCCCGGAGAGCACACACTATATAAATTTACATCCACTTATTACATGTTATTTATAAAGCGCCACAAGTGGTTGGCAGCGCCGTGCATAGGGCACACAGAACAATACAGGGAGCACAGAACTATAACTGAGACACTACAACAGCAAAGGTAACAGCAGCACAATGCTCAGTACACAATACAGCTGGGATGTAGGGAAGCAGAGGAGGTGTCTGCATGTTACCAGTTGCAGGTCTCAGTGATAGAGATGAGCACAGGTAACAGCAGCACTTAGTACACGATACAGCTGGGATGCAGGGAAGCAGAGGAGCAGTCTGCATGTTACCAGTTGCAGGTCTCAGTGGTAGAGATGAGCACAGGTAACAGCAGCACTTAGTACACAATACAGCTGGGATGTAGGGAAGCAGAGGAACAGTCTGCATGTTACATGGGGCAGGTCTCAGTGGTAGCGATGAGCACAGGTAACAGCAGCACTTAGTACACAATACAGCTGGGATGCAGGGAAGCAGAGGAGCAGTCCGCATGTTACCAGGGGCAGGTGTCAGTGGTAGAGATGAGCACAGGTAACAGCAGCACAATGCTCAGTACAAATACAGCTGGGATGTAGGGAAGCAGAGGAGCAGTCTGCATGTTACCAGGGGGTAGGTGTCAGTGGTAGAGATGAGCACAGGTAACAGCAGCACTTAATACACAATACAGCTGGGATGTAGGGAAGCAGAGGAGCAGTCTGCATGTTACCAGGGGCAGGTGTCAGTGGTAGAGATGAGCACAGGTGACAGCAGCACTTAGTACACAATACAGCTGGGATGTAGGGAAGCAGAGGAGCAGTCTGCATGTTACCAGGGGCAGGTGTCAGTGGTAGAGATGAGCACAGGTAACAGCAGCACTTAGTACACAATACAGCTGGGATGTAGGGAAGCAGAGGAGCAGTCTACATGTTACCAGGGGCAGGTGTCAGTGGTAGAGATGAGTACAGGTAACAGCAGCACTTAGTACACAATACAGCTGGGATGTAGGGAAGCAGAGGAGCAGTCTACATGTTACCAGGGGCAGGTGTCAGTGGTAGAGATGAGTACAGGTAACAGCAGCACTTAGTACACAATACAGCTGGGATGTAGGGAAGCAGAGGAGCAGTCTGCATGTTACCAGGGGCAGGTGTCAGTGGTAGAGATAAGTACAGGTAACAGCAGCACTTAGTACACGATACAGCTGGGATGCAGGTAAGCAGAGGAGCAGTCTGCATGTTACCAGTTGCAGGTCTCAGTGATAGAGATGAGCACAGGTAACAGCAGCACTTAGTACACGATACAGCTGGGATGCAGGGAAGCAGAGGAGCAGTTTGCATGTTACCAGTTGCAGGTCTCAGTGATAGAGATGAGCACAGGTAACAGCAGCACTTAGTACACAATACAGCTGGGATGTAGGGAAGCAGAGGAACAGTCTGCATGTTACATGGGGCAGGTCTCAGTGGTAGCGATGAGCACAGGTAACAGCAGCACTTAGTACACAATACAGCTGGGATGCAGGGAAGCAGATGAGCAGTCCGCATGTTACCAGGGGCAGGTGTCAGTGGTAGAGATGAGCACAGGTAACAGCAGCACAATGCTCAGTACACAATACAGCTGGGATGTAGGGAAGCAGAGGAGCAGTCTGCATGTTACCAGGGGGTAGGTGTCAGTGGTAGAGATGAGCACAGGTAACAGCAGCACTTAATACACAATACAGCTGGGATGTAGGGAAGCAGAGGAGCAGTCTGCATGTTACCAGGGGCAGGTGTCAGTGGTAGAGATGAGCACAGGTGACAGCAGCACTTAGTACACAATACAGCTGGGATGTAGGGAAGCAGAGGAGCAGTCTGCATGATACCAGGGGCAGGTGTCAGTGGTAGAGATGAGCACAGGTAACAGCAGCACTTAGTACACAATACAGCTGGGATGTAGGGAAGCAGAGGAGCAGTCTACATGTTACCAGGGGCAGGTGTCAGTGGTAGAGATGAGTACAGGTAACAGCAGCACTTAGTACACAATACAGCTGGGATGTAGGGAAGCAGAGGAGCAGTCTACATGTTACCAGGGGCAGGTGTCAGTGGTAGAGATGAGTACAGGTAACAGCAGCACTTAGTACACAATACAGCTGGGATGTAGGGAAGCAGAGGAGCAGTCTGCATGTTACCAGGGGCAGGTGTCAGTGGTAGAGATAAGGACAGGTAACAGCAGCATTTAGTACACAATACAGCTGGGATGTAGGGAAGCAGAGGAGCAGTCCGCATGTTACCAGGGGGTAGGTCTCAGTGGTAGAGATGGGCACAGGTAACAGCAGCACTTAGTACACAATACAGCTGGGATGTAGGTAAGCAGAGAAACAGTCTGCATGTTACCAGGGGGTAGGTGTCAGTGGTAGAGATGAGCACAGGTAACAGCAGCACTTAATACACAATACAGCTGGGATGTAGGGAAGCAGAGGAGCAGTCCGCATGTTACCAGGGGCAGGTGTCAGTGGTAGAGATGAGCACAGGTAACAGCAGCACTTAATACACAATACAGCTGGGATGTAGGGAAGCAGAGGAGCAGTCCGCATGTTCCCAGGGGCAGGTGTCAGTGGTAGAGATGAGCACAGGTAACAGCAGCACTTAGTAGACAATACAGCTGGGATTTAGGGAGGCAGAGGAGCAGTCTGCATGTTACCAGGTGCAGGTGTCAGTGGTAGCGATGAGCACAGGTAACAGCAGCACTTAGTACACAATACAGCTGGGATGCAGGGAAGCAGAGGAGCAGTCTGCATGTTACCAGGGGCAGGTGTCAGTGGTAGAGATGAGCACAGGTAACAGCAGCACTTAGTACACAATACAGCTGGGATGTAGGGAAGCAGAGGAGCTGTCCGCATGTTACCAGGGGCAGGTGTCAGTAGTAGAGATGAGCACAGGTAACAGCAGCACTTAGTACATAATACAGCTGGGATGCAGGGAAGCAGAGGAGCAGTCTGCATGTTACCAGGGCAGGTGTCAGTGGTAGAGATGAGCACAGGTAACAGCAGCACTTAGTACACAATACAGCTGGGATGTCGGGAAGCAGAGGAGCAGTCTGCATGTTACCAGAGGGTAGGTGTCAGTGGTAGAGATGAGCACAGGTAACAGCAGCACTTAGTACACAATGCAGCTTGGATATAGGGAAGCAGAGGAACAGTCCGCATGTTACCAGGGGCAGGTGTCAGTGGTAGCGATGAGCACAGGTAACAGCAGCACTTAATACACAATACAGCTGGGATGTAGGGAAGCAGAGGAGCAGTCTGCATGTTACCAGGGGCAGGTGTCAGTGGTAGAGATGAGCACAGGTAACAGCAGCACATAGTAAACAATACAGCTGGGATGTAGGGAAGCAGAGGAGCAGTCTGCATGTTACCAGGGGCAGGCGTCAGTGGTAGAGATGAGCACAGGTAACAGCAGCACTTAGTACACAATACAGCTGGGATGTAGGGAAGCAGAGGAGCAGTCTGCATGTTACCAGGGGCAGGTGTCAGTGGTAGAGATGGGCACAGGTAACAGCAGCACTTAGTACACAATACAGCTGGGATTTAGGGAAGCAGAGGAGCAGTCTGCATGTTACCAGGGGCAGGTGTCAGTGGTAGAGGTGAGCACAGGTAACAGCAGCACTTAGTACATAATACAGCTGGGATGTGGGGAAGCAGAGGAGCAGTCTGCATGTTACCAGGGGCAGGTGTCAGTGGTAGAGATGGGCACAGGTAACAGCAGCACTTAGTACACAATACATCTGGGATGTGGGGAAGCAGAGGAGCAGTCTGCATGTTACCAGGGGCAGGTGTCAGTGGTAGAGATGGGCACAGGTAACAGCAGCACTTAGTACACAATACAGCTGGGATGTGGGGAAGCAGAGGAGCAGTCTGCATGTTACCAGGGGCAGGTGTCAGTGGTAGAGATGAGCACAGGTAACAGCAGCACTTAGTACACAATACAGCTGGGATGTAGGGAAGCAGAGGAGCTGTCCGCATGTTACCAGGGGCAGGTGTCAGTAGTAGAGATGAGCACAGGTAACAGCAGCACTTAGTACATAATTCAGCTGGGATGCAGGGAGGCAGAGGAGCAGTCTGCATGTTACCAGGGGCAGGTGTCAGTGGTAGAGATGAGCACAGGTAACAGCAGCACTTAGTACACAATACAGCTGGGATGTAGGGAAGCAGAGGAGTCTGCATGTTACCAGGGGCAGGTGTCAGTGGTAGAGATGAGCACAGGTAACAGCAGCACTTAGTACACAATACAGCTGGGATGTAGGGAAGCAGAGGAGTCTGCATGTTACCAGGGGCAGGTGTCAGTGGTAGAGATGAGCACAGGTAACAGCAGCACTTAGTACACAATACAGCTGGGATGTAGGGAAGCAGAGGAGCAGTCTTCATGTTACCAGGGGCAGGTGTCAGTGGTAGAGATGAGCACAGGTAACAGCAGCACTTAGTACACAATACAGCTGGGATGTAGAGAAGCAGAGGAGTCTGCATGTTACCAGAGTCAGGTGTCAGTGGTAGAGATGAGCACAGGTCACAGCTGCACTTAGTACACAATACAGCTGGGATGTAGGGAAGCAGAGGAGTCTGCATGTTACCAGAGTCAGGTGTCAGTGGTAGAGATGAGCACAGGTAACAGCAGCACATAGTACACAATACAGCTGGGATGTAGGGAAGCAGATGAGTCTGCATGTTACCAGGGGCAGGTGTCAGTGGTAGAGATGAGCACAGGTAACAGCAGCACTTAGTACACAATACAGCTGGGATGTAGGGAAGCAGAGGAGCAGTCTGCATGTTACCAGGGGCAGGTGTCAGTGGTAGAGATGAGCACAGGTAACAGCAGCACTTAGTACACAATACAGCTGGGATGTAGGGAAGCAGAGGAGCTGTCCGCATGTTACCAGGGGCAGGTGTCAGTAGTAGAGATGAGCACAGGTAACAGCAGCACTTAGTACATAATACAGCTGGGATGCAGGGAAGCAGAGGAGCATTCTGCATGTTACCAGGGCAGGTGTCAGTGGTAGAGATGAGCACAGGTAACAGCAGCACTTAGTACACAATACAGCTGGGATGTAGGGAAGCAGAGGAGCAGTCTGCATGTTACCAGAGGGTAGGTGTCAGTGGTAGAGATGAGCACAGGTAACAGCAGCACTTAGTACACAATGCAGCTTGGATATAGGGAAGCAGAGGAGCAGTCCGCATGTTACCAGGGGCAGGTGTCAGTGGTAGCGATGAGCACAGGTAACAGCAGCACTTAATACACAATACAGCTGGGATGTAGGGAAGCAGAGGAGCAGTCTGCATGTTACCAGGGGCAGGTGTCAGTGGTAGAGATGGGCACAGGTAACAGCAGCACTTAGTACACAATACAGCTGGGATTTAGGGAAGCAGAGGAGCTGTCCGCATGTTACCAGGGGCAGGTGTCAGTAGTAGAGATGAGCACAGGTAACAGCAGCACTTAGTACATAATACAGCTGGGATGCAGGGAAGCAGAGGAGCAGTCTGCATGTTACCAGGGCAGGTGTCAGTGGTAGAGATGAGCACAGGTAACAGCAGCACTTAGTACACAATACAGCTGGGATGTAGGGAAGCAGAGGAGCAGTCTGCATGTTACCAGAGGGTAGGTGTCAGTGGTAGAGATGAGCACAGGTAACAGCAGCACTTAGTACACAATGCAGCTTGGATATAGGGAAGCAGAGGAGCAGTCTGCATGTTACCAGGGGCAGGTGTCAGTGGTAGCGATGAGCACAGGTAACAGCAGCACTTAATACACAATACAGCTGGGATGTAGGGAAGCAGAGGAGCAGTCTGCATGTTACCAGGGGCAGGTGTCAGTGGTAGAGATGGGCACAGGTAACAGCAGCACTTAGTACACAATACAGCTGGGATTTAGGGAAGCAGAGGAGCAGTCTGCATGTTACCAGGGGCAGGTGTCAGTGGTAGAGATGAGCACAGGTAACAGCAGCACTTAGTACACAATACAGCTGGGATGTAGGGAAGCAGAGGAGCTGTCCGCATGTTACCAGGGGCAGGTGTCAGTAGTAGAGATGAGCACAGGTAACAGCAGCACTTAGTACATAATACAGCTGGGATGCAGGGAGGCAGAGGAGCAGACTGTATGTTACCAGGGGCAGGTGTCAGTGGTAGAGATGAGCACAGGTAACAGCAGCACTTAGTACACAATACAGCTGGGATGTAGGGAAGCAGAGGAGCAGTCTTCATGTTACCAGGGGCAGGTGTCAGTGGTAGAGATGAGCACAGGTAACAGCAGCACTTAGTACACAATACAGCTGGGATGTAGGGAAGCAGAGGAGCAGTCTGCATGTTACCAGGTGCAGGTGTCAGTGGTAGAGATGAGCACAGGTAACAGCAGCACAATGCTTAGTACACAGTACAGCTGGGATGCGGGGAAGCAGAGGAGTCTGCATGTTACCAGAGTCAGGTGTCAGTGGTAGAGATGAGCACAGGTCACAGCTGCACTTAGTACACAATACAGCTGGGATGTAGGGAAGCAAAGGAGTCTGCATGTTACCAGAGTCAGGTGTCAGTAGTAGAGATGAGCACAGGTCACAGCAGCACTTAGTACACAATACAGCTGGGATGTAGGGAAGCAGAGGAGTCTGCATGTTACCAGAGTCAGGTGTCAGTGGTAGAGATAAGCACAGGTAACAGCAGCACATAGTACACAATACAGCTGGGATGTAGGGAAGCAGAGGAGTCTGCATGTTACCAGGGGCAGGTGTCAGTGGTAGAGATGAGCACAGGTAACAGCAGCACTTAGTACACAATACAGCTGGGATGTAGGGAAGCAGAGGAGCAGTCTGCATGTTACCAGGGGCAGGTGTCAGTGGTAGAGATAAGCACAGGTAACAGCAGCACTTAGTACACAATACAGCTGGGATGTAGGGAAGCAGAGGAGCAGTCTGCATGTTACCAGGGGCAGGTGTTAGTGATAGAGATGAGCACAGGTAACAGCAGCACTTAGTACACAATACAGCTGGGATGGGTTGGGATCATTCGTCAGAATGATTTTAGGTCTACAGTCATTAGGTCGACCCCACTAGGTCGACTGGCAGGAAGGTCGACCTGACTTAAGGTCGACATGGGCCAAGGTCGACATGACTTAAGGTCGAATTTGCATAAAGGTCGACATGAGGAAGGTCGACTGGTCATAAGGTCGACATGGGTTTTTCACTGTTTTTTTATCCGAATGTCGACACAGTCGACCATGGACACAGTTGGCAATGAGAATCGGACCCTCGCATCGCTCGCTTCGCTCGCAATGCTTCGGGCACGGTGCCTCGCTGCGCTCGGCACACTATTTTATTCTCCCACCACGCCCTAGTGGATGGTAGGGCATGAAATACCGCCTGTCGGCACATGTCGGCTAAAAAAACAGTGAAAAACCCATGTCGACCTTATGACCAGTCGACCTTCCTCATGTCGACCTTTATGCAAATTCGACCTTAAGTCATGTCGACCTTGGCCCATGTCGACCTTAAGTCAGGTCGACCTTCCTGCCAGTCGACCTAGTGGGGTCGACCTAATGACTGTAGACCTAAATGCATTCTGACGAATGACCGCATCCCGCTGGGATGTAGGGAAGCAGAGGAGCAGTCTGCATGTTACCAGGGGCAGGTGTCAGTGGTAGAGATGAGCACAGGTAACAGCAGCACTTAATACACAATACAGCTGGGATGTAGGGAAGCAGAGGAGCAGTCTGCATGTTACCAGGGGCAGGTGTCAGTGGTAGAGATGAGCACAGGTAACAGCAGCACTTAGTACACAATACAGCTGGGATGTAGGGAAGCAGAGGAGCTGTCCGCATGTTACCAGGGGCAGGTGTCAGTAGTAGAGATGAGCACAGGTAACAGCAGCACTTAGTACACAATACAGCTGGGATGTAGGGAAGCAGAGGAGCAGTCTGCATGTTACCAGGGGCAGGTGTCAGTGATAGAGATGAGCACAGGTAACAGCAGCACTTAGTACACAATACAGCTGGGATGTAGGGAAGCAGAGGAGTCTGCATGTTACCAGGGGCAGGTGTCAGTGGTAGAGATGAGCACAGGTAACAGCAGCACTTAGTACACAATACAGCTGGGATGTAGGGAAGCAGAGGAGTCTGCATGTTACCAGGGGCAGGTGTCAGTGGTAGAGATGAGCACAGGTAACAGCAGCACTTAGTACACAATACAGCTGGGATGTGAGGAGGCAGAGGAGGAGTCTGCATGTTACATGGGGCAGGTGTCAGTGGTAGCGATGAGCACAGGTAACAGCAGCACTTAGTACACAATACAGCTGGGATGTAGGGAAGCAGAGGAGTCTGCATGTTACCAGAGTCAGGTGTCAGTGGTAGAGATGAGCACAGGTCACAGCTGCACTTAGTACACAATACAGCTGGGATGTAGGGAAGCAGAGGAGTCTGCATGTTACCAGAGTCAGGTGTCAGTGGTAGAGATGAGCACAGGTAACAGCAGCACATAGTACACAATACAGCTGGGATGTAGGGAAGCAGAGGAGTCTGCATGTTACCAGGGGCAGGTGTCAGTGGTAGAGATGAGCATAGGTAACAGCAGCACTTAGTACACAATACAGATGGGATGTAGGGAAGCAGAGGAGCAGTCTGCATGTTACCAGGGGCAGGTGTCAGTGGCAGAGATGAGCACAGGTAACAGCAGCACTTAGTACACAATACAGCTGGGATGTAGGGAAGCAGAGGAGCAGTCTGCATGTTACCAGGGGCAGGTGTCAGTGATAGAGATGAGCACAGGTAACAGCAGCACTTAGTACATAATACAGCTGGGATGTGGGAAAGCAGAGGAGCAGTCTGCATGTTACCAGGGGCAGGTGTCAGTGGTAGAGATGGGCACAGGTAACAGCAGCACTTAGTACACAATACAGCTGGGATGTGAGGAGGCAGAGGAGGAGTCTGCATGTTACATGGGGCAGGTGTCAGTGGTAGCGATGAGCACAGGTAACAGCAGCACTTAGTACACAATACAGCTGGGATGTAGGGAAGCAGAGGAGTCTGCATGTTACCAGAGTCAGGTGTCAGTGGTAGAGATGAGCACAGGTCACAGCTGCACTTAGTACACAATACAGCTGGGATGTAGGGAAGCAGAGGAGTCTGCATGTTACCAGAGTCAGGTGTCAGTGGTAGAGATGAGCACAGGTAACAGCAGCACATAGTACACAATACAGCTGGGATGTAGGGAAGCAGAGGAGTCTGCATGTTACCAGGGGCAGGTGTCAGTGGTAGAGATGAGCACAGGTAACAGCAGCACTTAGTACACAATACAGCTGGGATGTAGGGAAGCAGAGGAGCAGTCTGCATGTTACCAGGGGCAGGTGTCAGTGATAGAGATGAGCACAGGTAACAGCAGCACTTAGTACATAATACAGCTGGGATGTGGGGAAGCAGAGGAGCAGTCTGCATGTTACCAGGGGCAGGTGTCAGTGGTAGAGATGGGCACAGGTAACAGCAGCACTTAGTACACAATACAGCTGGGATGTGAGGAGGCAGAGGAGGAGTCTGCATGTTACATGGGGCAGGTGTCAGTGGTAGCGATGAGCACAGGTAACAGCAGCACTTAGTACACAATACAGCTCGGATGCAGAGGAGCAGTCTGCATGTTACTGGGGGCAGGTGTCAGTGGTAGAGATGAGCACAGGTAACAGCAGCACTTAGTACACAATACAGCTGGGATGTAGGGAAGCAGAGGAGCAGTCTGCATGTTACCAGGGGCAGGTGTCAGTGGTAGAGATGAGCACAGGTAACAGCAGCACTTAGTAGTTTATACAGCTGGGATGCAGGGAAGCAGAGGAGCAGTCTGCATGTTACCAGGGGCAGGTGTCAGTGGTAGAGATGAGCACAGGTAACAGCAGCACTTAGTACACAATACAGCTGGGATGTAGGGAAGCAGAGGAACAGTCTGCATGTTACCAGGGGCAGGTGTCAGTGGTAGAGATGAGCACAGGTAACAGCAGCACATAGTAAACAATACAGCTGGGATGTAGGGAAGCAGAGGAGCAGTCTGCATGTTACCAGGGGCAGGCGTCAGTGGTAGAGATGAGCACAGGTAACAGCAGCACTTAGTACACAATACAGCTGGGATGTAGGGAAGCAGAGGAGCAGTCTGCATGTTACCAGGGGCAGGTGTCAGTGGTAGAGATGGGCACAGGTAACAGCAGCACTTAGTACACAATACAGCTGGGATTTAGGGAAGCAGAGGAGCAGTCTGCATGTTACCAGGGGCAGGTGTCAGTGGTAGAGGTGAGCACAGGTAACAGCAGCACTTAGTACATAATACAGCTGGGATGTGGGGAAGCAGAGGAGCAGTCTGCATGTTACCAGGGGCAGGTGTCAGTGGTAGAGATGGGCACAGGTAACAGCAGCACTTAGTACACAATACATCTGGGATGTGGGGAAGCAGAGGAGCAGTCTGCATGTTACCAGGGGCAGGTGTCAGTGGTAGAGATGGGCACAGGTAACAGCAGCACTTAGTACACAATACAGCTGGGATGTGGGGAGGCAGAGGAGGAGTCTGCATGTTACATGGGGCAGGTGTCAGTGGTAGCGATGAGCACAGGTAACAGCAGCACTTAGTACACAATACAGCTGGGATGCAGAGGAGCAGTCTGCATGTTACTGGGGGCAGGTGTCAGTGGTAGAGATGAGCACAGGTAACAGCAGCACTTAGTACACAATACAGCTGGGATGTAGGGAAGCAAAGGAGCAGTCTGCATGTTACCAGGGGCAGGTGTCAGTGGTAGAGATGAGCACAGGCAACAGCAGCACTTAGTAGTTAATACAGCTGGGATGCAGGGAAGCAGAGGAGCAGTCTGCATGTTACCAGGGGCAGGTGTCAGTGGTAGAGATGAGCACAGGTAACAGCAGCACTTAGTACACAATACAGCTGGGATGTAGGGAAGCAGAGGAACAGTCTGCATGTTACCAGGGGCAGGTGTCAGTGGTAGAGATGAGCACAGGTAACAGCAGCACATAGTATACAATACAGCTGGGATGTAGGGAAGCAGAGGAGCAGTCTGCATGTTACCAGGGGCAGGCGTCAGTGGTAGAGATGAGCACAGGTAACAGCAGCACTTAGTACACAATACAGCTGGGGTGTAGGGAAGCAGAGGAACAGTCTGCATGTTACCAGGGGCAGGTGTCAGTGGTTAGAGATAAGCACAGGTAACAGCGGCACTTACTACACAATACAGCTGGGATGTAGGGAAGCAGAGGAGCAGTCCGCATGTTACCAGGGGCAGGTGTCAGTGGTAGAGATGAGCACAGGTAACAGCAGCACTTAGTACACAATACAGCTGGGATGTAGGAAAGCAGAGGAGCAGTCTGCATGTTACCAGGGGCAGGTGTCAGTGGTAGCGATGAGCACAGGTAACAGCAGCACTTAGTACACAATACAGCTGGGATGTAGGGAAGCAGAGGAACAGTCTACATGTTACCAGGGGCAGGTGTCAGTGGTAGAGATGAGCACAGGTAACAGCAGCACTTAGTACACAATACAGCTGGGATGTAGGGAAGCAGAGGAGTAGTCTGCATGTTACCAGGGGCAGGTGTCAGTGGTAGAGATGGGCACAGGTAACAGCAGCACTTAGTACACAATACAGCTGGGATTTAGGGAAGCAGAGGAGCAGTCTGCATGTTACCAGGGGCAGGTGTCAGTGGTAGAGATGAGCACAGGTAACAGCAGCACTTAGTACATAATTCAGCTGGGATGTGGGGAAGCAGAGGAGCAGTCTGCATGTTACCAGGGGCAGGTGTCAGTGGTAGAGATGGGCACAGGTAACAGCAGCACTTAGTACACAGTACAGCTGGGATGTGGGGAGGCAGAGGAGGAGTCTGCATGTTACATGGGGCAGGTGTCAGTGGTAGCGATGAGCACAGGTAACAGCAGCACTTAGTACACAATACAGCTGGGATGCAGAGGAGCAGTCTGCATGTTACTGGGATCAGGTGTCAGTGGTAGAGATGAGCACAGGTAACAGCAGCACTTAGTACACAATACAGCTGGGATGTAGGGAAGCAGAGCGCAGTCTGCATGTTACCAGGGGCAGGTGTCAGTGGTAGAGATGAGCACAGGTAACAGCAGCACTTAGTACACAATACAGCTGGGATGTAGGGAAGCAGAGGAACAGTCTGCATGTTACCAGGGGCCGGTGTCAGTGGTAGAGATGAGCACAGGTAACAGCGGCACTTACTACACAATACAGCTGGGATGTAGGGAAGCAGAGGAGCAGTCTGCATGTTACCAGGGGCAGGTGTCAGTGGTATAGATGAGCACAGGTAACAGCAGCACTTAGTACACAATACAGCTGGGATGTAGGGAAGCACAATACAGCTGGGATGTAGGGA
Organism: Crinia signifera; assembly: GCF_055691185.1. Taxonomy (NCBI): domain Eukaryota; kingdom Metazoa; phylum Chordata; class Amphibia; order Anura; family Myobatrachidae; genus Crinia; species Crinia signifera. Next base: position 160,313,500 of record NC_139223.1, on the reverse strand, counting down.
AGCAGAGGAACAGTCTACATGTTACCAGGGGCAGGTGTCAGTGGTAGAGATGAGCACAGGTAACAGCAGCATTTAGTACACAATACAGCTGGGGTGTAGGAAGCAGGGGAGCGGTCTGCATGTTACCGGGGGCAGGTGTCAGTGGTAGAGATGAGCACAGGTAACAGCAGCACTTAGTACACAATACAGCTGGGATGTAGGGAAGCAGAGGAGTCTGCATGTTACCAGGGGCAGGTGTCAGTGGTAGAGATGAGCACAGGTAACAGCAGCACTTAGTACACAATACAGCTAGGATGTAGGGAAGCAGAGGAGCAGTCTGCATGTTACCAGGGGGTAGGTCTCAGTGGTAGCGATGAGCACAGGTAACAGCAGCACTTAGTACACAATACAGCTGGGATGTAGGGAAGCAGAGGAGCAGTCTGCATGTTACCAGGGGCAGGTGTCAGTGGTAGAGATGAGCACAGGTAACAGCAGCACTTAGTACACGATACAGCTGGGATGTAGAGAAGCAGAGAAGCATTCCGCATGTTACCAGGGGCAGGTGTCAGTGTTAGAGATGAGCACAGGTAACAGCAGCACTTAGTACACAATACAGCTGAGATATTGAAGCGGAAGCATTAGTCACAGGAAGAGGAGCAACAGAACACGAGGACATGCACTGACACTAGAGGGAGGAAGGTACAGGTGGGAGACATTCTTCACAGGAAGAGGAGCAACAGAACACGAGGACATGCACTGACACTAGAGGGAGGAAGGTACAGGTGGGAGACATTCGTCACAGGAAGAGGAGCAGCAGAACACGAGGACATGCACTGACACTAGGGGGAGGAAGGTACAGGTGGGAGACATTAGTCACAGGAAGAGGAGCAACAGAACACGATGACATGCACTGACACTAGGGGGAGGAAGGTACAGGTGGGAGACATTCTTCACAGGAAGAGGAGCAGCAGAACACGAGGACATGCAATGACACTAGAGGGAGGAAGGTACAGGTGGGAGACATTCTTCACAGGAAGATGAGCAACGGAACACGAGGACATGCACTGACACTAGAGGGAGGAAGGTACAGGTGGGAGACATTCGTCACAGGAAGAGGAGCAGCAGAACACGATGAAATGCACTGACACTAGAGGGAGGAAGGTACAGGTGGGAGACATTCGTCACAGGAAGAGTAGCAACAGAACACGGGGACATGCACTGACACTAGGGGGAGGAAGGTACAGGTGGGAGACATTCTTCACAGGAAGCTGAGCAACAGAACATGAGGACATGCACTGACACTAGAGGGAGGAAGGTACAGGTGGGAGACATTCGTCACAGGAAGAGGAGCTGCAGAACACGAGGACATGCACTGACACTAGAGGGAGGAAGGTACAGGTGGGAGACATTCATCACAGGAAGAGGAGCAGCAGAACACGAGGACAACGACTGACACTAGGGGGAGGAAGGTACAGGTGGGAGACATTCTTCACAGGAAGAGGAGGAGCAGAACGAGAAGACATGCACTGACACTAAATGGAGGAAGGTACAGGAGGGAGACATTCTTCACAGGAAGAGGAGCAGCAGAACACGAGGACACGCACTGACACTAGAGGGAGGAAGGTACAGGTGGGAGACATTCTTCACAGGAAGAGGAGCAGCAGAACACGAGGACACGCACTGACACTAGGGGGAGGAAGATTCAGGGGAAATGTGAGGAAGAATTACTTCACAGAAAGAGTAGTAGATAAGTGGAATAGCCTCCCATCAGATGTGGTAGAGGCAAATACAGTAGTACAATGTAAACATGCTTGGGATAGGCATATTGATATCCTTACAGAGAAATAAGGATCAAATATTGAGATTACCTGAATGATAAAGGGGCAGACTAGATGGGCCAAATGGTTCTTATCTGCCGTCAAATTCTATGTTCTATGTTTCTAATATGCTGTGCTCATTTTTCTGTTCATGTGCTTTGTTTCTGTACTGTTCATGTTTGGTGCTCCTTTGCTGTTTATGTGCTGTGTTAAAGTGGTGTGCTCTGCGTCTGTGCTGTGCTCCTGTGCTCATCATGGCCCTTATTCTGATCGGTGCGGCCGGAGCCGATTATGCGGCCAGGACCGTGCGTGCGAAACCCCGCCTTCCATACGGATCGCCAACTCCGTCCGTATGCGGTAAGAAGCTGTCCGAACGGACCGCACGTGTATTTTTCACGGAATACGCCTCCTCCATCTAAGGGAACCTCCCCCATCATTCGATGGTCGCAGACCATCGAATGCAGGACCGAGTGCTCCACCAGCACCCGCAACTTCAGACCACACGGACATTTTTCCGTGCAAAAGCAGGGATCTGGGCGGGCAGCTGACATCCGGCGATGTCATATGTCCGCCCCCTACACGTGCGTCACGGCCGCATTACCATACGTACGCCCAGCGTTTTCATGGGAACTCCCATGAAACGTGGGGCGTATGCATATGGTAATGAGCCCAAATAGCCCTTCACGCCCCTCTCCACCCCCTGTTCGGAGTTTTCACATATCATGCGGAATTTGGCCGTACGCCCCGCTCGCACATGCGCAGAGACGCCTCTGCACATGCGCAGACACAAAACATCGGCGGGCCGAACGCACGCGGATATATCCGCACCGATCAGAATAAGGGCCCATGTGCTCTGCTTCTGTGCTGTGCATGTGCTTTTCTCTTCCTGTGCTGTCCATGTGCGGTGCTCCTGTGTTGTGCTATTGTATTGAGTTATGTTGTGTTATTGTGTTGTGATCCTGTGCTGTGTAGCTGTGCTGTGTAATTGTGCTGCACTCCTGTGCTGGGTAATTGTGTTGTGCTGTAACTGAGCTGTGTAATTGTGCTGTGTTGTTTTGCTGTCCATCTTTTGTTCATTTGCATTTCATAAAAAGACTAACCCCCCCTCTTCATTTGGGCCGTCATTATGCAAACAAGCTGTCATACATACTGCAAATCTACCAGTTAAGATAATGAAGCTCTTGAGTCTAAATGGGAAATTGTGATTTCTTTAATGAATTCACATCCATGGCGGGAACCAGGACGTTATCGCCACTGAATGCTAATTTCTGTCACACCACAGGCTCCTTAAACACCTATTTAAGCCCACATGTAGACTGCTCGATTTGTCTCCTCCGGCTGTCGGTGTAATATTGTGTGTGAGGGATCGTGATCAATAACCAGGGAATACACAGAAACAAGGTGCTGGCCCCGGTGTAATCCACTTTGTGACTGCCCCCCCGCGCACAGATGGCTGCACCCCATGTCTGCGCTGCGATACAAAAGCCTTTTTTTATCCCAACTCATAATGGATTGGCGTTATTGGTTTCCAGCCCGGCTTTCACATTAAATTAACTCAATTTGTTTTATTGGTATTTAATATATTCGTGTGAGTAGCGCAGGTCGGCCTCGGATGGCTATTGACCTTCTAACCACTGAAACGCTGCTGCGTAATCCATTTATTCCTTTCTGTGAGATGACAGCGGCAGATGAGGAGCGTTACATAGGCCAGACGTCCAACATTTCCTCCCCGGTGTCTTATGTTTGTGTATCTATAATAAAAGGAACCGCACCAGGCGGACTGTGAAACATATTGCTGCGGTTCTGGTATATGACGCCAACCGCCATCTATGCGCACCTAACTGTCTTGTGCTTTGTTTCAGGGACGCCGCTGCTGGTGAGGAGAAGCAGTGACCCTTCTATGGGGCCTGTGGCCGAATTTCGTCCAGGATCCTCTCATGCTGCCGAGCAGGGGGCGAGACTTACGGTCCAGGTTAGTATATACACAGGCAGCCTTCCCAGGTACACAATTTGACAGTATGTTGACGTTCAGATTGTCGACGGGCTCTAAATGCAGACATGGATGTCCGCACCAAAATGTTAAAGTTGTTTTTGCACATATTAGCCTAGCCCCTAATGCTAAAAATGTTAGTTGACGTGAAGGTGCCGACATGTTGTAGGACAACGTTTTCCATCCGTGGATATTTTCACCCCTCCCCATGCTCTATGTACTACAATGAGGGAGCAGAGTTTTGATCATTCCGTTAGTCAGGGCTGGCCAAACCGGGACTCAAAATCAGTCCATGATGCAGGTGCAGTCACTACTAACTGTCACATTCCCCAGACCACCTAGCTGGTGCACAGGTGTAGTCATTACGGTCACATTACCAGAACATCTAACTGGTGCACAGGTGCAGTCATTACTAACTGTCACATTCCCCAGATCATCTAGCTGGTGCACAGGTGTAGTCACTACTAACTGTCACATTCCCCAGACCACCTAGCTGGTGCACAGCAGTACTCATTACTGTCACATTACCAGAACACCTAACTGGTGCACAGGTGCAGTCATTACTAACTGTCACATTCCCCAGATCACCTAGCTGGTGCACAAATGTAGTCATTACTGGCACATTCACCAGATCACCTAGCTGGTGCACAGGTGCAGTCATTACTAGCTGTCACATTCCTAGCTGGTGCACAGGTGTAGTCATTACTAACCATCACATTCACCAGACCACCTAGCTGTTTCACAGGCGTGGTCAATACGGTCAGATTTTACAGTTTTACACCTCATTCTCTGTTTACCAATAAGACGCACAGCGCGGCTGCTCATTGTGGCACCTGCAGCGCACGTACCAGACTGAGTTTGTGTACGCTGTGTCTGCAGTCAGAATACGCCACAGTCAGGTGGCTCTTCCCCACCGTCCTCCTGCATAAAGAGTTATAAACGTTATATAGCGGGAATGAGTCTGTAGTCGGAATACGCCGCAGTCAGGTGGCTCTTCCCCGCCGCCCTCCTGCACAAAGAGGTATAAATGTTATATAGCGGGAATGAGTCTGTAGTCGGAATACGCCGCAGTCAGATGGCTCTTCCCGACCGCCCTCCTGCATAAAGAGTTATAAACGTTATATAGCGGAATGAGTCTGTAGTCAGAATACGCCGCAGTCAGGTGGCTCTTCCCCACCGCCCTCCTGCACAAAGAGTTATAAACGTTATATAGCGGAATGAGTCTGTAGTCAGAATACGCCGCAGTCAGGTGGCTCTTCCCCGCCGCCCTCCTGCACAAAGAGTTATAAATGTTATATAGCGGGAATGAGCCTGCAGTCAGAATACGCCGCAGTAAGGTGGCTCTTCCCCGCCGCCCTCCTGCACAAAGAGTTATAAATGTTATATAGCAGGAATGAGTCTGTAGTCGGAATACGCCACAGTCAGGTGGTTCTTCCCCGCCGCCCTCCTGCATAGAGACTTATAAATGTTATATAGCGGGAATGAGTCTGTAGTCAGAATACGCCGCTGTCAGGTGGCTCTTCCCCGCCGCCCTCCTGCACAAAGATTTCTAAACGTTATATAGCGGAATGAGTCTGTAGTCAGAATATGCCGCAGTCAGGTGGCTCTTCCCCACCGACCTCCTGCACACTTATAAACGTTATATAGCGGGATGAGTCTGTAGTCAGAATACGCCGCAGTCAGGTGGCTCTTCCCCGCCGCCCTCCTGCACAAAGAGTTATAAACGTTATATAGTGGGATGAGTCTGTAGTCAGAATATGCCGCAGTCAGGTGGCTCTTCCCCACCGCCCTCCTGCATACAAACAATGACCGGGAGCTGTGTTTAATCAGTGCCTCCGCCAACATGTGGCTCCCTTTCTCTCTGCCTCCTGGGAGGGAAATAACTGCGCCAGGCCACCAGAATTCCTCGCACCCCAGATGACAGATGGCCTGGGCTTCGGGGCTGACCTTCATGCTGGCTGTGTTTAGAGCTCCATCACCTCCTCTCCCCGTCCATGCACCTCTGAGACAGCGGCCTCTCCTAGCAGCTGCTCGCAGTGTATCCCCAGGGCTGCACACAGGGACCCCCGTATTTATTATATCCCATCACAGCACAGTCAGCCAGACATGGAATAATGGGCTGTGTATGCCCAGATCTCGTGTGTTCCCTGTCGGATGGGTGTATTATACCGGGCCCAGGTTTAACCCATTCAACAAACCTCCTGATGCTATAGAATACTGTAATGTCAGAGGCGCTATTTGGCGTTATGTGTGACGACATACACTATCTAGCTGTTAGGGTGACAGTGTCTAGGAGACAGGTCCGCCAGTGTCTCCCTTAACAATCCATTGGCCGCTCCTTTTGAAGTCTGCACACAGCACACGCCCCTCTGTGCCATGATCAGTGTTCTGTGATGCGTGTGTGTCTGAGGTGTGATGTCATACCTGCTGTCATATTACCCAGCACCCCCCCCCCCCCCTCCCCTCCTGTAGATGATGTACGGCGATGCACTTACACTGTGCTGTGGATATATACCAGTATAATATCCTCGTGCCCGTAGAGCCCAGTTATGCGCTAGTCTGAGGCGTAATATCATATAATAGACAGAAGTATCTGTGTTTTGTGTAAACACTTTCCGATATGACAGAAAACGCTGAAGGAATCTCTCATTCCATGTGATCCATTAGGCTGCAGAATTCCTCCGACTCCGCGTCACATTGTACCAGCCGGCGGAATGGCACTTACATACAGATGTCTGGAATTCCTATTAAAGTACATAATAGCTTGTATTCTGTTATGACTGAGCAATCGCATTTTCCACTGTGCAGAATCTGCCGCGCCATGAGAGCTGAGTTATCGATGTCTATTGTCCTTGATAGTCGTGTGTTATCCAGGTGCTGCCCGTGTGCATTAACCGTGCATTTATCTCATACGCACACAAAGGATAGGATATCATCACACAGCATATAATACACGTCTGCAATGTTACCAGCATATAATACACATCTGCAATGTTACCGGCATATAATACACTTCTGTAACATTACCGACATATAATACACTTCTGTAATGTTACCGGCATATAATACACTTCTGCAACGTTACCGGCATATAATACACTTCTGCAACGTTACCGGCATATAATACACTTCTGTAATGTTACCGGCATATAATACACTTCTGTAACGTTACCGGCATATAATGCACTTCTGTAACATTACCGGCATATAATACACTTCTGTAACGTTACCGGCATATAATACACTTCTGCAACGTTACCGGCATATAATACACTTCTGTAACGTTACCGGCATATAATACACTTCTGTAACGTTACCGGCATATAATACACTTCTGTAACGTTACCGGCATATAATACACTTCTGTAACATTACCGGCATATAATACACTTCTGTAACGTTACCGGCATATAATACACTTCTGCAACGTTACCGGCATATAATACACTTCTGTAACGTTACCGGCATATAATACACTTCTGTAACGTTACCGGCATATAATACACTTCTGTAACGTTACCGGCATATAATACACTTCTGTAACGTTACCGGCATATAATACACTTCTGTAACGTTACCGGCATATAATACACTTCTGTAACATTACCGACATATAATACACTTCTGTAACGTTACCGGCATATAATACACTTCTGTAACGTTACCGGCATATAATACACGTCTGCAACGTTACCGGCATATAATACACGTCTGCAATGTTACCGGCATATAATACACGTCTGCAATGTTACCGGCACATAATACACTTCTGCAACGTTGCCGGCACATAATACACTTCTGCAACGTTGCCGGCACATAATACACTTCTGCAACGTTACCGGCACATAATACACTTCTGCAACGGTACCGGCATATAATACGCTTCTGCAACAGTACCGGCATATAATACACTTCTGCAACAGTACCGGCATATAATACACGTCTGCAACTTTACCGGCATATAATACACTTCTGCAACGTTACCGGCATATACTACACTTCTGTAACATTACCGGCATATAATACACGTCTGCAACATTACCGGCATATAATACACTTCTGCAACGTTGCCGGCACATAATACACTTCTGCAACGTTGCCGGCACATAATACACGTCTGCAATGTTACCGGCACATATTACACTTCTGCAACGTTGCCGGCATATAATACACTTCTGCAACGTTGCCGGCATATAATACACTTCTGCAACGTTACCGGCACATAATACACTTCTGCAACGTTACCGGCACATAATACACTTCTGCAACGTTTCCGGCATATAATACACGTCTGCAACGTTACCGGCATATAATACACGTCTGCAACGTTACCGACATATAATGCACTTCTGCAATGTCGCCGGCATATAATACACTTCTGCAACGTTTCCGGCATATAATACACGTCTGCAACGTTACCGGCATATAATACACGTCTGCAACGTTACCGGCATATAATACACGTCTGCAACGTTACCGGCATATAATACACGTCTGCAACGTTGCCGGCATATAATACACTTCTGCAACAGTACCGGCAAATAATACACTTCTGCAACGTCGCCGGCATGTAATACACTTCTGCAACGTCGCCGGCATATAATACACTTCTGCAACGTCGCCGGCATATAATACACTTCTGCAACGTCGCCGGCATATAATACACTTCTGCAACGTCGCCGGCATATAATACACTTCTGCAACGTCGCCGGCATATAATACACTTCTGCAACGTCGCCGGCATATAATACACTTCTGCAACGTCGCCGGCATATAATACACTTCTGCAACGTTGCCGGCATATAATACACTTCTGCAACGTTACCGGCATATAATACACTTCTGTAACGCTACCGGCATATAATACACTTCTGCAATGTTGCCGGCATATAATACACCTCTGCAACAATACCGGCATATAATACACGTCTGCAATGTTACCGGCATATAATACACGTCTGCAATGTTACCGGCACATAATACACTTCTGCAACGTTGCCGGCACATAATACACTTCTGCAACGTTGCCGGCACATAATACACTTCTGCAAAGTTACCGGCACATAATACACTTCTGCAACGTTACCGGCACATAATACACTTCTGCAACGTTTCCGGCATATAATACACTTCTGCAACGTTACCGGCATATAATGCACTTCTGCAACCTCGCCGGCATATAATACACTTCTGCAACGTTGCCGGAATATAATACACTTCTGCAACGTTGCCGGAATATAATACACTTCTGCAACAGTACCGGCAAATAATACACTTCTGTAACATTACCGGCATGTAATACACTTCTGCAACGTTGCCGGCATGTAATACACTTCTGCAACGTTGCCGGCATGTAATACACTTCTGCAACGTTGCCGGCATATAATACACTTCTGCAACGTTACCGGCATATAATACACTTCTGTAATGTTACCGGCATATAATACACTTCTGTAACGTTACCGGCATATAATGCACTTCTGTAACATTACCGGCATATAATACACTTCTGCAACGTTACCGGCACATAATACACTTCTGCAACGTTACCGGCACATAATACACTTCTGCAACGTTTCCGGCATATAATACACGTCTGCAACGTTACCGGCATATAATACACGTCTGCAACGTTACCGACATATAATGCACTTCTGCAATGTCGCCGGCATATAATACACTTCTGCAACGTTTCCGGCATATAATACACGTCTGCAACGTTACCGGCATATAATACACGTCTGCAACGTTACCGGCATATAATACACGTCTGCAACGTTACCGGCATATAATACACTTCTGCAACGTTGCCGGCATGTAATACACTTCTGCAACGTTGCCGGCATATAATACACTTCTGCAACGTTACCGGCATATAATACACTTCTGTAATGTTACCGGCATATAATACACTTCTGCAACGTTGCCGGCATATAATACACTTCTGCAACGTTGCCGGCATATAATACACTTCTGCAACGTTACCGGCACATAATACACTTCTGCAACGTTACCGGCACATAATACACTTCTGCAACGTTTCCGGCATATAATACACGTCTGCAACGTTACCGGCATATAATACACGTCTGCAACGTTACCGACATATAATGCACTTCTGCAATGTCGCCGGCATATAATACACTTCTGCAACGTTTCCGGCATATAATACACGTCTGCAACGTTACCGGCATATAATACACGTCTGCAACGTTACCGGCATATAATACACGTCTGCAACGTTACCGGCATATAATACACGTCTGCAACGTTGCCGGCATATAATACACTTCTGCAACAGTACCGGCAAATAATACACTTCTGCAACGTCGCCGGCATGTAATACACTTCTGCAACGTCGCCGGCATATAATACACTTCTGCAACGTCGCCGGCATATAATACACTTCTGCAACGTCGCCGGCATATAATACACTTCTGCAACGTCGCCGGCATATAATACACTTCTGCAACGTCGCCGGCATATAATACACTTCTGCAACGTCGCCGGCATATAATACACTTCTGCAACGTCGCCGGCATATAATACACTTCTGCAACGTTGCCGGCATATAATACACTTCTGCAACGTTACCGGCATATAATACACTTCTGTAACGCTACCGGCATATAATACACTTCTGCAATGTTGCCGGCATATAATACACCTCTGCAACAATACCGGCATATAATACACGTCTGCAATGTTACCGGCATATAATACACGTCTGCAATGTTACCGGCACATAATACACTTCTGCAACGTTGCCGGCACATAATACACTTCTGCAACGTTGCCGGCACATAATACACTTCTGCAAAGTTACCGGCACATAATACACTTCTGCAACGTTACCGGCACATAATACACTTCTGCAACGTTTCCGGCATATAATACACTTCTGCAACGTTACCGGCATATAATGCACTTCTGCAACCTCGCCGGCATATAATACACTTCTGCAACGTTGCCGGAATATAATACACTTCTGCAACGTTGCCGGAATATAATACACTTCTGCAACAGTACCGGCAAATAATACACTTCTGTAACATTACCGGCATGTAATACACTTCTGCAACGTTGCCGGCATGTAATACACTTCTGCAACGTTGCCGGCATGTAATACACTTCTGCAACGTTGCCGGCATATAATACACTTCTGCAACGTTACCGGCATATAATACACTTCTGTAATGTTACCGGCATATAATACACTTCTGTAACGTTACCGGCATATAATGCACTTCTGTAACATTACCGGCATATAATACACTTCTGTAACGTTACCGGCATATAATACACTTCTGCAACGTTACCGGCATATAATACACTTCTGTAACGTTACCGGCATATAATACACTTCTGCAATGTTGCCGGCATATAATACACCTCTGCAACAATACCGGCATATAATACACGTCTGCAATGTTACCGGCATATAATACACGTCTGCAATGTTACCGGCACATAATACACTTCTGCAACGTTGCCGGCACATAATACACTTCTGCAACGTTGCCGGCACATAATACACTTCTGCAAAGTTACCGGCACATAATACACTTCTGCAACGTTACCGGCACATAATACACTTCTGCAACGTTTCCGGCATATAATACACTTCTGCAACGTTACCGGCATATAATGCACTTCTGCAACCTCGCCGGCATATAATACACTTCTGCAACGTTGCCGGAATATAATACACTTCTGCAACGTTGCCGGAATATAATACACTTCTGCAACAGTACCGGCAAATAATACACTTCTGTAACATTACCGGCATGTAATACACTTCTGCAACGTTGCCGGCATGTAATACACTTCTGCAACGTTGCCGGCATGTAATACACTTCTGCAACGTTGCCGGCATATAATACACTTCTGCAACGTTGCCGGCATATAATACACTTCTGCAATGTCGCCGGCATATAATACACTTCTGCAACGTTACCGGCATATAATACACTTCTGTAACGTTACCGGCATATAATACACTTCTGCAATAATGCCGGCATATAATACACCTCTGCAACAATACCGGCATATAATAGACTTCTGTAACGTTACCGGTGCATCTTATTGTTGGGCGATACAGTGAAAGTTGTTTATTTGCGGCAAGTGAATACAGTATGCCACGTGTAATGCTCCCCTATAATGCCACACAGTGGCCTGTTGGAGGGGGTAACGTTGGGGAAGAGTAAACCTCTGCTGTAAATCGTGTATTTGGAGGTAGTGTGCACTGAATAATGCGCGGGCTGGGAGCAGCAAACACAACAGTGTAATGATGACTTGGTCACACGCAGCTGCGCTAGCTGTCCGCTGATCAGGCCCGAGCGCAGCACCGTCCGCGTGTTTCCCATTTGCCCAGCGGATCTGACAAGGCCAAGTGATTTCACGATGACAGTGAGTTGAAGGCCATTTCATTTATTATTATTCTCTTAATGAGCAGAGTTTTTGTGCAAATAATCTAACAGGGTATTTGGCCGAAGACGCGGACACCTGGGGCACCGTTCTGTACAGCGTTTTATGGAGACAGATTGTTGCTGTCTGGGCGAGTCGGACAAGCATAATAATTGGAGCTGAGCGCTGTCTTTGTCTGACATTTCCTCTCCTGCATCGCAGCCAACGTGACATATTGTGCGAGTAATCGCCTGTGATGGTGTATCATGCCACCGCTCCGTCCAGGTGCTTCTGCCAGTCCGCTGCCCACTTTACTGGGAGAGCAAATTATTGCTCTGGGCACAATTCACTGACAGACTTCCCTGAACCACTTTATCCTCCAGTGCTGTAATAAGAAGGGTCCGGTGGAGAATGAAGGAAGGGCGGGTGGGGAATGAAGGACCCCAGTACGGGCTGGTGCCAATGCCAGGAGTTTGGGATGTTTCCGTTGGCAGATTTCTCCTGGGGGGGGGGGGATGGGGGGGGAGCTGCTTATACACATATGCAATGTGCCTGTTTTTATTTGGCCAGTTGTTTGTCATTGTTGGAAAGTGCTCATTGTCCTACTGCTGCGTCGCTCGTTAAGTGTCCATTCACTTGCGCAGCTTATCAGCATATGTTTAGGCGGAGGTGACAGGGACATAAGTGACTTGTGATAGGAAGACAAAAGAGCCATCTTCCCTGATTAGGCGGATATTGTGCTCGACAGGACGGTTTGTATAGTGACAGATGTAGCACCGTCCCCGCTATATATCTCTGCCCGGCACAAATCCCCCAGATTGGCCAGATGGAGGATATTATCCCTGTACAATAACAGCCGCGTTTATTGTGTTTTTCTTCTGGTTACTGCTGAAGCCGCCAGGCCTTGGGCTCGTGTCCTGCAGTTCTGGAATTCAGGAGGCTCCTGTTTAGCTCACGTTATATATGAAATGCACAGTATGAAATGGTGCCTATTTCCTGTGGGGTGTGTTGTCCACGCAGAATACTGACACCAATGTCAGCGCTGTATCAGGATGACGCGGTCATGTGACTGACATTCAGCCCTGTAACAGGATGATGTGGTCATATGGCGGACATTCAGCCCTGTAACAGGATGACGTGGTCATATGGCGGTCATTCAGCCCTGTAACATGATGACATGGTCATATGGTGGACATTCAGCGCTGTAACAGGATGACGTGGTCATATGGCGGTCATTCAGCCCTGTAGTAGGATGACGTGGTCATATGCCGGACATTCATCCCTGTAACAGGATGACGTGGTCATATGGCGGTCATTCAGCCCTGTAACAGGATGACGTGGTCATATGGCGGTCATTCAGCCCTGTAGTAGGATGACGTGGTCATATGCCGGACATTCATCCCTGTAACAGGATGACGTGGTCATATGGCGGACATTCAGCCCTGTAACAGGATGACGTGGTCATATGGCGGTCATTCAGCCCTGTAACATGATGACATGGTCATATGGTGGACATTCAGCGCTGTAACAGGATGACGTGGTCATATGGCGGACATTCAGCCCTGTATCAGGAAGAAGCGGTCATATGGCGGTCATTCAGCCCTGTAGCAGGATGACGTGGTCATATGCCGGACATTCATCCCTGTAACAGGATGACGTGGTCATATGGCGGACATTCAGCCCTGTAACAGGATGACGTGGTCATATGGCGGCTATTCAGCCCTGTAACAGGATGACGTGGTCATATGGCGGACATTCAGCCTTGTAACAGGATGACGTGGTCATATGGCGGACATTCAGCCCTGTAACAGGATGACGTGGTCATGTGGCGGACATTCAGCCCTGTAACAGGATGACGTGGTCATATGGCGGCTATTCAGCCCTGTAACAGGATGACGTGGTCATATGGCGGACATTCAGCCTTGTAACAGGATGACGTGGTCATATGGCGGACATTCAGCCTTGTAACAGGATGACGTGGTCATATGGCGGACATTCAGCCCTGTAACAGGATGACGTGGTCATGTGGCGGACATTCAGCCCTGTAACAGGATGACGTGGTCATATGGTGGACATTCAGCCCTGTAGCAGGATGACGTGGTCATATGCCGGACATTCAGCCCTGTAACAGGATGACGTGGTCATATGGCGGACATTCAGCCCTGTAGCAGGATGACGTGGTCATGTGACAGACATTCAGCACTGTAACAGGATGATGCGGTCATTCAGCCCTTTAGCAGGATGACGTGGTCATATGGCGGTCATTCAGCCCGGTAACAGGATGACGTCGTCATATGGTGGACATTCAGCCCTGTAACAGGATGACGCGGTCATGTGACAGACATTCAGCACTGTAACAGGATGATGCGGTCATTCAGCCCTTTAGCAGGATGACGCGGTCATATGGCGGTCATTCAGCCCTGTAACAGGATGACATGGTCATATGGCGGACATTCAGCCCTGTAACAGGATGACGCGGTCATGTGACAGACATTCAGCCCTGTAGCAGGATGATGCGGTCATGTGACGGACATTCAGCCCTGTAACAGGATGACGTGGTCATATGGCAGACATTCAGCCCTGTAACAGGATGACGTGGTCATGTGGCGGACATTCAGCCCTGTAACAGGATGACGTGGTCATGTGGCGGACATTCAGCCCTGTAGCAGTGTGACGTGGTCATATGGCGGACATTCAGCCCTGTAACAGGATGACGTGGTCATGTGGCGGACATTCAGCCCTGTAACAGGATGACGTGGTCATGTGGCGGACATTCAGCCCTGTAGCAGTGTGACGTGGTCATATGGCGGACATTCAACCCTGTAACCGGATGACGTGGTCATATGGCGGACATTCAGCCCTGTAGCAGGATGACGTGGTCATATGCCGGACATTCAGCCCTGTAACAGGATGACGCGGTCATTCAGCCCTTTAGCAGGATGACGTGGTCATATGGCGGTCATTCAGCCCTGTAACAGGATGACGTGGTCATATGGCGGACATTCAGCCCTGTAACAGGATGACGCAGTCATGTGACAGACATTCAGCCCTGTAGCAGGATGATGCGGTCATGTGATGGACATTCAGCCCTGTAACAGGATGACGTGGACATATGGCAGACATTCAGCCCTGTAACAGGATGACGTGGTCATATGGCGGACATTCAGCCCTGTAACAGGATGACGTGGTCATATGGCGGTCATTCAGCCCTGTAACAGGATGACGTGGTCATATGGCGGACATTCAGCCCTGTAACAGGATGACGTGGTCATATGGCAGACATTCAGCACTGTAACAGGATGACGTGGTCATATGGCGGACATTCAGCCCTGTAACAGGATGACGTGGTCATATGGCGGACATTCAGCCCTGTAACAGGATGACGTGGTCATATGGCGGTCATTCAGCCCTGTAACATGATGACGTGGTCATATGGTGGACATTCAGCGCTGTAACAGGATGATGTGGTCATATGGTGGACATTCAGCGCTGTAACAGGATGACGTGGTCATATGGCGGACATTCAGCCCTGTAGCAGGATGATGCGGTCATATGGCGGTCATTCAGCCCTGTAGCAGGATGACGTGGTCAAATGCCGGACATTCAGCCCTGTAACAGGATGACGTGGTCAAATGGCGGACATTTAGCGTTGTGGCCGGATGACGTGGTTTTGGCGTGTCTCGCTTACTACATCACCATATCAGAGCAGGTATCTGGCTATGTGTGCACAGGAGAGGAATCTGATTTCCGGACATCCCAGGAGCCAGGTCCACACTTGTTGTAGTGCAGAACTCTCCGGAACACCCCAATGGTCCCAGTCATGTTTGTAGGTTATAAGCGAGGCGCTTTTCACATTGGATGATTGGATGATAACATGGACATCTGTAGCGGTTTAGTCCTCCAGTCATCGGCGTGTGGCAGGATCGCCAACCAGAAACACAGCAGCTTCTTCAGGACCAAGCTTCTCCTACTTCTGCTAATACTGTAGCAGACAGATGAGGGGGGACTACTGGGGTGTGCGTTCTGTCTGCCGTCTACCAAACACACCCCAGTGTGCTTCTGTTCCACAGTGTCTACATCAAGGGTCAGGGAACTTTTTTACCTTTTACCCCAAAATATTTTTAGGGTACTTGTTTCCTAGCACGGCGCCCATCGCATCGCATACCATAAGGCATACGATGCGATGTTACGCGATGGCAGCCGATATTATACAATTTTAAATTGTATACCATTACATTGTATGCCATTGTATGCCATATACAATGGTATACTATTTAAATTTGAATATGCACCCTAATGGTTATTTTTAATGTTAAATGTGCCCCCTATATGATTAATTGTATAAGCTCCGTAATGGGTACTTACAATGTTAAACGCACCCCCACGCCACCCCCACTATCAATGCCAACCCGAAGCGTGGCGAGCGCAGCGAGCCTGCAAGGGGCGGCGGTCCACGTCCTCTGACCTTTTCATAACCCCACTATCCACGTCGGTGTGGTCTTGATTCTATATAGTGTGGCGAGCGCAGCGAGACACCGAGCCCGAAACATGTCAAGGGGACGCGGAATACATGCAAAGTAATACGCGTCCCCTCGCGGGGCTCTCTGCGCTTCGGTTTGCGTTGATAGTGGGGGTGGCGTGGGGGTGCATTTAACATTGTAAGCACCCATTAAGGTGCTTATACAATTTAAAATCGCATCACGTCGCATGCGGGCATATGGCATGCGATGCGATATCATACAACTTAATATTGTGGGCGCCTTGCTAGGAAACAAGTACCATTATTAGATACGCCAATGTTACCCCTGATTTGAAAGGAAGAAAATCATATAATTGTAATACACACTGTACCCCCAGATATTGATGATATATCCCGCTACAGTACACAGCCTGGCAGCCATTGATGATGATAATGATTACCATGTATTTGTACCTCACACAGCCATACGTGGTAATCATCATCAATGGCTGCCAGGCTGTGTGTGGTACAGTCATCACCAATGGCTGCCAGGCTGTGTGTGGTACAATCATCAGCAATGGCTGCCAGGCTGTGTGTGGTACAATCCTCATCAATGGCTGCCAGGCTGTGTGTGGTACAATCATCACCAATGGCTGCCAGGCTGTGTGTGGTACAATCATCACCAATGGCTGCCAGGCTGTGTGTGGTACATCACCAATGGCTGCCAGGCTGTGTGTGGTACATCACCAATGGCTGCCAGGCTGTGTGTGGTACATCACCAATGGCTGCCAGGCTGTGTGTGGTACAATCCTCATCAATGGCTGCCAGGCTGTGTGTGGTACAATCATCACCAATGGCTGCCAGGCTGTGTGTGGTACATCACCAATGGCTGCCAGGCTGTGTGTGGTACAATCCTCATCAATGGCTGCCAGGCTGTGTGTGGTACAATCATCACCAATGGCTGCCAGGCTGTGTGTGGTACATCACCAATGGCTGCCAGGCTGTGTGTGGTACAATCATCACCAATGGCTGCCAGGCTGTGTGTGGTACATCACCAATGGCTGCCAGGCTGTGTGTGGTACATCATCAATGGCTGCCAGGCTGTGTGTGGTACAATGATCTCCAATGGCTGCCAGGCTGTGTGTGGTACAGTCATCACCAATGGCTGCCAGGCTGTGTGTGGTACAGTCATCACCAATGGCTGCCAGGCTGTGTGTGGTACATCACCAATGGCTGCCAGGCTGTGTGTGGTACATCACCAATGGCTGCCAGGCTGTGTGTGGTACAATCCTCATCAATGGCTGCCAGGCTGTGTGTGGTACAATCATCACCAATGGCTGCCAGGCTGTGTGTGGTACATCACCAATGGCTGCCAGGCTGTGTGTGGTACATCATCAATGGCTGCCAGGCTGTGTGTGGTACAATCATCTCCAATGGCTGCCAGGCTGTGTGTGGTACAGTCATCACCAATGGCTGCCAGGCTGTGTGTGGTACAATCATCACCAATGGTTGCCAGGCTGTGTGTGGTACAATCATCTCCAATGGCTGCCAGGCTGTGTGTGGTACAATCATCTCCAATGGCTGCCAGGCTGTGTGTGGTACAATCATCACCAATGGCTGCCAGGCTGTGTGTGGTACATCAGCAATGGCTGCCAGGCTGTGTGTGGTACATCAGCAATGGCTGCCAGGCTGTGTGTGGTACATCAGCAATGGCTGCCAGGCTGTGTGTGGTACATCAGCAATGGCTGCCAGGCTGTGTGTGGTACATCAGCAATGGCTGCCAGGCTGTGTGTGGTACATCAGCAATGGCTGCCAGGCTGTGTGTGGTACCTCAGCAATGGCTGCCAGGCTGTGTGTGGTATAGCCATTGATAATGTAACTATTAGTGTCAGTATTACAAGATGATATAGTGACAGTCTGTGCAATGTTTTTCCTACACTAGAGTTGGGTATACCCTGACAGGAGCCTAAAACCAGGCAAAGAAACGCAGTGCCGCAGAGGCAGTACAGACTGCGCGCTGCCGAGATAACGCAACAACTAGTCACCTGTACTGAAGAAGTGGGCGGACTTGGAGATGGGGCCTGGGGCATCACGCAGAGGACTGATGCACTGCGTCGGGTCCTTTTACACTACAGTACTGTAACACACAGCCCACATTGCACTGCGTCAGGTCCTTTTACACTACAGTACTGTAACACACACAGCCCACATTGCACTGCATCAGGTCCTTGTACACTACAGTAATGTAACACACACATCCCACACTGCACTGTGTCAGGTCCTTATACACTACAGTACTGTAACACACACACACACACAGCCCACACTGCACTGTCAGGTCCTTGTACACTACTGTACTGTAACACACAACCTGCACTGTGATGCGTCATAGCCTTGTACACTACAGTACTTTTACACACACAACCCGCACTGTAATGCGTCAGATCCTTGTACACTACAGTACTGTAACACACACAACCTGCACTGTAATGCGTCATATCCTTGTACACTACAGTACTGTAACACACACAACCTGCACTGTAATGCGTCATATCCTTGTACACTACAGTACTTTTACACACACAACCCGCACTGTAATGCGTCATATCCTTGTACACTACAGTACTATAGGGAATGAGATGTGGCGTGTGTCTCCCCGGCTGGGGTGATCATGGTTGTGCAGGATTCGGAAGTCTGTATAAGAGGACAGGCGTGCAGTCGCGGCCTCCGGCAGTACAGACTTCTGCATACCAGGCGGCACTAATCTCAGCCGTTACACCCAGACTTCACCATATAGAGCTCATTGTGCATGTTCCCAATAACTCTCCCGCTATTTACCAACGCTCCGTGACAGGAGAATACAAATATCTGTAATGTAAAGCAGCGCGCATGACGCACAGTGACCATCTATGTCAGGACACGCGTTTTTACTGATGTGTGTGTATATATGTCCGCGTGTGTCTGCATATTCTTATGTTGATACATCAGTGTCACATACGTGTAACGTTTTGTAATCGTCCCCGTCCTCCTGTAATCCGCATCTGAGCGCGGCAGGACCTGTGCAGCTGTGTCTGGATTCTGCGTATTAATGTTATATTATGGCACAAGCAATCTGCGTCTGACTCCTCGCTGCACTAGTAAGTGTCGGTCACCGGTAGGGAGTACATTGTCAGCTCTACACGGGTTAATGTACAGCCAAGGTTCAGCAACCTAATATAATAAAGTAAAGGAAATGAGTAACTAAATAAAAATCAGATCTTCCCCATTGACTTAGCCCTTGGGACCTGCTAGCAAACGTGGCTGCTGAGGCCTGACGTGGGGGCTGCATGACGATTGTTGCATTGTGATCCCATGCGATCCTTGTAGTATAGCTTATTATGGTCTGTGGTGTCTTACATGGGTGCCGGGCGACTCACCGACGTTACCCCGACGTCGGAATCCCGACTGCTCCCTCGGGGGGTTCACGACCCCCATAGAGGGAGAATAAAATAGGTGGCGAGCGCAGCAAGCCACTTAGCCTGCAAGGGACATCGGGCTATTCCGACGTCGGGCTAATGACTATCGTGTGTTATACCACACCCTGTACCTACATCTATAGGTTCCGTAGTTACTGTCCCTTACAGTGTTACTTGCTTACATGTTTATATGCGCAGATGATACATATAATCTGATGTATTTATTCCCGCCGCGGCTGTATCCCAGGTTCTGTGTAAATAATTGACAGGATTGCTGTTCCGTTTGTATTGTCCCGCTATTAATTATGAATGTGAGCGATACAGAGTAAGAACAGGTTGGGAGACTGGCGCACAGAACACAGGGGTACTACTGCGGGGGGACCCTGTAGTGTTAGGGACACACAATTACAGTCTGTACCGGGGAAATGTATACTGTCGGCAGTGGATTACAGCGTCGGATTTGGCAAAAGCGATAAAAATAAAATATAAAGGAATCTGTTTGCTTTAGATTCTTATTACTGGAAAACTATTCTATGTATTACTGTACTCACAGAATGCACAGGTATGTATGTAATATGGTGCACAGGTATGTATGTAATATGGTGCACAGGTATGTATGTAATATGGTGCACAGGTATGTATGTAATATGGTGCACAGGTATGTATGTAATATGGTGCACAGGTATGTATGTAATATGGCGCACAGGTATGTATGTAATATGGCGCACAGGTATGTATGTAATATGGCGCACAGGTATGTATGTAATATGGCGCACAGGTATGTATGTAATATGGCGCACAGGTATGTATGTAATATGGTGCACAGGTATGTATGTAATATGGTGCACAGGTATTTATGTGATATGGCATTGCTGCACCGTGTAGGTGTACAGGTATGTATGTAATATGATGTTGGTGCACAGTGTAGGCGCAGGTATGTATGTAATATGTTGCACAGGTATGTATGTAATATGTTGCACAGGTATGTATGTAATATGGTGCACAGGTATGTATGTAATATGGTGCACAGGTATGTATGTAATATGGTGCACAGGTATGTATGTAATATGGTGCACAGGTATGTATGTAATATGGTGCACAGGTATGTATGTAATATGGTGCACAGGTATGTATGTAATATGGTGCACAGGTATGTATGTAATATGGCATTGCTGCACCGTGTAGGTGTACAGGTATGTATGTAATATGATGTTGGTGCACAGTGTAGGCGCAGGTATGTATGTAATATGGTGCACAGGTATGTATGTAATATGGTACACAGGTATGTATGTAATATGGTGCACAGGTATGTATGTAATATGGTGCACAGGTATGTATGTAATATGGTGCACAGGTATGTATGTAATATGGTGCACAGGTATGTATGTAATATGGTGCACAGGTATGTATGTAATATGGTGCACAGGTATGTATGTAATATGGCGCACAGGTATGTATGTAATATGGCGCACAGGTATGTATGTAATATGGCGCACAGGTATGTATGTAATATGGCGCACAGGTATGTATGTAATATGGCGCACAGGTATGTATGTAATATGGTGCACAGGTATGTATGTAATATGGTGCACAGGTATTTATGTGATATGGCATTGCTGCACCGTGTAGGTGTACAGGTATGTATGTAATATGATGTTGGTGCACAGTGTAGGCGCAGGTATGTATGTAATATGTTGCACAGGTATGTATGTAATATGTTGCACAGGTATGTATGTAATATGGTGCACAGGTATGTATGTAATATGGTGCACAGGTATGTATGTAATATGGTGCACAGGTATGTATGTAATATGGTGCACAGGTATGTATGTAATATGGTGCACAGGTATGTATGTAATATGGTGCACAGGTATGTATGTAATATGGTGCACAGGTATGTATGTAATATGGCATTGCTGCACCGTGTAGGTGTACAGGTATGTATGTAATATGATGTTGGTGCACAGTGTAGGCGCAGGTATGTATGTAATATGGTGCACAGGTATGTATGTAATATGGTACACAGGTATGTATGTAATATGGTGCACAGGTATGTATGTAATATGGTGCACAGGTATGTATGTAATATGGTGCACAGGTATGTATGTAATATGGTGCACAGGTATGTATGTAATATGGTACACAGGTATGAATGTAATATGGTGCACAGGTATGTATGTAATATGGTGCACAGGTATGTATGTAATATGGCATTGCTGCACCGTGTAGGTGTACAGGTATGTATGTAATATGATGTTGGTGCACAGTGTAGGCGCAGGTATGTATGTAATATGGTACACAGGTATGTATGTAATATGGTGCACAGGTATGTATGTAATATGGTGCACAGGTATGTATGTAATATGGCATTGCTGCACCGTGTAGGTGTACAGGTATGTATGTAATATGATGTTGGTGCACAGTGTAGGTGCAGGTATGTATGTAATATGGTGCACAGGTATGTTTGTAATGTGGTGCACAGGTATGTTTGTAATATGATGCACAGGTATGTATGTAATATGATGCACAGGTATGTATGTAATATGATGCACAGGTATGTATGTAATATGGTGCACAGGTATGTATGTAATATGGTGCACAGGTATGTATGTAATATGGCATTGCTGCACCGTGTAGGTGTACAGGTATGTATGTAATATGGTGCACAGGTATGTATGTAATATGATGCACAGGTATGTATGTAATATGATGCACAGGTATGTATGTAATATGGTGCACAGGTATGTATGTAATATGGTGCACAGGTATTTATGTGATATGGCATTGCTGCACCGTGTAGGTGTACAGGTATGTATGTAATATGATGTTGGTGCACAGTGTAGGCGCAGGTATGTATGTAATATGTTGCACAGGTATGTATGTAATATGGTGCACAGGTATGTATGTAATATGGTGCACAGGTATGTATGTATGTAATATGGTGCACAGGTATGTATGTAATATTGCATTGCTGCACCGTTTAGGTGTACAGGTATGTATGTAATATGATGTTGGTGCACAGTGTAGGCCCACAGGTATGTATGTAATATGGTGCACAGGTATGTATGTAATATGGCATTGCTGCACCGTTGTGTACAGGTATGTATGTAATATGATGTTGGTGCACTGTGTAGGTGTACAGGTATGTATTTAATATGATGTTGGTGCACCGTGTAGGAGTTCAGGTATGTATGTAATATGATGTTGGTGTACAGGTATGTATGTATTATGATGTTGGTGTACAGGTATGTATGTAATATGATGTTGGTGCACTGTGTAGGTGTACAGGTATGTATGTATGTAATAGTATTAACAAATAACACAGACTTAGTTTCAAACACAAAAGTAATTGAACAATTAGGGAACAGTGATCACAATATGGTTTCACTGGAAATCAACTTCAGTAAATTACATCAAAAAGGATCTGCAAAAATACTAAACTTCAGAAAAGCGAACTTTGAATTATTCAGGGAAGCCCTAACAGGAATTGGGTGGGAAACGGTTATGGAGGGAAAAAATGCAGAGGAAATGTGGGAAACTCTAAAAAAGATGCTTGATTAACTAACTATTGAATACATTCCTAAAGTAACTAAAGGTAAATTCAACAAAAAAAAGCCACCATGGTTGGACAAAATAGTTAGGTCATCTATCAACAATAAAACCAGAGCCTTTAAATTCTATAAAAATAACTTGAATGAGGAGGCGTTCGCAAAATACAAAGAATCAAACAAAACTTGTAAAGGGGTAATCAAAGCAGCTAAAATATTATATGAAGAGTGCATAGCCACTGAAAGCAAAACCAACCCAAAGAAGTTTTTTAAATACATAAATAGTAAACGTTTAATTAAGGAAAACATAAGCCCACTAACTGATACTAGTGGAAAAAGTGTTACTGAGGACAAGGAAAAAGCAAAACTGTTAAATGAGTTCTTCTCATCAGTATTTACTAAGGGAGAGCAGACTGTGGAACGAACATTTACCACAAACGGGACAAATAAGCCAGATCTCATTGTGGATTTCACGCCGAAGGAAATAATACTGAGGCTAAGCAAACTCAAAACAAATAAATCACCAGGGCCAGATGGGATTCATCCGAGGGTATTAATGGAATTAAGGGATGAACTAGCTACCCCCCTACATTATATCTTTAGCAAGTCACTATCGTCAGGTATAGTACCAAAAGATCGGAGAATAGCAGAGGTAGTGCCAATATTCAAAAAAGGAAAAAAGGAAGATCCCGCTAATTACAGACCCGTTAGTTTAACATCAATTGTGGGTAAACTATTTGAAGGATTTTTAAGGGATGGTATCCAGGAATATTTAGATCATCACCGTCTACTCAGTACTAACCAACATGGGTTCGTGAAAAATCGTTCATGCCAAACTAATCTACTAGGGTTCTATGAAGAGGTTAGCAAAAACCTCGATAATAGAAATGCTGTAGATGTGATTTTCCTAGATTTCGCTAAAGCATTTGATACTGTCCCACACAAGAGATTGATTAATAAAATGGAGAACCTAGGATTGGGTGAAAATATCTGCAGATGGGTAGGGAATTGGCTATGTAATAGAGAACAAAGAGTGGTTGTGAATGGTGCCGTATCAGATATGATACCGTTACTAAGTGGAGTGCCCCAGGGTTCGGTTTTGGGGCCCATTTTGTTTAACATTTTTATTAACGATATTGGGATAGGGTTACTCAGCAATGTATCCATCTTTGCGGATGATACAAAACTTAGCAAAATCATCAAATCATCAGAAGATGTCACCATGCTTCAAAATGATCTTGCAATTCTAGATGAGTGGGCAAAAAAATGGAAGATGAGGTTCAATGTAGATAAATGTAAGGTTATGCACCTTGGGAGACACAACCAGTGTGCAAGTTACAACCTTAGCGGAGAGGAACTGGGTAATTCCATACTTGAAAAGGATCTACTGTAGGAGTCCAAATAGACAGCAAACTAGGATGTAGTGCCGGGATGCGGTTAATTTGCCGGCGGTCGGGATCCCGACACTGGAATCCCGACCGCCGAAATCCCGAAACTTTCTCCCTCCGTGGGTGTCCACGACACCCATAGAGGGAGAATAAAATAGCGTGCCGAGCCCGCTGCGTGGCGAGCGCAGCGTGCCCGCAAGGGGGGGCGATCCATGTCCCCCCCTTGTCGGGATTTCGGCGGTCGGGATTCCAGTGTCGGGATTCCGACCGCCGGGATCCCGACCGCCGGGAAATCGTATCGGATCCGTAGTGCCCATTGTAATGTAGCTACAAAAAAGGCCAACAAAATTCTGGCATGTATTAAGAGGGGAATGGAAACTAGGGACTCAAGGGTAGTTATGCCACTATATAAAGCATTGGTGAGACCTCACCTAGAGTACGGAGTACAGTTCTGGGCCCCACACTATAAAAAGGACATCATAGAATTAGAAAAAGTCCAAAGGCGAGCAACAAAGCTTATTAGGATGGAGAATTTAAGCTACGGGGAGAGATTAAGCAATTTGGGACTATTTACATTAGAAAAGAGACGTTTAAGGGGGGACATGCTCAACATGTACAAGTATATCAAGGGCCAATATAAGGAACTGTCATACACCCTCTTTTCTACTAGAAAGGAATCTAGGACGCGAGGGCATGAGTATAGATTAGAAGAAAAAAGATTTCATTCAGCTAGTAGAAAGAATTTCTTTACGGTCAGAACAGTCAAACTCTGGAACTCTCTTCCCAGAGAGGTGGTAACGGCTGGCTCATTAAATGCGTTCAAGGCAAAGTTGGACAAACATTTACTGGAGAAAAACATCCATGGGTACAAATAAGAAATATAATTTGTCTGTAAAATACCAGAACCTACCAAATCAGCAATGGATATCTAAATGTCTATGTAACTATGTTGGTGCACTGTGTAGGTGTACAGGTATGTATGTATGTAATATGATGTTGGTGCACTGTGTAGGAGTACAGGTATGTATGTAATATGATGTTGGTGTACAGGTATGTATGTAATATGATGTTGGTGCACCGTGTAGGAGTACAGGTATGTATGTAATATGATGTTGGTGTACAGGTATGTAATGTGATGTTGGTGCACAGTGTAGGAGTACAGGTATGTATGTAATATGATGTTGGTGCACCGTGTAGGAGTACAGGTATGTATGTAATATGATGTTGGTGTACAGGTATGTATGTAATATGATGTTGGTGCACAGTGTAGGCGCACAGGAATGTACTGTATGTAATATGGTGTTGGTGCACAGTGTAGGCGCACAGGTATGTATGTAATATGGCGCACAGGTATGTATGTAATATGGCGCACAGGTATGTATGTAATATGGAACACAGGTATGATTGTAATATGGAGCACAGGTATGATTGTAATATGGTGCACAGGTATGTATGTAATATGGCGCACAGGTATGTATGTAATATGGTGCACAGGTATGAATGTAATATGGTGCACAGGTATGAATGTAATATGGCGCACAGGTATGTATGTAATATGGCGCACAGGTATGTATGTAATACAGTATGGCGCACAGGTATGTATGTAATATGGCACACAGGTATGTATGTAATATGGTGCACAGGTATGTATGTAATATGGCGTACAGGTATGTATGTAATATGGTACACAGGTATGCATGTAATATCGTGCACGGGTATGTAATATGGTGCACAGGTATGCATGTAATATGATGTTGGTGCACCGTGTAGGAGTACAGGCATGTATGTAATATGTAGTGTGTTATCTAGCTGCGTGAACTTTCTAGATAATTGCACACTTTTCTGCTCTATTTCTCTCAGCTTCCAGCTGATTAAGGCCCTTATTCTGGTGCACTCGCAGAGGCAAATTCCTTCTAAAATGGACAAAACCATGTGCACTGCAGGGGGGGGGGGGCAGATGTAACGTGCAGAGAGAGAGTTAGATTTGGGTGGGGTGTGTACTTAGTGAGATCTATATTGCAGCGTAAAAATAAAGCAGTCAGTATTTTCCCTGCACAGAAATGGAATAAATTGCCCAAATCTAACTCTCTGCACATGTTACATCTGCCCCACCTGCAGTGCACGTGGTTTTGTCCATTTCAGAAAGAATTTGCCTCCAATAACCAGTATAAGGGCTTAAAGCTCTTCTGCAGTTTGTGGTACTCCAGGAAATGATTGTGTGGCCCCGGGAAATTATATGACCGCCATACTGTACATTGGTTACTTACTGCCACATTTATTTGCCTTTTTCTGGTGACACCTGAGCAATAGGCCAGACACGTCCCATACAGATGTATGATCCAGGGGAGAAGCTTTGTGTGTCATTAACCCCCCGGATGGAGGAGTAGCGTGTGCCTGGGAGTAATAGTCTGCGCACATAATCCCATCAGGGGAAATTGAGTTACGTGTATGCAGTAAGGCAGAAACAGGTGGAAATTAGTTTATCGGCTGCATCGTTCCTCTCTCTCTGTATAAAGCTTTGAACAGCGCTGGATAAACAAGTTTCCAAACTGCATTAGATTGACTTGTTTTCTTCTTCTTATATTTACAGCCGGATGGGAAAGTGGATTATAGACACACATTGCGTTATTCTGCTGAGAAGCATCTGTCTCTCGCACTCTTCATAAGATGCGCAGCGGCATATTGGGGCCTGTATGCTTTATTTATGGGAGCGCAGTCATTGCTGTAGATACATTCTGTGTGTATATAACGGTGTATACATATTATATATTCACATTGCTAGGATCCCCCATTACCAGGGAGGAATCCCCATCTACTGGGATTAGCCGAAGTAAGGGGAGTCCATAGAACAGCCGTCCCCAATATCTCTTATATATTTAGCCAGATCTGTCACTCAACCCCTGTGGAGAACGTTCCTGTGTAGGACAGTTTCACTTTCATGTGTCTGACGTTCCACCCCCTTGACATCACCTCCCCCCGCCCAGCCAGGGCTACAGTACACGCCCACCATCCACCATTACTCCACAGCCACCATCCACCATTACTCCTGCACATCCCTACCCTCTGCCAGGACCCCCGCGACCCCCCTCCCGCGATTCGCGGGACCCCCCGCGACCCCCCCCTCCCGCGATTCGCGGGACCCCCCGTGACCCCCCCTCCCGCGAATCGCGGGACCCCCCCCTCCCGCGAATCGCGGGACCCCCGCGACCCCCCCCTCCCGCGAATCGCGGGACCCCCGCGACCCCCCCCTCCCGCGAATCGCGGGACCCCCGCGACCCCCCCTCCCGCGATTCATGGGACCCCCGTGACCCCCCCTCCCGCGATTTGCGGAACCCCCGTGACCCCCCCTCCCGCCATTCGCAGGACCCCGCACCCCCCCTCCCGTGATTCGCGGGACCCCCGCGAACCCCCCCTCCCGCGATTCGCGGGACCCCCGCGACCCCCCTCCCACGATTCGCGGGACCCCCGCGACCACCCCGGTATCCGGACTATTGTTAGACAGCACTTACATCGACAGCCATTACATCGACACCATTAGTTCGACACCTCAATAGGTCGACATGGTTAGGTCGACATGTCATTAGGTCGACAGCTCATTAGGTCGACAGCTCATTAGGTCGACAGCTCATTAGGTCGACACTGCCATTAGGTCGACAGTGTCTATGTCGACAGTCAAAAGGTCGACATGGGTTTTTTCACTGTTTATTGAGCCGACATGTGCCGACAGGCGGTATTTCATGCCCTACTATCCACTAGGGCGTGGTGGGAGAATAAAATAGTGTGCCAAGCGCAGCGAGGCACCGTGTCCGAAGCATAGCGAGCGGCTGCGGTACACTTCAAACTGTGTCCATGTCGACTGTGTCGACATTTCGGCTAATAAACAGTGAAAAAACCCATGTCGACCTTTTGACTGTCGACATAGACTCTGTCGACCTAACGGCAGTGTCGACCTAAAAACATGTCGACCTAATGAGCTGTCGACATAATGACATGTCGACCTAATGGTATGTCGACCTAATGGTATGTCGACCTAAAACCATGTCGACCTATTGAGCTGTCGAACTAATGGTGTCGATGTAATGGCTGTCGATGTAAGTGCTGTCGATGTAAGTGCTGTCTAATATCCGTCCCAGACCCGACCACCCCTCCCGCGATTCGCTGGACCTCCGCGACCACCCTCTCCCGCGAAACGCGGGACCCCCGCGACCCTCCCGCAAATCGCGGGACCCCAGCGACCCCTCCCTCCCGCGAGCCCCCTCCCGCGATTTGCAGGACCCCTGCATCCTTCCCTCCCACGATTCGCGGGACCCCTGCGACCCCCCTTCCCGGCATTAAAAGGGCCCCCCGCGACCCCCCCTCCCGCGATTCACGGCACCCCCCCCTACTGTGATTTGCGACCCCCCTCCCGCAATTCGCGCCGCCCCCTCCCGCGATTCACGGAACCCCACGTAGCGCCCCCCTCCCGCGATTTGCGGGCCCCCTCGGCACTTCTCGCGATTTGCGACCGCCCCCTAATTCACACATTCGGGGACCCCACCTCCCGCGATTCATGCCCCCCTCACGCAATTCACGGCACCCCCCACACCCCCCTTCCTGCGATTCGCAACCCCCCACGACCCCCCTCCCGCGATTCACGAAACCCCCCGTAGTGCCCCCCTCCCGCGATTTGCGGGCCCCCTCAGCACCTCTCGCGATTTGCGACCGCCCCGTAATTCACACATTCGGGGACCCCCCCTCCCGCAATTCATGCCCCCCTCACGCAATTCACGGCACCCCCCATACCCCCCTTCCTGCGATTCGGAACCCCCCACTACCCCCCCTCCCGCGATTCATGCCCCCTCCCGCGATTCACGGACCCCCGCACCACCCCCCTGCGCCCACCCTCCCTTGATTCACGCCCCCCTCATGCAATTCACGGCAACCCCCCACACCCCCCCTCCTGCGATTCGCAGCCCCCCCACGACCCCCGCCTCCTGCGATTCATGACCCCTCCCGTGATTCACAGACCCCCGCACCACCCCCCCTTGACTCACGGCACCCCACGCGCCCCTCCCGCAATTCACGGACCTCCGCAACCCCCCCTCCCGCAATTCACTAACCCCGACAACCCCCCTCCCGCAATTTGCGGACCCCCCTTCCCACGATTCAAGCCCCCCCGCCCACGATTTGCGGACCCCCGCCCCCTCCCGCTAACCGCGGATCCCCACACACCACCCCCCCTCCCGCAATTTGCAGACCCCCCAGACCCCCTTCCGGCAATTCCACACCCCAGCGGACCACCGCGGCCCCCGCATTTCACGTACCCCCGTGACAATGGGGGATCCTGTACCACCACAAGCAGGTACCGCCCCTAGGTGGGAAATCCGGCCCTGGCTGCCGCACTGCAGGTTTCCCCACTGCCCTCTGCACCAGCGCCACAACTTTTATCAATGTCTTGCCCACATACCACTATTATACAGCCTCCTGCTCTCATGCACGCTCACTCCCTCCCAGTGGGAGGAGACGCTCACCCACTGCCGGGAGCTGCATACTGTCCCCCACCCTCCTCCAGTTCTAGGGATGCCCATCGACCATCAATGATTTTCAAATAATCGATCGTTTATGGCCGATGTTGAATACTTTTACCATCAATGTGGGAGGACACTGCCCTGCCTCCTGTTCTCCTGCCCCGTAACTTCCGCCAGTGGAGACCCGCTCACCCTGTGTTGCCCACATTCCCCTATCATGCTTTACCGCCCAGCCTCCTGCTCTCATGCACCCTAACTCCCACCCAGTCGGAGGAGACACTGACTCCTGTATTTCTGTGCTGCCACGCTGGACCCTCACCCACTGGCAGAAGCTGCACAGTGTCCACCACCCTCTTTAGTCCCCCGTATGCCCACACACCCCTATCACTACCCAGCTTCCTGCTCTCCTGAACCGTAACTTCCACCACTGGGTAATCGCTGACGCTGTGTTGCCCACATACCCCTATCATGCCTCATATCCCAGCCTCCTGCTCTCATGCACCCTAACTCCCACCCAGTAGGAGGAGACACTACCGTCCGGTACTCCTGTGCTGCCACGCTGGACCCTCACCCACTGCCAGAAGTTGCAATACAGGCATCTTTCATACAATTCTAACCATATTTCTCACAATACAAATGTTCACAAATTAAGGGGCGTAGCCCCTTACGCCGGTGTGAAGAGCGCCCGTAGGGCGCGATGAATCACCTAGTCTCTTCTATATTTAGCCAGATCTGTCACGCATCCTCTGTGTGTATAACGCTGGGTGGGGTTACAAGAGTGATTGACAGCATTATACACACATAGTTTCTGTCTAAAGACACCCCCCACCCCCCCCAGCGTTATACACAACCCCCCCCCATTAGGGATAGACCAGCGTTATACACATCCCCACCCCCATGGAAAACACCTCCCCCCGCGCAGCCAGGGCTACAGCACCACCCACCATTATATACCACAGCCAACAGGAGAGCGGGACTGCCCAACCCCCCACCCCCCCCCCCACACACTCCACACACACGTGCGCGCCCGCACAACCCCCCCACGAGCAGCGGGCATGCACGCAATGCCCCCCTTACCTCCCCCAGGGCAGCGGTTCTGCGAACACGCTGCACCCCCCCACCCCCTGAGCAGCGGGTCTGCCCACAGCCCCCCCCCCCCCCCCCCCCCCCGGATCAGCGGGTCTGCACAGCTCCAACCCCAGGATCAGCGGGTCTGTCTGCGCACCTCTCCCCTGGATCAGCGGGCCTGCCTGCACCTCTCCCCTGGATCAGCGGGTCTGCCTGCACCTCTCCCCTGGATCAGCGGGTCTGCCTGCACCTCTCCCCTGGATCAGCGGGTCTGCCTGCACCTCTCCCCTGGATCAGCGGGTCTGCCTGCACCTCTCCCCTGGATCAGCGGGTCTGCCTGCACCTCTCCCCTGGATCAGCGGGTCTGCCTGCACCTCTCCCCTGGATCAGCGGGTCTGCCTGCACCTCTCCCCTGGATCAGCGGGTCTGCCTGCACCTCTCCCCTGAATCAGCGGGTCTGCCTGCACCTCTCCCCTGGATCAGCGGGTCTGCCTGCACCTCTCCCCTGGATCAGCGGTTCTGCCTGCACCTCTCCCCTGGATCAGCGGGTCTGCCTGCACCTCTCCCCTGGATCAGCGGGTCTGCCTGCACCTCTCCCCTGGATCAGCGGGTCTGCCTGCACCTCTCACCTGGATCAGCGGGTCTGCCTGCACCTCTCCCCTGGATCAGCGGGTCTGCCTGCACCCCCCCACTGGAGCCGCGGGTCTGCCATGAACGCTGCCCGCCCCCCTTCCCTCCCCAAGGGCAGCGGGCAACTCCTATGATCACAATGTACTTTGCTGGGATAGTTCAGCCGGACACTGCAGTTGTGCGAGTGGAATCTCTGTGCGGTGTGATTTAGCTGGGTGGGCAGTTATTATACATAATGAGACATACTGTCCGGCCCCCTCTGCCGGTGGTTCTATCCGGACATGTGTCCCTTTACAAATACACCAATACCATAAGTGGGAAGATGACACGAGATACCCCCAGTATAGGGGTCCTGCTCTGGCCTCTGTGTATGACGGGCTGCACTTATTACTGTACATGTAGCGTGTTCTGTACCAGGATTACTGTACGTGTAGCGTGTTCTGTACCAGGATTACTGTACGTGTAGCGTGTTCTGTACCAGGATTACTGTACGTGTAGCGTGTTCTGTACCAGGATTACTGTACGTGTAGCGTGTTCCCAGCGTTTTACTCTCCTATATTGTAGCGGGATTCTATGTGTGAGCGGCACTGGCATTGTCAGCGGCTAGTTTGAGGATCTCACAGCTATGTTGGCACTCAATGGGTTAAATCCCTCAGAGAGTTGGGCTAAGCTGGCACACGGTTATGTTACGGGCACTTCTGTAGTTACACCATAGAGGAAATGTCACACTGACAGGCCTGAGATACCAGAGAACCGGCCCCAGGGACATGTAACCCATGTAAGACAATAATAGGCCTCCTATGTTACCCACTGACTCTATGAGTCCCTTGTCTGCATGGCCAGTGGTGCGGGGTCCTTTTCATGTTTCACTAGTATGCCGGACAGGCGGCCATTGTTCTGTTCTGTAACTGACCAGTGTAATTTACCTCAGCGCTGGATGTTTGACTACTGACCCTCGGGGGTCACTGGAGTGTGCTGGAGTATTGTGTCCCGTTACTCCCAGGCCTGTGTGTGAACATGATCATATAATGCTGCAGATGTACTGCTATGACCATGGGGCGGAGTTAATGTGCGCCAACATTACATGACGCAGCTATGAAGCGACCGATGCGGTATGTAAACAGGGTTCCGGCACTGTGCTAGTATTGCATGCCACCAATCAGCCATTCTGCACTGTTATTATCTATTACCAGTTATTATATAGCGCACACATATTCCGCAGCGCTGTACAGAGACTACTATTACCAGTTATTATATAGCGCACACATATTCCGCAGCACTGTACAGAGACTACTATTACCAGTTATTATATAGCGCACACATATTCCGCAGCACTGTACAGAGACTATTATTACCAGTTATTATATAGCGCACACATATTCCGCAGCGCTGTACAGAGACTATTATTACCAGTTATTATATAGTGCACACATATTCCACAGCGCTGTACAGAGACTATTATTACCAGTTATATTATATAGCGCACACATATTCCGCAGCGCTGTACAGAGAATATTATTACCAGTTATTATATAGCGCACACATATTCCGCAGCGCTGTAAAGAGAATATTATTACCAGTTATTATATAGCGCACACATATTCCGCAGCGCTGTAAAGAGAATATTATTACCAGTTATTATATAGCGCACACATATTCCGCAGCGCTGTACAGAGACTATTATTACCAGTTATTATATAGCGCACACATATTCCACAGCGCGGTACAGAGACTACTATTACCAGTTATTTATATAGTGCACACATATTCCTCAGCGCTGTACAGAGAATATTATTACCAGTTATTATATAACGCACACATATTCCACAGCGCTGTACAGAGACTATAATTACCAGTTATATTATATAGCGCACACATATTCCGCAACACTGTACAGAGAATATTAACACCAGTTATTATATAGCGCACACATATTCCACAGCGCTGTACAGAGAATATTATTACCCGTTATTATATAGCGCACACATATTCCGCAGCGCTGTACAGAGAATATTATTACCAGTTATTATATAGCCCACACATATTCCGCAGCGCTGTACTGAACAGAGAAAATTACCAGTTATTATATAGTGCACACATATTCCACAGTGCTGTACAGAGAATATTACTACCAGTTATTTATATAGCACACACATATTCTGCAGCGATGTACAGAGAATATTATTACCATTTATTATATAGTGCACATATATTTCGCAGCGCTGTACAGAGAATATTATTACCAGTTATTATATAACGCACACATATTCCGCTGCTCTGTACAGAGAATATTATTACCAGTTATTTATATAGCGCACACATATTCCGCAGCGCTGTACAGAGACTAATACCAGTTATTTATATAGCGCACACATATTCTGCATCGCTGTACAGAGACTACTATTACCAATTATTTATATAGCACACACATATTTCACAGCGCTGTACAGAGAATATTAGAACACTCACATTAGTCCCTGCCCCAGTGGAGCTTACAATTTATATTCCCTACCACATGTACACGCACACACAAGACATTCTACAGTTAATTTTGTTGGGAGCCAAGTAGCCTACCAGTATACAGTATCTATGGAGTGTGGGAGGAAACCAGAGTACCCGGAGAAAACCCACGCAATCAGAGGGAGAATATACAAACTCCGTACAATTAGGGCCATGGTGGGAATAGAACCCATGACCTCAGCGTTGTGAGGCAGTAATGCTAACCATTACACCGTCCGTACTGCCCCGTATATATATAACACATGGTGGGAATAGAACCCATGACCTCAGCGCTGTGGGGCAGTAATGCTAACCATTACACCGTCCCTACTGCCCCGTATATATAACACATGGTGGGGATAGAACCCATGACCTCAGCGCTGTGGGGCAGTAAAACTAACCATTACACCATCTGTACTACCCCGTATATATAACACTTGGTGGGAATAGAACCCAAGACCTCAGTGCTGTGAGGCAGTAATGCTAACCATTACACCATCCGTACTGCCCTGTATATATAACACATGGTGGGGATAGAACCCCTGACCTCAGCGCTGTGACGCAGTAATGCTAACCATTACACCATCCGTACTGCCCCATATATATAACACATGGTAGGAATAGAACCCATGACCTCAGTGCTGTGAGGTAGTAATGCTAACCATTACACTATCCGTACTGCCTGGTATATATAACACATGGTGGGGATAGAACCCATGACCTCAGCGCTGTGACGCAGTAATGCTAACCATTAC
Source organism: Crinia signifera (assembly GCF_055691185.1). NCBI lineage: Eukaryota > Metazoa > Chordata > Amphibia > Anura > Myobatrachidae > Crinia > Crinia signifera. The sequence goes on along the minus strand of NC_139223.1, from coordinate 160,277,999 downwards.
ACCGTCTGTACTGCCCTGTATATATAACACATGGTGGGGATAGAACCCATGACCTCAGTGCTGTGAGGCAGTAATGGTAACCATTACACCATCAGTACTGCCCCGTATATATAACACATGGTGGGAATAGAACCCATGACCTCAGCGCTGTGAGGTAGTAATGCTAACCATTACACCGTCCGTACTGCCTGGTATATATAACACATGGTAGGGATAGAACCCATGACCTCAGTGCTGTGAGGCAGTAATGCTAACCATTACACCATCCATACTGCCCCCGTATATATAACACATGGTGGGAATAGAACCCATGACCTCAGCGCTGTGAGGCAGCAATGTAACCATTACACCATCCGTACTGCCCCGTATATATAACACATGGTGGGGATAGAACCCATGACCTCAGCGCTGTGAGGCAGTAATGCTAATCATTACACCATCCGTACTGCCCCGTATATATATAACACATGGTGGTGATAGAACCCATGACCTCAGTGATGTGAGGCAGTAATGTAACCATTACACCATCCGTACTTCCCCGTATATATAACACATGGTGGGGATAGAACCCATGACCTCAGCGCTGTGAGGCAGCAATGTAACCATTACACCATCCATACTGCCCCCGTGTATATATAACACATGGTGGGAATAGAACCCATGACCTCAGCGCTGTGAGGCAGCAATGTAACCATTACACCATCTGTACTGCCCCGTATATATAACACATGGTGGGGATAGAACCCATGACCTCAGCTCTGTGAGGCAGCAATGTTAACCATTACACCGTCCGTGCTGTATGTATTATTGTCCAGCATAAACCTCAGCGAGCCCGCAGGTGACGCGGATGCTCAGGTCTCTGTATATCCCACCGGCGTTATATGAATACATCACTGCACCTGCGTCTTCATTTAATTCTGTTAGCGGCGTAGGAGGAGACGGTCATACTCCGGCCACCATGTATGGGGCAGATATACTAAGCCTTGGAGAGAGAGGTTGTGCCAGCCAATCCGCTCCTGTCTTTTTTCACACATATCTTGCAACATGGCAGTTAGGAGCTGATTGGCTGGTATTTTATGTCTCTCTGCAAGGCTTAGTACATCTCCCCCATACATATGAAGTGATCATGCATGGCCCAGTTGGCGCTTGCCCCAAGATAATCATCTGATGATGGTTGTTTGTAAGTGTGGCCTTTCACCATCGGTTTGTAAAAATATTGATGGTTGACAAGTGATCGCAGATAGTTTAGCTATCGATGGGGCGAACCAATGGTTTTCCAGCGCCAAAGGTACAAGGCCACCCCACCCCCTGGTGTAAAGGCTAGCCCCACCCCCTGGTGTAAAGGCTAGCCCCACCCCCTGGTGTAAAGGCTAGCCCCACCCCCTGGTGTAAAGGCTAGCCCCACCCCCTGGTGTAAAGGCTAGCCCCACCCCTAGATGTACCAGCGAAGCACAGCATATAAAAGATCAGGGATTGGTGACAGAAACCATCAATGGCCTTTATGCGGATGGATTTTTAAAAAATGTTATAGAACATGGATGGTAGGCACTGATTACACCATCGATGGTAGCCACTGATTGCACCATCGATGGTAGCCACTGATTACACCATCGATGGTAGCCACTGATTACACCATTGATGGTAGCCATGTGACCATCTTCAGTGCATTGTACCATACTGATGCAGGACACTTCCCTCTTGGATGCTGGAAACGGCTGGATATAATGTAGTTACAGTACTGCTGCAGGACACTTCCCTCTTGGATGCTGGATATAATGTATTTACAGTACTGCTGCAGGACACTTCGCTCTTGGATGCTGGATATAATGTATTTACAGTACTGCTGCAGGACACTTCGCTCTTGGATGCTGGACACGGCTGGATATAATGTAGTTACAGTACTGCTGCAGGACGCTTCCCTCTTGGATGCCGGACAGGGCTGGATATAATGTAGTTACAGTACTGCTGCAGGACACTTCCCTCTTGGATGCTGGAAACGGCTGGATATAATGTAGTTACAGTACTGCTGCAGGACACTTCCCTCTTGGATGCTGGATAGAATGTAGTTACAGTACTGATGCAGGATACTTCCCTCTTGGATGCTGGACAGGGCTGGATATAATGTAGTTACAGTACTGCTGCAGGACACTTCCCTCTTGGATGCTGGATATAATGTAGTGGTACCTAGAAGGGCGCCCATCGCGGGCATTATAATTGCATGTGATGCGACCGATGCGATGCCCGCAATTTTACATAGAAATACATGTTAAAATGTAAATTGCGTCGGTCGCATCGCATGCGACCAAAAAATCGCATGCGATGCACCGACGCGATTACCGCGATTTCCCATAGGGAACAATGTTAAATGTCCCAATTGACCCGATTTTCCATAGGGAACAATGTTAAATGGCCCACAGAGGCCAAATAGGCACCCTGAAGTGTGAAATGGCCCCCCCAATTGTTAACGCTACCCCACGATCAACGTGAACCCGAAGCAAGGCGAGCGCAGCGATACGCGTCCTACGACCTTTTCATATCCCCACTATCCACGTCGGCGTGGAGTTGAGAATAGAAAGTGTGGCGAGCGCAGCGAGCCACCGAGCCCGAAGCGTGGCGAGCGCACGCGGATACCTTCACAGGTATACGCGTCCCCTCGCGGGCTTCACAGGTGTCCGCGTCCCCTCGCGGGGATCGCTGCGCTCGCCACGCTTCGGGCTCGGTGGCTCGCTGCTCTCGCCACACTTTCTATTCTCAACTCCACGCCGCCGTGGATAGTGGGGTTAAGAAAAGCTCGTAGGACGCGTACCACCGCCCCTCGCGGGTTCGCTGCGCTCGCCACGCTTCGGGTTCACGTTGATCGTGGGGTGGCGTTAACAATTGGGGGGGGCATTTCACACTTCAGGGTGCCTATTTGGCCTCTGTGGCCCATTTAACATTGTTCCCTATGGAAAATCGGGTCAATTGGGACATTTAACATTGTTGCCTATGGGAAATCGCGGTAATCGCGTCGGTTGCATCGCATGCGATTTTTTTGGTCGCATGTGATGCGACCAACGCGATTTTTTACCTTGCGATGCCCAAGATCAAAATCGTGGGCGCCCTTCTAGGTAAAGAGTACCAATGTAGTTACAGTACTGCTGCAGGACACTTCCCTTTTGCATGCTGGATATAATGTAGTTACAGTACTGCTGCAGGACACTTCCCTCTTGGATGCTGGACATGGCTGGATATAATGTAGTTACAGTACTGCTGCAGGACACTTCCCTCTTGGATGCTGGATATAATGTATTTACAGTACTGCTGCAGGACACTTCGCTCTTGGATGCTGGACACGGCTGGATATAATGTAGTTACAGTACTGCTGCAGGACACTTCCCTCTTGGATGCCGGACAGGGCTGGATATAATGTAGTTACAGTACTGCTGCAGGACACTTCCCTCTTGGATGCTGGAAACGGCTGGATATAGTGTAGTTACAGTACTGCTGCAGGACACTTCCCTCTTGGATGCTGGATAGAATGTAGTTACAGTACTGATGCAGGATACTTCCCTCTTGGATGCTGGATAGAATGCAGTTACAGTACTGATGCAGGACACTTCCCTCTTGATGCTGGACACGGCTGGATAGAATGCAATAGACAAAGTATCAGGAAAGCCATGGATTCTCAGTTCATGGATTCCGCCAGGGAACGCATTGTGATGTCATTAGGCTGATTGATCACTACAGTAGACTAATGATGACATTGCATTTCTCCTCACATAGTTATATATGTCGCTGATGAGATTAGGAAATCCAAGCCTTACCATATTTTAATATCTTTTCCGCCTTGGGCCGCAGGTAACGCTCCGTATTGGCACAGGCAAGAATGGAGCGACGCTATACCTTCCGGCAAATCCGTGATGTGTGAGTGATGTGCCATCGATAGTAATGTTTATTTATTAGTGTTATCACCAATATGAGAATCTAGTTATTAATCATGTGAGGTATAAGTGGAATTTTTATATTGCTGCGATATTTTATCGTTATGAACACAATAGGGCTTGTAGCTCCCGGCGTATTTCATACCGCGTCCTATATATTGAAGACGTAAGGGTCATCTTCAGTCTGCTATTAATACGCTCGCTGTGACACTGTATAGATTAGCGCGCTGTGATATATGCGGACGCTGGCGGAGGGCGGCCTGCTCGGATTATTAGGCCCACCGTTATCGTGATGTATTCATATGAAATTCTCCTCTTCTCATCCGACTTCATCAATCCCGTCTCCTGCGCCATTTCCCCCTAATCCCGGTATGAATCTGCTGCCGAGCGGGTCAATAAAATTAGGGACTGGAAGACAGAAGCCAATAAAACAAAAACGTAAATGACAAACCGCAATAAAGAAACGTTTTATTACCACATCATAAAGCCGAACACAGCTATGCTAGTAAAATATAACCGTCAGGAAATGCAGGCAGCAGCTCATTCACTTTTATTAGACTGTGACATTTCTGTGTGTGTGTAAGTGTCTGTTTGTATATGTATGTGTCTGTAAGTGTGCGTGTGTATGTGTGTATGTAAGTATATGTTAATGAACGTGTGTGTGGATATATATATATATATATATATATATATGTGTGTGTGTGTCATTAACATTTCTGTAATGTGTGTGTGTGTGTGTGTGTGTGGCACACTGACCCTGGATACCAGGGGTTCCCACAATGCACCCAATGTATTATCACTTAAACTTGGTACACACTAGACACACATATAGGTGTGTGTATGTATGTGTGTGTGTGAGAGAGAGATCCCACAATGCACCCATGTTTTATCACTTAAGCTTGGTACACACTAGACACACATATAGGTGTGTGTATGTATGTGTGTATATATATATATATGTGTGTGTGTGTGTGTGTGTGAGAGAGAGATCCCACAATGCACCCATGTTTTATCACTTAAGCTTGGTACACACTAGATGACAATTTAAACTATATTGCCAGTTACGATCATATGTAACAACAAATTCCTAAAATCATGCAGTGTGTAGGCAATATAACACTAGCGTATAATTTGCATTTCGTCTAGTGTGTAACCAACTTGTCCCGTGTCAGAGCTGCAGCCACGGCAAAAAAAATTACCATCAAAATGGCTGCCCCATAGGCGCAAGTAGGTGCGGAGGACCCACCGTCCTAACCCTTCCGGGGGTTGAGGAATGAGGGTCTCTCTAAGCTTCGGCAAAGAGGACCCACCGTGCCCTATTTTCCCCTCTTCGGCCTTATGGTTGAGAGGGGTTAGGGGAAAAACGGGGCCCGTCTCCTTCGGGAGATGGCCCACTTCGATCGCACGGCCCCCTTTGCACGTGTTTAGGCACAGCACTGGTGGTAGGGAGCACACCTCGGGCTCCTGAGTTTCTTCAAACTCATTTTGTGGAGGGTACCATGATTTGGAAACCTGTGTATGTGCAGTTGGCTCTGGGACAGTGCCAGTGTCTAGTACCACCACCCTGTAATCTCAGGAGGGCGTGCTGCCGCTGCAGTGCCCTCCTCCTTTCTCAGGGATGGTTCTCCCTCTGTCTGCGATGTAATGTAGGAGGCAGATTTCTGGGGAGAGGGATGAGGCCATCTGCTAGGGGAACGGGGGAACCTTGTGGTATTACCGCTCCTCTGTCGCTGTCATGACGATATACCATATATATGTAAGTCTAGTGTCCGTTTGTGTGTCTCCAAAACACAGAGTGAAACTACATCTCTTTCTCACACATGCACAGAGGCAATCACAAGGTAACGGACCAGCGTTCCAAGCTTTTACTAGTAAGATAATAGCTGTGTAACTGATGAGCTGCCGGCTGGTCGGCAGCACGTAACCTCCCGGCGTAACTGTGCTTAATCTGCATAACAGGGAGCACCTGAGACGCGGGACGGTTCTCCGCACAGAAGGCAGCCTCCAAATGGTTTCATGATTTTTTATTAGTTCGTGTAAGTTAATTAATTGATGCATATTATGACCACTTAAGGTGGATCGGGAGGCTCTAGGTGATGCAGAGACGGCTAATTAATGTTGACATTTCCAACCGTGTTTAATTTGTTATTATAAGGAGCCTTCAGCTGGATGTTTGGAGATTCATCTCCCGGCTCCCAAAGGTTTTTAATGGGCAGTCAAAATATCAGCCGGTGCATTTTAATGCTTAAGGGGGGAACATCGGCACAATTGGCGCCCAGGCTGTCGGTGTTTGTTTGTACGTTCTCTGGAATTAGCACACACAGCGTTCTGCGGCCTGGTGCGCCGTGTTCCGATGTCAGTTCCCGCAGCTACTCCGCTGTCTAGGATCGGTTTGAGAGGGATACAGGCGCCACCAGACTGGGCGGGAGCATCCTCGGATACCTAGCGCTGTATGGAACATGTCACCTACGTAACGCCTGCTGATTCATGTAGTGCTGCAGACACCATTGTCCGGCAGGCGGAATGCAAACGTCTCATTGTTAGATATGTGCATGTTCGGATTTACTCGGTTCTTTGCGGCAAATTAACGCCAGTCTGGTTTTTTTGGATCCGCTATTGGCTGCCACGTGTTTTGGATAGCGAATAAGATCACACCTGAGAATGAAGTAAACCCGCGTAAAACTGAACCCGCTCATCTCTGCTTTAGGAGGGTATCCGGTTTTTTTTTGTTTGTTTTTTTAGGGCACCATTTATGACTACATTAAATGTATAACATCAACTCTGTATATTTGTTTATCTATTGACCCACTCCAATAGTCTGTCTGCCCCTCCCCCTTTAGTATGTAAGCTCTTTTGAGCAGGGCCCTCTCTCCTCATGTGCTTCTCCTTCCCTTGCTATTATCTACTCTTTGCCCCCTGTGCTCTTGTTATGCTTGGTTATGTAGTTTGTTAGGCGCTGCGGAACCCTTGTGACGCCATTATACAACAATAATAGCTCCCATTCACTATTACAGGACTGTCATCGGGCTGCTCCCACCCTATGGAATGCCCTTTCACGCACAGTAAGACTCTCCAATAGCCACCAAACTTTCATGTGTTCCCTGAAAACTCACCTCTTCAGGCAAGCCTATCATATTTATACACCACAGGCATAACCCTCTGAGGCACTTATGTATTATATAGCTTCCCTTCTGGACTTGTAACTTGGTGGGACTGCTATGCTATTACTGGTGCCTGTCCTTGTGTTTCCCTCCTATATCCCTATAAATTGTAAGCTTGCAGCAGGGCCCTCTAACCTCCAAGTCTGTCTGTTGTTACCTAGAATGTTCTACCACTGTCTACTATTGTAAAGCGCAACGGAATCTGCTGCGCTATATAAGACACTAACGGAATCTGCTGCGCTATATAAGACACTGTAATGGAATCTGCTGCACTATATAAGACGCTGTAACGGAATCTGCTGCGCTATATAAGACGCTGTAACGGAATCTGCTGCGCTATATAAGACGCTGTAACGGAATCTGCTGCGCTATATAAGACACTGTAACGGAATCTGCTGCGCTATATAAGACACTGTAACGGAATCTGCTGCGCAATATAAGACACTGTAATGGAATCTGCTGCGCTATATAAGACACTGTAACGGAATCTGCTGCGCTATATAAGACACTGTAACGGAATCTGCAGCGCTATATAAGACACTGTAACGGAATCTGCTGCGCTATATAAGACGCTGTAACGGAATCTGCTGCGCTATATAAGACACTGTAACGGAATCTGCTGCGCTATATAAGACACTGTAACGGAATCTGCAGCGCTATATAAGACGCTGTAACGGAATCTGCTGCGCTATATAACACGCTGTAACGGAATCTGCTGCGCTATATAAGACACTGTAACGGAATCTGCTGCGCTATATAAGACGCTGTAACGGAATCTGCTGTGCTATATAAGACACTGTAATGGAATCTGCTGCACTATATAAGACGCTGTAACGGAATCTGCTGCGCTATATAAGACGCTGTAACGGAATCTGCTGCGCTATATAAGACACTGTAATGGAATCTGCTGCACTATATAAGACGCTGTAACGGAATCTGCTGCGCTATATAAGACGCTGTAACGGAATCTGCTGCGCTATATAAGACGCTGTAACGGAATCTGCTGCGCTATATAAGACACTGTAACGGAATCTGCTGTGCTATATAAGACACTAAATAAGTAATAATAATATAACAATAAAATGTACCGCCCATCACACCTATCACGCGTTACGGTTTACACTGGGAACTCTGATCGCTGGGTTAACCAGGTCAGTTTTTCAGTTGACCAAATGTTCTCCTATGCAGCGGGCAATGCCACTTGTTGACATATTAGAATTTACTGTAACATTTTCTTGACATAGTTTTCTGGACAGTGCTCGTGAGCACACCTTCGGAATTTGACCATGCCCCCTTCCGAATCTGGGCCCTGCGGCTGTCTCAACAGCCCTGGAGAGCTAGCCGATGATGATGATGAGGAGGAGGGAGATATGAGTATGATTATCAGAATACTGGTTGTTTGTAATATATTTTCTGGGATATTTCTCACTCTGCACAATATACATGATAAATGTGATTCCTATGCAATAAATTCCAAATGCAGTTTAACCTTGTGTGAATTCATCCCTAAGCATATAAGTATAATGTTGTTTTATTGTGGATTGTGTTGTATATTGTAAATATTTATTGGATATTCTGTTTTCCATACTAGTATAGCATTAACCAAATCTGTATGGATACAAGGTATTCTAAAGAAAGAGTACGAGCAAAAATTCTTACCCTCAGTCACTCACTAGCAGCAGCATGCTATGGATGATTGCACACCAGCACAGGTAAAAAGACCCTGTGGAATCATGTGCTGCTGTATTCAGCAGTCTTCTTCTTATAATGTTAGCAGGGACTCCAGAGCAGCTACAGCAAATGACTGTCCTTGCAGAGAATCTCTGTAGTGTCAGCCCTGGCAGAGATTAGGAGTACAATGCAGGGCAGCAGGATATTTATGACTGAACTGAGAGCCTCCTGCTGGTGCAGGAGGTTTTGGACTGTATGGATACCTATGGTTGCATCAGAGGAAACGTTTAAATATTTTTCTATTACAATTTAAATGTAACAATTATGAAATTTCTCTTTAAAATAATTCCTTCTTTAGACAACGTGAGGCCTCTATTCCTTATACATACGTTCTACTGATCCTGATACATTTGATTCACTTATGAATCTGCAGCCCTGGAGCTTCCGCTCCGAGCGCCTTGTATACAGGGCACTGCCTAACACAAGCAGCATGTGCGCAGCGGCTGGCGTGGGGCTCTCCGCTGCACAGATTGCTTATCTGTGGGTGAAATGAATAATGCAGTCTTGTGCTTTGCATATGATAAATAGTGACATTTTGTCATGCAGAATCTGCCCTTTGCAGGTGAGCATAATTTAGGGATTGAATGAAGTTTCCCTTATGGTAAAAACATCAGGGGTTTTTTCTTGACTGCTGAATTATGTTTTTGTATAACATTTCACAGCAGAAAGTACCGAGACGCCGGGGGAATGGAACGTCTGATTTGTACACTGCGTGTGTCTCAGGTTTATTTATTGGTGCCACGGCGGGGAAGTCTGTGCACACCAACTAGGCGGATGTGTTCTGTGGCGGCATCACCTATGTGCCATTAGTAAGCAGCAGACGTGGGTCTGGAGTGTTACAGGGTAGCATTAGGATGGCAGCAGGATGGTATAAGGGTCAGAGATGCAGAGTGTATAGTAGTATGGTATAAGGTTATGCTTTCAGCATGTCTGTAAATGTATAAAGGGGTGTCACGTCTCTCTCGGGGTGCTGGGAGGAGAACGTGGCATACCAATACCATGCTGCAGATGGGGAGGATACCTGTATACATAGATGAATAGATGCATTATATTTACTTCTAGATAAGTGTCTGGCACACCGCTATGTCAAGCGCAGCGCTGTGATTACTCCGCCTGGCCGCCCCTCGTTTACTTGCAGCCTGGTAAAAAAAATTTTTTAAATAGACCAAGTTCTGCTAATTGCAGGAAGTTGATTAAACGAGCAATTCACATCTGATGGCTAATTTCCTTCATCCTGCTGCAGACTACAATGATAGTATACGCCAATTATACTTCTCCCTCTCGTCACAAAGAAAACAGTCTGGCTGAAATTACTGGGGGAACGTCACGTACCCAGGTCACCTGAGGTTCCCCTTACTCTGTCCCCACCGCTCGCGCCCCAACTCTGTCCCCACCGCTCGCGCCCCAACTCTGTCCCCACCGCTCGCGCCCCAACTCTGTCCCCACCGCTTACGCCTCAACTCTGTCCCCCACCGCTTACGCCTCAACTCTGTCCCCCACCGCTTACGCCTCAACTCTGTCCCCACCGCTTACGCCTCAACTCTGTCCCCCACCGCTTACGCCTCAACTCTGTCCCCCACCGCTTACGCCTCAACTCTGTCCCCCACCGCTTGCGCCCCAACTCTGTCCCCCACCGCTTGCGCCCCAACTCTGTCCCCCACCGCTTGCGCCCCAACTCTGTCCCCCACCGCTTGCGCCCCAACTCTGTCCCCCACCGCTTGCGCCCCAACTCTGTCCCCCACCGCTTGCGCCCCAACTCTGTCCCCCACCGCTTGCGCCCCAACTCTGTCCCCACCGCTTGCGCCCCAACTCTGTCCCCACCGCTTGCGCCCCAACTCTGTCCCCACCGCTTGCGCCCCAACTCTGTCCCCACCGCTTGCGCCCCGAATCTGTCCCCACCGCTTGCGCCCCAACTCTGTCCCCACCGCTTGCGCCCCAACTCTGTCCCCACCGCTTGCGCCCCTACTTTGCCACCCACTGCACCCGCTCCTACTTTGCCACCCACTGCACCCGCTCCTACTTTGCCACCCACTGCACCCGCTCCTACTTTGCCACCCACTGCACCCGCTCCTACTTTGCCACCCACTGCACCCGCTCCTACTTTGCCACCCACTGCACCCGCTCCTACTCTGCCACCCACCGCACCCGCTCCTACTCTGCCACCCACCGCACCTGCTCCTACTCTGCCACCCACTGCACCTGCTCCTACTCCGCCACCCACCGCACCCGCTCCTACACCGCCACCCACAGCTCCATGTGGTTGATATGCATTAGGTTGACAAAAGCTTATCAATTGCGCAGTTATCATCATGGATGTTTCAAACCATTAATCCGGAGATAACGATAAAGCGATTGTGCAGCCCCTCCCATTTATGGGCTTTTCCACCTGCCCGATTCTGAAAACATATGATGAGATAGGAGTGCGTGCTGACGTCAGGACCCAGAAGTTGGATGCCGGAAGATTGTGGTGTTTTGAGACGGTGATCTGCCACTGCCATTCATTAAGTGCTGTTTGTGTTACGTGTTTATCACACAATGTGTTTGAGTGTTTTTTTATTCCTGTTGAAGTAAAGGGATTCTATATCCATAGAGGTAAGGTGGCACGTTAGGGTGACCAACTCATCCCTTTAATCCGGGACACATATTAATTACACAGGTTCTGTGGCAGTTTAAAACCAGGTGAAAGCCAGCCACAGAACCTGTGTAATTAATGTGTCCCGGATTAAAGGGATGCGTTGGTCACCCTATGGCACGTGCCAACAATCCCATTACCTGGGTGGAGGTGGGCGATATGGCTGATACACCCTGACAGTCTCTGGTGACCACACCATACTGGGAATCCTGGTTCGTCCAGGTGCACACGGCTGGTACTTCCATTAGGATGGTGGGCAGTGGGCATGGAAACACAAGGTCGGCTGGCAACGCATCACTCATCCGGATACATTTACTAAGATGTGAGTTCTGTAGAAAATGGGATGTTGCCAACCAATCAGATTCTAGTTTTTACTTCTGTAGCACCTTCTAGAAGATAATCGATAGAATCTTCCTAAATGTACCCAATGGTGCCCAGTGGTGCCCCCCACGGTGCCAGCTGCATGCAGGTTTGGTGGCTGCTCCTCCATGTCAGTGTTACTCCGGCCGCTTGGTTCTAGTAGAGATTCCCACCAGAAATGCCAGGCCTACCATCTGCCTACCAGGGCAAGCCGAGGGAGGGGCCTGCCGGCTCTGGAAACATGAGGCTGTGGGCACATGGTATCTCCCTGTGTTGGGCATCTCTTGGCATGAGCGGTTTCTCTGTCTCTAATACTCCGTAAACGATAGCCCTCCCCGCCTCCCCATTAGACCTTTCTTTGATTTGCGTTGGGTCACCATTTTGAGTACTGATATTTCGGAATTCCCGGTCCGCTGACCCATCTGTTACTGCAGCAGAGTAAATGTGTTTTGTCTGTAACCTTCGCATTATATTGCGCACATAATATGGATAGAATTAAATAAATGTTAATACGTCTGGTCGTCTTGAATTATTCAGAGTAACTTGCTTCATTAGGCGCGCTGATTAATAGCTCAGCCCAGCATCGAGCCTTTGATTTTGTGAAGTTTCCGGAAGCCGTACCCCACTGAGAGGCTGATTCCTATCTGTAACAATACAGCCTATCTGGTTAACCTCTTAGGGGCGCAATCCCTGGCGTAGCCCTGTGTCGGTAGCTGGAGATGTTGGCAGCGATCCATCTTATCCAAAATGCATTTGTCATGGGCACTGCCATGCACTGTACTGCCCTACACTGTACTGCCCTGCACTGTACTGCCCTGCACTGTACTGCCCTGCACTGTACTGCCCTGCACTGTACTGCCCTGCACTGTACTGCCCTACACTGCCCTGCACTGTACTGCCCTGCACTGTACTGCCCTGCACTGTACTGCCCTGCACTGTACTGCCCTGCCCTGCCCTGCACTGTACTGTACTGCCCTGCCCTGCCCTGTACTGCCCTGCACTGTACTGCCCTGCACTGTACTGCCCTGCACTGTACTGCCCTGCACTGCACTGTACTGCCCTGCCCTGCACTGTACTGCCCTGCACTGTACTGCCCTGCACTGTACTGCCCTGCACTTTGCAGGCAGGTACGGGCACCAGACTGTTGTCATGCTTACAGAACTGCATCGGTTAATGCTGGAGCCGTGTGCTATACTACTTACCGCTGCGACAGGTGGAGCAACCTGTATTGCAGCAGGGCTATAGACCTGCCGCTCTCTGTAGAGCGATTCTGTTGCCCAGTACACATCCTGTGTGAATACAGTGTACTGCATGACCCCTGCGGGCATACAAAGTACAGTACACACTTGGAGAGGATGGGTACTGTACATGAATTGTGCCCGGTTAGTTCTGTTCCCAGCGTGTCAGAATGATGCAACAACATAACCGTAATGTCCGCACCGGTGACTGTGCACGTCCAAAATGCTAATTTCTCAGCCGAAAGCAGATCTAGGGCTGGATGTAATGCGGTGTGAGTCCGGCGGGCCTGAGGGCTGCTGGCTGATCTCCATATTTGTTCAGCATCATGCCACCAGACTCACACCCCATTACATCTGACCCCTAGTGTTCTTTCTAGCACCCTGCACCTGTCACAGTGTCGCTCTCTGCTGTGGTGCTTCTAGCACACTCTGGTCTGTATCGCAATACTGCGATACAGACCAGAGTTTGCTAGAAGTCCCAAGTAGGAAAGAGGAACTGCACTGATGTGACAAGTGCGGGGAATCAGAAACAACACTAACGATCTATCAGAATTTACATTACTGGTTATACAGAAAATATAAAAGTAATTTTTACTTCTGGAGATGAAACCACGAACAGTGATCAGTAGTGATTGGCAAATTGTGTTCTAGGTGTCATTTAGAGTAGTGTTATTAGGGCCACACTGTGGGACTGACATGTGTCATGTACAGTTCTGAGTCCCGCTGAGTCTCATGTACACGGTAATCCGCCATGGGAATATTACCCGCATCACCCGTCCCCACACAACAGGTGTGTAAATCATCTAGTAATACAGAAATAATACAATACATGAGGCTAATGAATGGGAAGGATGTGCAGGCACGTCTGTCCGCCCCATCGCCTTCATGCCATATATTAGGACTATTAAGTCATTTTCCATCTACCCCATTTTGCTGCAAATCTTCGTAGAACATATTTCACTTGGTAACTTACATGGGGGATGGTAAATAATGCTTTGTATTATCATTAAGGCCAGAGGCGCAGCTCCCGTATTTGGCAGATAACAGTTCTGTGTCTTAGTGTTATCATTAATAGGGTGATGTGCGAGCGCGGTGTAATAGTCCAGTTATATAATCCCAACTCGTCAGCAGAGTGGCGCCAGGTCATTACACCTGCGCTCGTTATCCTGCGGACACCCAGCAATGTACATACAGTATAGGTGTATCCTGCGAATACATACATACATTACACCTTTGCTCGTTATCCTGCGGACACCCAGCAATGTATATACAGTATAGGTGTATCCTGCGAATACATACATACATGCATTACACCTGCGCTCGTTATCCTGCGGACACCCAGCAATGTATATACAGTGTAGGTGTATCCTGCGAATACATACATACATTACACCTGCGCTCGTTATCCTGCTGACACCCAGCAATGTATATACAGTATATGTGTATCCTGCGAATACATACATACATTACACCTGCGCTCGTTATCCTGCTGACACCCAGCAATGTATATACAGTATAGGTATATCCTGCGAATACATACATTACACCTGAGCTCGTTATCCTGCTGACACCCAGCAATGTATATACAGTATAGGTGTATCCTGCGAATACATACATACATACATTACACCTGCGCTCGTTATCCTGCTGACACCCAGCAATGTATATACAGTATAGGTGTATCCTGCGAATACATACATGCATTACACCTGCGCTCGTTATCCTGCGGACACCCAGCAATGTATATACAGTATAGGTGTATCATGCGAATACATACATTACACCTGAGCTCGTTATCCTGCGGACACCCAGCAATGTATATACAGTATAGGTGTATCCTGCGAATACATACATACATTACACCTGCGCTCGTTATCCTGCGGACACCCAGCAATGTATATACAGTATAGGTGTATCATGCGAATACATACATACATTACACCTGCGCTCGTTATCCTGCTGACACCCAGCAATGTATATACAGTATAGGTATATCCTGCGAATAAATACATACATACATACATACATTACACCTGCGCTCGTTATCCTGCGGACACCCAGCAATGTATATACAGTATAGGTGTATCCTGTGAATACATACATACATGCATTACACCTGCGCTCGTTATCCTGCGGACACCCAGCAATGTATATACAGTATATGTGTATCCTGCGAATACATACTTACATTACACCTGCGCTCGTTATCCTGCGGACACCCAGCAATGTATATACAGTATAGGTGTATCATGCGAATACATACATTACACCTGAGTTCGTTATCCTGCGGACACCCAGCAATGTATATACAGTATAGGTGTATCCTTCGAATACATACATACATTACACCTGCGCTCGTTATCCTGCGGACACCCATCAATGTATATACAGTATAGGTGTATCATGCGAATACATACATTACACCTGAGCTTGTTATCCTGCGGACACCCAGCAATGTATATACAGTATAAGTGTATCCTGCGAATACATACATACATTACACCTGCGCTCGTTATCCTGCGGACACCCAGCAATGTATATACAGTATAGGTGTATCCTGCGAATACATACATACATTACACCTGCGGACACCCAGCAATGTATATACAGTATAGGTGTATCCTGCGAATACATACATACATTGCACCTGCGAACACCCAGCAATGTATATACAGTATAGGTCTATCCTGCGAATAAATACATACATACATACATACATACATTACACCTGCGCTCGTTATCCTGCAGACACCCAGCAATGTATATACAGTATAGGTATATCCTGCGAATACATACATACATTACACCTGCGGACACCCAGCAATGTATATACAGTATAGGTATATCCTGCGAATACATACATACATTACACCTGCGGACACCCAGCAATGTATATACAGTGTAGGTGTATCATGCGAATACATACATTACACCTGAGCTCGTTATCCTGCGGACACCCAGCAATGTATATACAGTATAGGTGTATCCTACGACTACATACATACATACATACATTACACCTGCGGACACCCAGCAATGTATATACAGTGTAGGTGTATCATGCGAATACATACATTACACCTGCGCTCGTTATCCTGCGGACACCCAGCAATGTATATACAGTATAGGTGCATGTGTGTATCATACATACATACATTACACCTGCGCTCATTATCCTCCGGACACCCAGCAATGTATATACAGTATAGGTGTATCCTGCGAATACATACATACATTACACCTGCGCTCGTTATCCTCCGGACACCCAGCAATGTATATACAGTGTAGGTGTATCCTGCGACTACATACATACATACAGTAGGAGCAAGTTTCATCTTTGCTCCTTTGGCCATGGCTAGCCATGGCTAGCCATGGCTATTCTATTGTTCTCAGCTGCAATACCTATTGTATTGCAGCTGAGAACAATAGAATAGCCATGGCTAGCCATGGCTAGCCATGACTAAAGGAGAAAAGATGAAACTTGCTCCTACTGTACATTACACCTGCGCTCGTTATCCTGCGGACACCCAGCAATGTATATACAGTATAGGTGTGTCCTGCGAATACATACATACATTACACCTGCGGACACCCAGCAATGTATATACAGTATAGGTGTGTCCTACGACTACATACATACATACATTACACCGGCACTCGTTATCCTCCGGACACCCAGCAATGTATATACAGTGTAGGTGTATCCTGCGACTACATAAATACATACATTACACCTGAGCTCGTTATCCTGCGGACACCCTGCAATGTATATACAGTATAGGTGTATCCTGCGAATACATACATACATTACACCTGCGCTCGTTATCCTGCGGACACCCAGCAATGTATATATAGTATAGGTGTATCCTGCGAATACATACTGTACATTAAACCTGTGCTCGTTATCCTGCGGACACCCAGCAATGTATATACAGTATAGGTGTATCCTGCGAATACATACATACATACTGTACATTACACCTGTGCTTGTTATCCTGCGGACACCCAGCAATGTATATACTGTATAGGTGCATGTGTGTATCATACATACATACATTACACCTGTGCTCGTTATCCTGTGGACACCCAGCAATGTATATACAGTATAGGTGTATCCTGCGAATACATACATACTGTACATTACACCTGTGCTCGTTATCCTGCTGACACCCAGCAATGTATATACAGTATAGGTGTATCCTGCGAATACATACATACATACATACATACATTACACCTGCACTCGTTATCCTGTGGACACCCACCAATGTATATATAGTGAGAATGGAGGTAGTCTGTAGAAAAAGACTAAAGAAGAACCAACAAGGTTTTTGGGGCACACTTGATATAATAAACAATTAGATGAATGTACAGATGGAAATAGTAATAAAACTTAACTTTTAATTGAAAGCTTGATTAGTAAAATAGGTTCATATAACTATATCCACACACCGTTTATGTGATTGTTGGAGAGCACCATGCGTGATGGACTCCCGCCACTTTTTGTGACAATATCAAACAATAATAATTCAACAAGAGCGAGAATGTTTAGATAAAATATTGCCTAGTACCAATTTTTATATATAATATACGGTATCGGCAATCGGACAAGACACAGGTCACTGCGCACCACCACTAAGTTATCCACCCCAGTGTCGGCAGAGATGGGTATGGACAGTTGGGGCATAAAGGAAAAGAGAAGGGAGGGGTTCAAGATTGTTGTGGCTGCACCTCAGCAGTATTAACAGGCGTACTGCCCCAGTGGATGAATACAGCACTGGATATTCCCTATAGGTCCCCCATGTAGGTACTTATCCAGCCTCTCACTGCTTAGCTTCTGTGTTCGGATGGATTACAGGCGGTCCAGTGAAGTATGGCTGTATAGCCCTTGCTGGTTACTTCCGATGTCAATTTGGAGGGTGAGCCAAGGTAAGCTTCTGCTGTCCAAACCGTTCAGATCAAGGCAGACCTGTTACTCAAATAGTATTGCAGGAGTGCTTGTGCTGGCTGGATGGATGAGAGAGCCACGAAAGATGGATAGTTTAGTGGTAGGAGGTGCTAACAAACAGAACCCTCATCTCTGCTGTCAAATATCATGCTAGCATCGGATGATTTGATGAGAGTCAGAGGATCATGCGATAGCTCCTCTAAAATGAAAGGGGAGGGATAAGGGGATAGATGCCCTTAGTGCTTAAAGACAATTGATTTTATGCAGAAAAGGAAATTAATTATGCGGGAAAAAGAAAAATGAAATGGTAAATGTACCCACGGTCCCTGGATAGAAGGGAGATTGGTCCCTAGTGTCAGTGTATATGTTACAAAAGACACCAGAAGCACACCGGGGAATCCAGTTATTGATTGGGATGATTAGGGCTGAGAATAATGAGTGATTCAGTCCTTAGAATTCTGTAAAGTAGTAGATATACACACAGCTTTGTAGTAAGTGTGAGGTCTCCCAACAGACCATATGGAAGTAATCAGAAACTGATTAAACAGGTATTATAGGTGTCAAACGTTTAAATGTTGTACATAAGTGATAGGTTAATATAAATCACAAATGGGTATTAGCAATGTAAACTAGAAAGAATATGGGCTGTCACTTAGGTATGCAGGGTTAATTACAAGCACACATGTAATAGGTGAATGAAACACTAGCAATTCAGAGGTTAATATTCTGCTAAATATCCTATAGCCACATATAATGCACAAGTGGATAGGTATGCAGATAAAGCTAGTAGAAGCCACACTGACTCATGCAGTCTCACTACAAGGGTCCCACGTTTCACAATTCAAATTTTAAAGTGAATATAAAGGAAACAATATAAATGCTTGACGCTGGTGAGACCAGGGTATGAGGGGGATTAACCCCGTTACCTGCGCCGGCTACGGCCGGTGGGGAGGATACTGCTCTCAGGTTAGGTACGAGTCCAAGGCAGGGACATGAGAGACTGCAGTGAGTGCTGTCCGTGTGGTGCGCGATAAAGCGCCGTATGCGGGATGACAGCGGGACGGCTGAAAGACAACTCCGTCTCAGTATGGAGTTGTCAGCCGGCACTGGTGGGGGTGGTGGGCGTGACCACGTGCGTCCTTGTATCATACATACATACATTTCACCTGAGCTCATATTCCTGCAGGCACCCAACAATGTATATACAGTATAGGTGTATCATGCGACTACATACGTACATACATACATACTGTACATTACACCTGCGCTCTTTATCCTGCGGGCACCCAGCAATGTATATACAGTGTAGGTGTATCCTGCGACTACATACATACATGCATTACACCTGCGGACACCCAGCAATGTATATACAGTATAGGTGTTTCCTGCGACTACATACATACATTACACCTGCACTCGTTATCCTGTGGACACCCAGCAATGTATATATAGTATATGTGCATGTGTGTATCATACATACATACACACACATACATTACACCTGCGCTCATATTCCTGCGGGCACCCAACAATGTATATACAGTATAGGTGTATCCTGCGAATACATACATACATTACACCTGCTCTCATATTCCTGCAGGCACCCAACAATGTATATAAAGTATAGGTGTATCCTGCGAATACATACATACATACATACATAGAAAGAGATATAGAGAGGATGGCGGCGCCAGGGGTTGCAGCCGTGTGTATATTAGTGGGGCACTAGCTCCCCTTGGATGGATGCTCAGAAACAAAAATTAATATACACTTCGGCGCTACTCCATAAATTTTTGACCATGTGTGTAGATTCACTTCAAAGCAAATTTTCTAGTATTCTTCGTATCTGTGCAACGTCTTAAGGGCACCTACTGACCTTAAAGTAGGTCCCTATGTGCCCGTAGAGGTTTCTTTTATCCTTGCCAAGTCAAATAGGTATTTGCAGCTGGTAGCAAATGAGTAAATTACTGACCTTATAAAAAGGCCCTATGTTCGCATAAAGGTATCTTTATCCTATTGATCTCGCCACAGGTCTATATCAGCTACACATGTAGTCGCTGGGAAACACACTCACCTCAGAATGAGGCCCTATGTTCACAGAAAGGTATCTTTGGTGTATCCACATCCAAGACGTCCCCTTGTACAAATGCTCATATACCGTCGTAGCAGAGAAAGAATTTATTCCAGGACGTGTACAATAAAACATAAGACATAAAAAATCCAATTAAAATACACCCAGTCTCAGGTGAGCCCAAAATACCTCACCCCCGATATCCGGATACTGGGGCGGAGTCGAACCAGATGAAAAAATGGTCAAGGGTCTCACCTGTGTTGTGGGTTCAGTCCTCTCACCAACGCGTTTCGGGCTTTAAGGTTAGCCCTTTTTCAAGGTGTGAGGAGTACTGTAATGAGAGGGTATTTATACCCTCTAAACAATGAAACAAGATAAAACATCTACAAAACCCGGCATGGGGTGCAATTCCCCATCACGGTGTTCACCTATGTACCTCTCTAATACAACTTCATAATCTCTCTAACTACCTAAACACATACACCGCTGGAGTCATAAGTGCAGGTAGAATCATTTGGAGAATGTTAAATTCAATTATAGAGTAGCGCATAGTGTCCATGTAAGTAAGTAATCCGGTTATCCCGATTTTCTGTTTGTGTTCGTATCAGCTCAATCGGTCAGCTGACCGGGCGACTTGCTGGTGCGGAAGTGCGTCACTGTGCTTCCGTTTTGTTCATCCTCCGTCAATGCCTGTTGTTATGGAACGCATACTTCCTGGATTGCGTTCCAAAGTTGCGGGCGCCATTTTGTGTGTGGCATCTTCAAATGCTTGATGCATATTCGTGTCCTTATGCTCACCGCCATATTGGAGTTCCGCTCAGCGGAATACAAACAACATATAAGACAAGATATTAGTATTGTATACGCTTTATCCTATTATTTGACAAAACGATTATTAACACTTGAATGTCAATCGGTATTTATACCTACATGATTAATATATACATGTAATGTAAAAAAGGTAAGTATAAAAAAGGATATAAATATCGGGAGATGGGGCTTTAAAATCTCATGCATATAATAAGAACGGAGATGAATGAAAATATTTAAAAAAATTTAAAAAAATTATTTAAGAATTTTTATAAAGAATTGGGGGTCTGAAAGGGAGGGTGGGCACAATCAAATCCAGAAAAAAACACCCATATATACCCCATAGAAAAATATACGTATATGTATATATAAACACATATAAAAACATATAAAAACATACAGAAGACTTCCCCATATATTATTATAAGAAACACTTTAGTTCGAACCCGATGTTTAAACCCCGAGGTTCAATGGTTTTGTGGGAATATATCTTTTTCATTTCAAGACATGCTAGTCTTTTTTCTTTGTCATTGGCCCTCCAATTGTCTTTGACAACATTAATGCCACAAAACGATGTTAGATGTTTAATCTCCATATTGTGTGTTTTTTTGAAGTGGGCCGAGACATTATGGGTCTCCATCCCCTTCTTAATATTTCTAACATGCTCGGCTAGGCGTGTTTTTAGCATTCTAGTTGTTTTGCCGATATATTGTTTTTGGCACGAGCACTCGATTATATATACGCAAAATTTGCTGCTACATATACGCGTAGCAGCAAATTTTGCGTATATATAATCGAGTGCTCGTGCCAAAAACAATATATCGGCAAAACAACTAGAATATATTCCCACAAAACCATTGAACCTCGGGGTTTAAACATCGGGTTCGAACTAAAGTGTTTCTTATAATAATATATGGGGAAGTCTTCTGTATGTTTTTATATGTTTTTATATGTGTTTATATATACATATACGTATATTTTTCTATGGGGTATATATGGGTGTTTTTTTCTGGATTTGATTGTGCCCACCCTCC
Organism: Crinia signifera; assembly: GCF_055691185.1. Taxonomy (NCBI): domain Eukaryota; kingdom Metazoa; phylum Chordata; class Amphibia; order Anura; family Myobatrachidae; genus Crinia; species Crinia signifera. Next base: position 160,256,094 of record NC_139223.1, on the reverse strand, counting down.
CTTTCAGACCCCCAATTCTTTATAAAAATTCTTAAATAATTTTTTTAAATTTTTTTAAATATTTTCATTCATCTCCGTTCTTATTATATGCATGAGATTTTAAAGCCCCATCTCCCGATATTTATATCCTTTTTTATACTTACCTTTTTTACATTACATGTATATATTAATCATGTAGGTATAAATACCGATTGACATTCAAGTGTTAATAATCGTTTTGTCAAATAATAGGATAAAGCGTATACAATACTAATATCTTGTCTTATATGTTGTTTGTATTCCGCTGAGCGGAACTCCAATATGGCGGTGAGCATAAGGACACGAATATGCATCAAGCATTTGAAGATGCCACACACAAAATGGCGCCCGCAACTTTGGAACGCAATCCAGGAAGTATGCGTTCCATAACAACAGGCATTGACGGAGGATGAACAAAACGGAAGCACAGTGACGCACTTCCGCACCAGCAAGTCGCCCGGTCAGCTGACCGATTGAGCTGATACGAACACAAACAGAAAATCGGGATAACCGGATTACTTACTTACATGGACACTATGCGCTACTCTATAATTGAATTTAACATTCTCCAAATGATTCTACCTGCACTTATGACTCCAGCGGTGTATGTGTTTAGGTAGTTAGAGAGATTATGAAGTTGTATTAGAGAGGTACATAGGTGAACACCGTGATGGGGAATTGCACCCCATGCCGGGTTTTGTAGATGTTTTATCTTGTTTCATTGTTTAGAGGGTATAAATACCCTCTCATTACAGTACTCCTCACACCTTGAAAAAGGGCTAACCTTAAAGCCCGAAACGCGTTGGTGAGAGGACTGAACCCACAACACAGGTGAGACCCTTGACCATTTTTTCATCTGGTTCGACTCCCCCCCAGTATCCGGATATCGGGGGTGAGGTATTTTGGGCTCACCTGAGACTGGGTGTATTTTAATTGGATTTTTTATGTCTTATGTTTTATTGTACACGTCCTGGAATAAATTCTTTCTCTGCTACGACAGTATATGAGCATTTGTACAAGGGGACGTCTTGGATGTGGATACACCAAAGATACCTTTCTGTGAACATAGGGCCTCATTCTGAGGTGAGTGTGTTTCCCAGCGACTACATGTGTAGCTGATATAGACCTGTGGCGAGATCAATAGGATAAAGATACCTTTATGCGAACATAGGGCCTTTTTATAAGGTCAGTAATTTACTCATTTGCTACCAGCTGCAAATACCTATTTGACTTGGCAAGGATAAAAGAAACCTCTACGGGCACATAGGGACCTACTTTAAGGTCAGTAGGTGCCCTTAAGACGTTGCACAGATACGAAGAATACTAGAAAATTTGCTTTGAAGTGAATCTACACACATGGTCAAAAATTTATGGAGTAGCGCTGAAGTGTATATTAATTTTTGTTTCTGAGCATACATACATACATATATACATTACACCTGCGCTCTTTATCCTGCGGGCACCCAGCAATGTATATACAGTATAGGTGTATCCTGCGACTACATACATACATACATTACACCTGCGCTCGTTATCCTGTGGGCACCCAGCAATGTGTATACAGTATAGGTGTATCCTGCGACTACATACATACATACATTACACCTGCGCTCGTTATCCTGCGGGCACCCAGCAATGTGTATACAGTATAGGTGGGCAGACCTCTGAGGGGACTGCATTACTGTGCGTGGCAAACATCGTCATGGTGCAAACGGTTCTGAGGATGCTGATCTCTCTGTTGTGTGTCATGGTGACTATATTCCTTTCATGCTGATTGCATTTGCAGATAATGAAGCAAATTAGGATATTGTACATTATTAGAACTGGGTGGTACTTTCCTAATCTCAGTGTAACTGTATCATTATAATGTATCATTGATATTAGTGTAACTATAACATTATAATGTACCATTAATATTAGTGTAACTGTATCATTATAATGTATCATTGTTATTAGTGTAACTGTATCATTATAATGTATCGTTGTTATTAGTGTAACTGTATCATTATAATGTATCATTGATATTAGTGTAACTGTATCATTATAATGTATCGTTGTTATTAGTGTAACTGTATCACTATAATGTATCATTGTTATTAGTGTAACTGTGTCACTATAATGTATCGTTGTTATTAGTGTAACTATCATTATAATGTATCATTGATATTAGTGTAACTGTATCACTATAATGTATCGTTGTTATTAGTGTAACTATAATGTATCATTGATATTAGTGTAACTGTATCACTATAATGTATCGTTGTTATTAGTGTAACTATAATGTATCATTGATATTAGTGTAACTGTATCACTATAATGTATCGTTGATATTAGTGTAACTGTATCACTATAATGTATCATTGATATTAGTGTAACTGTATCACTATAATGTATCGTTGTTATTAGTGCCCCATCATTGGTGACTGATATTTTTTATCTGTCTCTTTCTCAGAGTCCGTCCACAGATGAGCAGAAAACCGTCAGCTGGCAAGAAGAGGCGCCCCGATGGCAGATGACCAGGTACTTGTGCGGGTGACGCTTGTTGCCTCGCTGGGTGAGGCCGGTGCTAGGGTGTCCGGCGCCCTCCTGCAAACCATAAATTTTTGCGCCCTTTCACATTGCCATTACAACAAGCTGCAGTCCAATTGGGGGAGCGTATGCAACATGCGATCCTATGGAGGATCTCGGGTGCATGTACATGTATGCATACACCATCTCAGTGCTGTGTCCGCAAAATGTTGCAGGCACTAAAGGTGCCCATACACGCTGCGTGAATCGCATACGTTATGGGCTAGATCGCATCATATCGCACGGCATGCATGCAATGTGTGTGCGATGCGATCCGAAAGCAGTACAAAAAGTACATACTTTTTGTACTGTGCGATGCCCGCAAGAGCGCACATTGCATCGCACGCTGCTATTGCAGAGTGTATGGCCACCTTTAGACACATAGCCCAGCCGATTATTTAAAAAGTGTCTAAATTAATATAAAAAATATCTACAATTATTTAAAAAATTGTTATAAACATGTATAATAAAAGGCTCCCTGTTCTTTTGCTGTTTAACTCTTGTGCAGTCCCTCCTCTTCTATCTGCGTAGGCAGGATGCTGAGGACGCCATTACACCCCTCTCGTGACTGAGGGGGAAAGGAGGGGAGAGAAGGAGGAGATGGAAGAAGAGGGGAGGAGATAGAGGGGGCGGAGTGTTGAGGACTGGCAGTGGCACAGCACACTGAGAAGAGGGAAGGAATGGGAGGTGGCGCTGCTGCCTGTTTGTCATTTGATTGACAGCCGACAGGCGCAGGGAGCAATGGGTATTCACAGACCGGCGCTACATGCCTCAGCGCAAGTGTCGTGAGGAAGAGGACAGGCGGGAGTGTAGCTCAGCTCTGTAAGTGGGAGAGGAGTGTATAAGAGAGTGTGAGAAGTTCAAATTAGATTCGGTAGGGAGAGGAGAGCGTAATGCGTTTGGTGAGCTGGGCTGCAGCACTGAGGATAGAATGGAGAGGTGAGTGTCAGGGATGCCACATAGAAGCAGGTATTAGTAGTCCAGTCTGACGATGAGAGAGTGGATGAGGGTCTCAGTAACATCCTGGGTGAGAGGGTCTGATCCTGGAGATGAAGATGGAAGCGCAGGACTGTGAGATGTGATGTGAGGGAGAAGACCAGGATTACTCCAAGACAGCCCACTTGGGGCAAATGAGGTCCATACATTAGGGGAGTATTGGGGAAGTGTCCTTTCAGCCGATACCTGTGTCAGGAGATTGAGGAAATCAAATAATTCACCAAATTCCAACCAAAAAGTGATCAGAATTTTGTTCTTGTCGCCATTTCCGCCAATGGGCTTTACCTTGGCGTACCTGTCATCTGGGGTGCCGCATTCATCCAGCATTGAGGGTGACCATAGACAGAACAAAGCCCTCATGGAGGAACCAGTGCAGAGTTACATTACTATTGTATATTCTCTGTAGAGGAAGGTTCCATGTGAGGCCCTTGTTTACCAGAATCCGCTGCCACCGCCGCGCTCCCCGCTCGCCTGGGTAGAAGGGACATTAGTTATAGGGAGCTGATATTTGGAAAGGGCAGAGAACTGTCATTCTGTGTCTGAAGGTCACAACAGCGAGGCCGCCAGGATTTCACAATATATAACTTTTAATACTCTTTCTCGGTTTCCAGAAATCAGCCGGCTTATCCGTGAATCAGGTTTTGTATGTCACAGAGCCACAAATAATATCACAGAGCCCAAATTTAGTTAAAATAAATCCAGGAACAGGCGGCCGGTGACTGGGGCTGTATTAGTATTCCAGGCTGGAAGCATTGTTCTGCGTGCACCTTTGTTGTTGCTGTGCCAATAGAGAGAGGTGCCTTTGTAGCCCCCCCCTTTACTGTGTGCTCCCCCCTTACTGTGTGCTCCCCCCTTACTGGGTGTTCCCCCCCTTACTGTGTGTTCCCCCCTTACTGTGTGCTCCCCCCTTACTGTGTGCTCCCCCCCTTACTGTGTGCTCCCCCCCTTTACTGTGTGCTCCCCCCCTTTACTATGTGCTCCCCCCCTTTACTGTGTGCTCCCCCCCCTTTACTGTGTGCTCCCCCCCCTTTACTGTGTGCTCCCCCCCCTTTACTGTGTGCTCCCCCCCTTTACTGTGTGCTCCCCCCCTTTACTGTGTGCTCCCCCCCTTTACTGTGCGCTCCCCCCCTTACTGTGCGCTCCCCCCCTTACTGTGCGCTCCCCCCCTTACTGTGCGCTCCCCCCCTTACTGTGTGCTCCCCCCCCTTACTGTGTGCTCCCCCCCTTTACTGTGTGCTCCCCCCCTTTACTGTGCGCTCCCCCCCTTACTGTGCGCTCCCCCCCTTACTGTGCGCTCCCCCCCTTACTGTGCGCTCACCCCTTACTGTGTGCTCCCCCCTTACTGTGTGCTCCCCCCCTTTACTGTGTGCTCCCCCCCTTTACTGTGTGCTCCCCCCCTTACTGTGTGCTCCCCCCCTTACTGTGTGCCCCCCCCCCCTTACTGTGTGCTCCCCCCCTTTACTGTGTGCTCCCCCCCTTTACTGTGCGCTCCCCCCTTACTGTGCGCTCCCCCCCTTACTGTGCGCTCCCCCCCTTACTGTGCGCTCCCCCCCTTACTGTGCGCTCCCCCCCTTACTGTGCGCCCCCCCTTACTGTGCGCTCCCCCCCTTACTGTGCGCTCCCCCCCTTACTGTGCGCTCCCCCCCCTTACTGTGTGCTCCCCCCCTTACTGTGTGCTCCCCCCCTTACTGTGTGCTCCCCCCCTTACTGTGTGCTCCCCCCCTTACTGTGTGCTCCCCCCTTACTGTGTGCTCCCCCCTTACTATGTGCTCCCCCCTTACTGTGCGCTCCCCCCCTTCCTGTGCGCTCTCTCTTTGTGCTCCCACTTACTGTGTAGCGCCTCCTCACAATGTAGCCCCCTCTCCTTACTGTGTGCTCCCCCCTTACTGTGTGCTCCCCCCCTTACTGTGCGCTCCCCCCTTACTGTGTGCTCCCCCCCTTTACTGTGTGCTCCCCTCCTTTACTGTGCTCCCCCCCTTTTCTGTGTGCTCCCCCCTTACTGTGTGCTCCCCCCTTTACTGTGTGCCCCCCCGCCCTTTACTATGTGCTCCCCCCCTTACTGTGTGCTCCCCCCCTTACTGTGCGCTCCCCCCTTACTGTGCGCCCCCCCTTACTGTGCGCTCCCCCCCTTACTGTGCGCCCCCCCCCTTACTGTGCGCTCCCCCCCTTACTGTGTGCTCCCCCCCTTACTGTGTGCTCCCCCCCTTACTGTGTGCTCCCCCCCTTACTGTGTGCTCCCCCCCTTACTATGTGCTCCCCCCTTACTGTGCGCTCCCCCCTTCCTGTGCGCTCTCTCTTTGTGCTCCCACTTACTGTGTAGCGCCTCCTCACAATGTAGCCCCCTCTCCTTACTGTGTGCTCCCCCTTACTGTGTGCTCCCCCCCTTACTGTGCGCTCCCCCCCTTACTGTGTGCTCCCCCCCTTTACTGTGTGCTCCCCCCCTTTACTGTGTGCTCCCCCCCTTTACTGTGCTCCCCCCCTTTTCTGTGTGCTCCCCCCCTTACTGTGTGCTACCCCCCTTACTGTGTGCTCCCCCTCCTTACTGTGTGCTCCCCCTTTACTGTGTGCCCCCCCGCCCTTTACTATGTGCTCCCCCCCCTTACTGTGTGCTCCCCCCCTTACTGTGCGCTCCCCCCCTTACTGTGCGCTCTCTCTTTGTGCTCCCCCTTACTGTGTAGCGCCTCCTCACAATGTAGCCCCCTCTCCTTACTGTGTGCTCCCCCCCTTACTGTGTGCTCCCCCTTACTGTGTGCTACCCCCCTTACTGTGTGCTACCCCCCTTACTGTGTGCTCCCCCTCCTTACTGTGTCTACCCCCTTACTGTGTGCTCCCCCTCCTTACTGTGTGCTCCCCCCTTACTGTGTAGCCCCCCTCCTTACTGTGTGCTCCCCCCCTTACTGTGTGCTCCCCCTTACTGTGTGCTACCCCCCCTTACTGTGTGCTACCCCCCCTTACTGTGTGCTACCCCCCCCCCTTACTGTGTGCAACCCCCCCCCTTACTGTGTGCAACCCCCCCTTACTGTGTGCAACCCCCCCCTTACTGTGTGCTACCCCCCCTTACTGTGAAGCCCCCCATGCATCATGATAATTAGGTCCAGTCTATTCCCAGCGCATTTGGTGTTGGGACCAATAATTCCGTTACTGAAAGTTTATAAAGGACAAATAAACCCATATAACCAGCATAAAGCGCACGGTGGCAGCTGGCAGGTGCGGGCGGTGGCTTATGGCAGGTGCAGGCAGCGAAATGTAAGAATTTTTGGGGGGGGAACCTGACGGTTTTTGTTTTAAATCCTTTTATCTTTATTCCAATGTTCTGTTCTGTAGTTTAGAACTGTATGTATTAGATATTTGTCTGTTACATCGCCCATCGTCTGCTCTGTCGCCCAGAAGCAGGAGTGATGTGACGGCATTAATGCCATATGGGTGTGTGCACAGGGAGCTTATGGCCGATATGTCACTTTGTACATGGAAATGTACCTGCTGTAGTTTATGGGCACCAGCAGACTTGTGGCCCCAGTATCTATTCGAGGCTGTAAGTGACCCAGGGATGCAGCATTCCAGTGGTTTGCATGTGCAGCAATAGTGACGCTGCGTTCCACAGATTGTAAAGGTACAAATGGCTTGTTGAGAATTGGATATTTATTAACCTGTATTTGCACTAATACCTCTGCAAGCGCTTATGACAAACACACGGGAGACTGATACCGGAAACAATGACCAGGCGCTGTGTACCTATGAATTGGACATATGTGAGAAAAAGCTGCTGGAACGCCAGCCTTCCAGGTTACGTGACCTATATACCGTCCATGGGAAGAGCATCAGTACTTATTACCACATATCGCAGACATGTCCACAGGCCGCAGCCTTCCAGGTTACGTGGCCTATATACCGTCCATGGGAAGAGCATCAGTACTTATTACCACATATCACAGACATGTCCACAGGCCGCAGCCTTCCAGTTTACGTGGCCTATATACCGTCCGTGGGAGGAGCATAAGTACTTATTACCACATATCACAGACATGTCCACAGGCCGCAGCCTTCCAGGTTACGTGGCCTATATACCGTCCATGGATGGAGCATCAGTACTTATTACCACATATCACAGACATGTCCACAGGCCGCAGCCTTCCAGGTTACGTGGCCTATATACCGTCCGTGGGAGGAGCATCAGTACTTATTACCACATATCACAGACATGTCCACAGGCCGCAGCCTTCCAGGTTACGTGGCCTATATACCGTCCGTGGGAGGAGCATCAGTACTTATTACCACAAATCACAGACATGTCCACAGGCCGCAGCCTTCCAGGTTACGTGGCCTATATACCGTCCGTGGGAGGAGCATCAGTACTTATTACCACAAATCGCAGACATGTCCACAGGCCGCAGCCTTCCAGGTTACGTGGCCTATATACCGTCCATGGGAGGAGCATAAGTACTTATTACCACATATCACAGACATGTCCACAGGCCGCAGCCTTCTAGGTTACGTGGCCTATATACCGTCTATGGGAGGAGCATCAGTACTTATTACCACATATCACAGACATGTCCACAGGCCGCAGCCTTCCAGGTTACATGGCCTAATACCGTCCATGGGAGGAGCATCAGTACTTATTACCACAAATCGCAGACATGTCCACAGGCCGCAGCCTTCCAGGTTACGTGGCCTATATACCGTCTATGGGAGGAGCATAAGTACTTATTACCACATATCACAGACATGTCCACAGGCCGCAGCCTTCCAGGTTACGTGGCCTATATACCGTCCATGGGAGAGCATCAGTACTTATTACCACATATCACAGACATGTCCACAGGCCGCAGCCTTCCAGGTTACGTGGCCTATATACCGTCCGTGGGAGGAGCATCAGTACTTATTACCACAAATCGCAGACATGTCCACAGGCCGCAGCCTTCCAGGTTACGTGGCCTATATACCATCCATGGGTGGAGCATAAGTACTTATTACCACATATCACAGACATGTCCGCAGGCTGCAGCCTTCCAGGTTACGTGGCCTGTATACCGTCCGTGGCAGGGAGGAGCATCAGTACTTATTACCACATATCACAGACATTTGACATCATCGTAGCAGGATCGAGTACCTCACAGCACATACTTTAGTCCATGAACTCCTCATTACCCACATTCCCACCTATCTGGTCTTCCCTGAAGTCCGACCATCGCAATGGGCAGCTCTTACCACTAATGTCCTGCATACGGTGATAGGAATTGCCATCCTGCATGCGGAGAGCAGCGGGACGCATCGCAAGATAAACGTTCCATGTGTTCTCTTCTACCACATCCCGCCACCCCTTGGCCAACATTCTGTGTGACTGAGCGTACAGCCCGCAAGCACCTCTGCAGTCTGGCCGCCCCCTCATCTATATATATGTCTAGTGTCCACGTGGCTCTGAAACACTGCCATCTGCAGGCAGCAAGTGAAACTACACCTACCGGCTTTGGAAGCATTTGCTTTGACCTTAGTAGTATATACTCTTATGTATTAATCTCCTGGTGCCCTCAGTTGTAAAACACAAACCAAATCCGTTGCCGCTGTATAGGGCGAACTGTTTCTATCCGCTCGCACCCTGGTTCTGAGGTCAGGTGGGCGACCGTGCGTCGCTGCTGTATAGTATAAAGCCATCTCCTGCGGATATTAGGAGTCACCTACCGAATTACTTTGTAGTCTATCCCCTAACTAAAGGTAACCAAACCGTACCGCTGTGAGAAGCGATTGTTATTCCCATCACGCCGTCTGACCGAGCGCTGCCACATATTCTATATTAAGGCCTCAAATGAAGTGACGTTAATAGCGGCTGCTGGGCGCACAAGCGTATCGGTGCGACCTCTTTCTGCAGCTGGAGGTTGCTGCCCTTTCCGGCACTGAAGGGGTGAATAATGAAACCCTCCATCAGCCGCCACTGCAAACGCTGATCTGAAGTCGGCCAAGCATGGCGGCATCTCCATTATATAGAAATTGTCATTTCAGTCCCTTTCTTCAATGAGATCTATTAGTTGTGCTGCAATAAAATGTCAAGTGATCGCATTGGTCTCGGGAGGCACTCGGTTCCGCGCTCGTATAAGGACCACTCTCAGCTGCGCCCATTAACCTCTGTTATTCCCTCTTTGTCTTACAGCGACCTGACGAGGACGGTGGAGATTTCGGGGGATGGTGGGCCCCTGGGCATACACGTGGTGCCCTTCTATTCTTCTCTCAGCGGCCGGTAAGTACCCTCGCCCTGGCTCAGATGGTGATAAGCACACGATATTCTCGGCTGAGTCGGTACTGAATGCCGAGTATCTGTACAGGAATACGGCGTGCCGCCAAAGTTATTTACTGAGCTCCGGCGCATCGCGGGTTACTAGGCCGCATTCTCCACGGGATTATCATTAATGGTGATTGCCCATTTATAATAAATAAAACAAAATCCAGACACAGGTGACAGGCCTCGGAGACTGATGGAGAAGATGCCGGACATGAGACGAAGGCCTGCACCTCGGCGTAACTACAGTATATATATATGTGTGTGTGTATGTCACGTGTTGTAGGTGCTAGTGACAGGCCTCGGAGACTGATGGAGAAGATGCGGACATGAGACGAAGGCCCGCACCTCGGCGTGACTATATATGTGTGTGTGTGTGTGTGTGTCAGGTGTTGTAGGTGCTAGTGGCAGGGAGAGGAGGGTGAGGCGCAGACCTGTGATGTCACACAGTGGATGATGTCACGCAGCTGATGACGGAGGAAGATCTCAGTCTGGCCGGACAGTTTACATCCGATTCGTTAGTGCCGTTACCCTGGGAAACCTGTTGCTAGTAACAAGTAAAAGCAGCAACTGAACGACAGTGTAGTTGTGCTGAAGGCTATTAGTGAGGTCTAGTATATGTCACACACCACAGGTGCCCACTCCTGTCCTCAGGGTGCCCACTCCTGTCCTCAGGGTGCCCACTCCTGTCCTCAGGGTGCCCACTCCTGTCCTCAGCATGCTCTCACCCATCAGACCCCCCTCCCGCGATTCTCGGCACCCCCGCGCCCCCTCCCGCGATTCGCGGCACCCTCCAGCGATTCACGGCGCCCCCCCCCCCCCTCTCGTGATTTGCGGACCCAAGCCCCCTCCCGCGATTCGCGGCCCCCCCTCCCCCTATTCACTGCACCCCCTGCGGACCCCCTCCCACGATTTGCGGCCCCATGCGACCGGCACCCCCGCGATTCACGGCACCTCCGCGCCCCTTCCCGCGATTCACGGACCCCCACAACCCCCCTCCCGCAATTCACTTACCCCCACAACCCCCCTCCCGCAATTTGCGGACCCCCCTGACCCCTTTTCGGCAATTCCCCCCCAAGCAGACCCCCGCGACCCTGCTCCTGCATTTCACATACCCCTGTGAGAATGGGGGATCCTGTACCGCCACAAGCAGGTGCCGCCCCTAGGTGGGAAATCCGGCCTTGGCTGTCGCGCTGCAGGTTCCACCACTGCCAGAAGTGTCCCCACAGTCCTCTGCACCAGCGCCACAACTGTTATCAGTGTCTTGCCACATACCACTATTATACAGCCTCCTGCTCTCATGCACCCTCACTCCCTCCCAGTGGGAGGAGACGCTCACCCACTGCTGGAACTGCATACTGTCCCCCACCCTCCTCCAGTTCTAGGGATGCCCATCGACCATTAATAATTTCAAATGATCGATGGTTTATGGCTGATGTTGAATACTTTTGCCATTGACGTGGGAGGACCAGATGGTTTCCCTACATCGATGGCAAAGGAGAACCAATCAAGTTTCACATTTTTTATGGTGCCGGGACACAGCATAGCTCCGCCCCCCCACACCCGGAAGTCCCGCCACTGAGTTCTGATTGACCCATGGCCTATTCAGTCAGATATAATGAATGACCATTGATAGCTACAACAATCGATGGTTATCCAAGTAATATGTTACTACTATCGATGGCAGGGTGCAAAATCGCCATCAATGCCAACCATCGATGGCATCTGCACCAATGCCTATCCCTACTCTGCAACAGCCAAAAACCTTTACTACCCCTCATGCCCACACACCTCTATCACTGCCCTGCCTCCTGTTCTCCTGCCCCGTAAACTTCCGCCAGTGGAGACCCGCTCACCCTGTGTTGCCCACATTCCCCTATCATGCTTTACCACCCATCTCCTGATCTCATGCACCCTAACTCCCACCCAGTAGGAGGAGACACTGACTCAGGGCCACCGCCCTGTACTCCTGTGCTGCCACACTGGACCCTCACCCACTGGCAGAAGCTGCACAGTGTCCCCCACCCTCCTCTTTAGTCCCCCTTATGCCCACACACACCTATCACTACCCAGCCTCCTGTTTTCCTGTGTCGTGACCTCCACCAGTGGGGAGCCGCTGACTCAAAAACACCCTACTATACTATTGCACACACACACACCTAAACAACACGCAACACAGCCCCCCCCCCCCACACCCACAAATGTCACTGTACCCTCCACACTATCAATGTACATCTTACTCTGTAACCGCTTTTTAATTAAACAAAACAATACACACCCCCTTCCACATCATATGCTCTCTATTTAACACATTTCACCTATAACTCAAGTTGCAATACAGGCATCTTTCATACAATTCTAACCATATTTCTTATATACAAACGTTCACAAATTAAGGGGGCGCAGCCCCTTACGACGGTGTGAAGAGCGCCCGTAGGGCGCAATGAATCACTTAGTATGCTGTATTCAGCAAATACCTACACAGAAATCTCTCTTCAGTCATTTATCAAGACAACTGTACCCCCCCCCATACTCCAAAACCACTACCCCAAAGGGCCTTCAGTCAGCACAGCCATGCACATGTTCTAGATAAGCCCCGCCCATTTAGTGACAGGCCCCGCCCACACATCAGAACATAATGACCTCAGGTGTAGTGATCGGTATGTACTGCGCTGCAGATAATATAACACTGGCATGGACCATGGCTATAGGGCAGGGTTGCCGACCCTCCCGGAATTTGCGGGAGTCTCCCGAAAATCGGGTCCTTCCTCCCGGCCCCCGGAAGGGTGGGCAACCCTCCCGGAATCAGGGGGACCCCCACTGAGCCCCCCGATCGCGGCATTTATATGCCGCAATCCGCGGGTCTCAGGGGAGGGGGCGGAGCTAAAACGGCATTATTTAGTCTATTTCCCGTAATGGGGCGGGGCTTAATGACGTCACGGTTAAGCCCCCCCCCCCCCCCAAATCGTAATGAAAGATCCTCTCCGGGCGATTTTCAGAAAGTCGGCAACCCTGCTATAGGGGGATTAGTGCTCCGTGGTCAGTATCGCTAGTGAGAGGCACTGGAGGCACAGAGGATGTCAGGTCCTTGTCTGTTCAGCTTTTCTGTATCATGCATCAGTTCATAGTTCAGGCTTTCTGTAGAAGTATTACATAGGGTTACCACCCGTCCGGGATTACTCCGGACAGTCGGTAATTAAGCCAGATGTCCGGAGTCCGGACGGGTGGCGTTCCCGGACTATACAATGTCCGGGAACCGCGCTGCCACTACCACTAGTGACTTACTAGAGCGCGAGCTGAGGTGAGGAGATGCGCCGGGAGTTGACACCAGCCAGGCACTGTGCAGCGGGCGCCAGACTACAGCGACCATGGCTGTGAGGTGATTCGGTTACACAGACAAGGCACTGGCTGCCCGCTACCCACCCACGCTGCACTCTAACTCACCGGGAGCAGCCAGCAGCTGTCGCTGAGCCGGGTGACAACCCGACTACACGTTCCGGGTCGCTGCGGCTGCGCGTTGCCATAAATCACGTGGGACAGACAGAGTCTCTGGGTTACTGTCTCCCGGGTGACGGTGCACAACACTCAGCTCCCGGCCCGGTAGCGGCGCAGGGAACAGCGGGAGGCGCTGTATGTACCCGGTAAGACTGACACTGACAGCGGAGAGAGTAGAACGTAAAATGAGTTTAGTCACAGGAAAAACTTTATTCTGTAAAGACAGAGGTGGGGATCCCATTTTGGGATTAGAGGGGGAGGAGAGATCCCATCATGGAAACAGGGGCACCACAACCTGTTGGCTGGGGGTGGCAAGATATCATTTAATTTTGTCGCTCCTTCAAGGGCAGCTGGACTGGACTTACCCACCACACACCACCTACAAGTTAGCTGAACACAGCTGGAAATGTGGGGAGGACAGGGGGTGCTGCAAGGTAAGGGGATGGGTGGACAAAGTAGGGATGTCCACCAATGATGGTATATGACCAATGTAGAATAGTTTTGCCATAGATGGGGAAAACCTAGGGTTACCACCCGTCCGGGATTACTCCGGACAGTCCGGTAATTAAGCCAGATGTCCGGAGTCCAGACGGGTGGCGTTCCCGGACTATATAATGTCCGGGAACCGCGCTGCCACTACCACTAGTGACTTACTAGAGCGCGAGCCGAGGTGAGGAGATGCGCCGGGAGTTGACACGGGGAGAGATAGCCGCTGTGCAGACCTGTCTGACAGTCTGCTCGTCGGCTATTTCAAATCTCGCGGTTCAGCAGTCAATCAGGAGTGGTGGATCCTGATTGGCTGCTAGACCGTGAGATTTGAAATAGCCAGGCGGGGGTGGCGTTGTAGCAGGCAGATGTGCGGGACATGTGTGGTACCTGTGGGAGCAGACGCGCTGCTAGTTACATGAGACATAGAACAGTAAGTCTAACTGCGGCTGCTGCATGTAAGAAGCGCCATGTCAGTGCTCCTGACGGGGCAGCACCTCATCCCCGGGACCTCAAGCCTCCGCTACCTTTCAAGCAGTTTTCTGGGTTTTTTTTTAAAAAATCAGTCAGTGTCAGAAAGCTGTGTCAGGGAGCAGTGTCAGTCAGCGTCAGGGAGCAGTGTCAGTCAGCGCCAGGGAGCAGTGTCAATGTTAGAGAGATGTGTCCGGGAGCATTGTCAGTGAGCTGTGCCAGAGAGTTGTCAGGGTCAGTGTCAAGGATTCCGACGACATTTTAATTATAAGGTTGGCTGACATCAGGCTGGATGCTGCATGTCCAGCCATTCTAGTGTGCTTCCACTGCCTACCATCTGTAACAGTAAAAGTGACCCCCCCCCATGGCTGCTGCTGTGTGGCACACTGGCACTGGCTATCTGAGGAGCCCTAAGTTGCCCCCTGCTGCTTTAATGCTTGGCCTGTTGTCCAGACTGAGTGACACTGACACCATACCAGCTGTCCCAGAGACCCAGGTCCCAGTCAGTGTCTGTCTGACAGACTACCGAGGCACTCTCCACTGCCCACCCCAGCCCCACCACTGTGTATTGCAGGCCAGTGCTGTCTCCAGCCCTGTGTGGGCTGCCTGTGGCTGAGGCTGCCCCCCTGCCTTAGCAGGCCCTAGGGTCCCCTCCTGCCCTCAACAGGGACCCTCTCTTCTGCTCCTGCTGACCTGACTGATAGAGCATGCAACCCCTGGCATAGAGCATGAAACCCGTAGCAGCAAGCATGTAGGTAAGCGGCACTTATGTGGCATAATATGTAATAGGCATTACGGCATGTGGTATTATATGTAATGGGCATTATAGCATGTTGCAGAATATGAATTGGGCATTGCGGTGTGTCGCAGAACATGTAATGGATTTAATGGCATGTGGTATAATATGTAATGGGTATGGGACTTGTAACAAGCATTACGGTGTTATCCATAGTTTTAAAAAATTGTTGAGCCCTGGCATAACTTGTAATGGTCATCATGGCCTCTGGTGCGCACGGTAACTGTTGTCCTTCTTTTATGGAAAAATTGTTGAGCCCTGGCATAATGTGTAATAGGCACTATGGCATGTGGTATAATATGGATGTGTGACATGTAATAGGCATTATGGGGCAAATTTTTGGTGCGCGCCTTCGGCGCGCACTGTCCATCTTCTCCCTATTTTTTTTCAAAATTGTCCACTCTTAACGTGTAATGGGCATCACAGTGTGTGCCATAATATATAATGGGCATCAGTGTGTGGCATAACGTGTAATGGGCATTACAGTGTGTGTGACGTAACGTGTATGTGGTATTACTGTGTGCGAAATCAAGAATAGATTTGAAGCAAATGTAAAAAATAATAATAAGGCGGGTCAAGGGGCGGGGCTGGGGGCGGGTCAATGGGTGGGCTGGGGGTGTGTCAAGGGGCGGGTCACTGTCCGGGAATCGCTCAACACAAAGGTGGTAACCCTAGTATTACAGCAAGCCTGTCCAACCTGCGGCCCTCCAGCCATTGTGAAACTACACATCCCAGCATGCCCTGCCGCACTCTTGCTGTTAGATAATGCTAAAACTGTGGCAAGGCATGCTGGGATGTGTAGTTTCACAACAGCCGGAGGGCTGCAGGTTGGTTAGGTATGTTATACAGTATTCCACAGGGGGGAGAGAGAATGTACCAGGCAATCACTTCCTAGTTGCCATTTTACAACGTGTTTAAAAAATGGCAGTTAGGAGCTGATTGGCTGGTTGTTTGGCTCTCTCCACAATATCTCCATCCACTTTATCTCTCTCTCCAAGACTTAGTAAATAGGCCCCAAGTCACAATATTGTTTCCCATTCATAACGGCGTTGGTTTTCTGTGACTATACTGATAATGTACTCAGGCCCCCCAAACCCCCCCCCCCCCCCCATGCGTTTCTCATGTCCCCGCAATAGGTCCCAGTATCAGTGGGCGTTCTCTGTAAATGACTTAATATTGTCTCTCCGACTCACAGATCCATACATATACCGCTCAGGTGAACGTAGTGGGCGGGGCTGGAACGCCTGCTCATGACAGTGTGCTCAGCTGGAGAGTGACCTGATCCCTATAGCCAGCCTGCAGCACATTGCTCCCGTGGTGGCGCATGCCAGGGTTAGGACAGGGCACCACACAAGTGGGGCTCGGCCAGTCCGCCAGCACCTAAACCTGCTTCATCTGCGTTATACAAATCCGTCACTGATAATGGACTGTCTGGGGTTAGGCTGGGGGCTCGGCCAGTCCGCCAGCACCTAAGCCTGCTTCATCTGCGGTATTGGCGCTGCTTGTTCCATACAAATCCGTCACTGATAATGGACTGTCTGGGGTTAGGCTGGGGCTCGGCCAGTCCGTCTGCACCTAAACCTGCTTCATCTGCGGTATTGGCGCTGCTTGTTCTATATAAATCCGTCACTGATAATGTACTGGCTGGGGTTAGGCTGAGGGCTCGGTCAGTCCGCCTGCACCTAAACCGGCTTCATCTGCGGTATTGGCGCTGCTTGTTCCATACAATGCTGTCACCAATGATGTGCTGTCTGGGGTTAGGCTGAGGGCTCGGTCAGTCCGCCTGCACCTAAACCTGCTTCATCTGCGGTATTGGCGCTGCTTGTTCCATACAATGCCGTCACCAATGATGTGCTGTCTGGGGTTAGGCTGAGGGCTCGGTCAGTCTGCCAGCACCTAAACCTGCTTCATCTGCGGTATTGGTGTTGCTTGTTCCATACCATGCCGTTACCAATGAAGTACTGTCTGGGGTTAGGCTGGGGGCTTGGCCAGTCCGCCTGCACCTAAACCTGCTTCATCTGCGGTATTGGCGCTGCTTGTTACATACAAAGCCGTCACCATTAATGGACTGTCTGGGGTTAGGCTGGGGGCTCGGCCAGTCCGCCTGCACCTAAACCTGCTTCATCTGCGGTATTGGCGCTGCTTGTTCCATACAAAGCCGTCACCATTAATGGACTGTCTGGGGTTAGGCTGGGGGCTCGGCCAGTCCGCCTGCACCTAAACCTGCTTCATCTGCGGTATTGGCGCTGCTTGTTCCATACAAAGCCGTTACCATTAATGGACTGTCTGGGGTTAGGCTGGGGCTCGGCCAGTCCGTCTGCACCTAAACCTGCTTCATCTGCGGTATTGGCGCTGCTTGTTCCATACAAATCCGTCACTGATAATGGACTGTCTGGGGTTAGGCTGGGGCTCGGCCAGTCCGCCTGCACCTAAAGCTGCTTCATCTGCGGTATTGGCGCTGCTTGTTCCATACAATGCAGTCACCAATGATGTGTTGTCTGGGGTTAGGCTGGGGGCTCGGTCAGTCTGCCTGCACCTAAACCTGCTTCATCTGCGGTATTGGCGCTGCTTGATCCATACAATGCCGTCACCAATGATGTGTTGTCTGGGGTTAGGCTGGGGGCTCGGTCAGTCTGCCTGCACCTAAACCTGCTTCATCTGCGGTATTGGCGCTGCTTGTTCCATACAATGCTGTCACTAATGATGTGTTGTCTGGGGTTAGGCTGAGGGCTCGGTCAGTCTGCCTGCACCTAAACCTGCTTCATCTGCGGTATTGGCGCTGCTTGTTCCATACAATGCCGTCACCAATGATGTGTTGTCTGGGGTTAGGCTGGGGGCTCGGTCAGTCTGCCTGCACCTAAACCTGCTTCATCTGCGGTATTGGCGCTGCTTGTTCCATACAATGCTGTCACTAATGATGTGTTGTCTGGGGTTAGGCTGGGGCTCGGCCAGTCCTCATTCTCCATTGGCAAATCCTTGTGGTTCCTGTAAACTGTCAACACAAGCAATAGAATGTCACTGAAATGGTCGACATGAAGTTTTTCATGTTGTGTATGTCGATGTGTAGATTTGATCACATAGACCCTAAGTACTGTTCCGCGTTTGCCTGCCATGCCGCTCGGAGTTCATGTGAATGCTATCGTACGAAACCGCGTCAACAAAAATGAATCACAATTAAAAAACACCTCATGTCAACCATTGTCGACATTTTTGCTTGGGTCAGCCTCTAGTCTTTGTTAATCATATGGGACAGATACCGATGGCGTTACCGTCTCTCGTGTTGCAGCGTGTATACGTGTGTAATGTGTCTACGTCTGTGCCGGCGTCTGAGACCACATTGGTAACCCTCTGTCATGTTCCTCCTCAGGGCCCTGGGGCTGTATATCCGCGGCGTTGAGGAGAACAGCAGGACTAAACGCGATGGTCTGTTCCAGGAGAATGAATGCATTGTGAGGATTAACAAGATGGAGCTGATGGACCGGTCGTTTACACAGTGAGTGCCGCGCCGCGCCGCGTTCTCGCCGGTACGCTCTATTCACATAAGTGCAACAGCTTCGGGCGATTAAATCATTATTCCTGTCACCATTATAGGGGAGATGGACATTGTAGGTAACAGACAGGTGAGGTTAGTTGCATATCATCATCATGTCAACATTTTGAACCTGCGGACATATCGCATGTCGACCTTTTGGGACAGACCTATTATTTATCTAGACACTGTAGTTCTATCACCTAGAACCAATGTTCTGTATGTACATTGGGGATTGCATCATGGCTGCCGTCTCACGTTGGCACCAGCAGACCCTTGTGATGTCACTGATGGTCCATGGGCGTTACCGATGACTTCACCTGGTCATCTGCTTATGTTTTCAGGGCCCAGGAAATCTTCCGCCAAGCCATGAAGGACCCGGACGTGGTGGTGGAAGTAGTCCCGTATCATTACCGCGAGCAGTATGAGAAGTCCGTCATCTCTTCTCTGTCCCTATTGGAGGACGACGACCATGACGAAATTCCCAATATAAAACCGCCACCGCCGCCCGGTCACGGAAAGCTGACAGTAAAGATGAGCGAGAGTAACAGGACAGACCCGGAGCCCACTGGTCCGGCCGCCATTTACTCCTCTCCGTCCCTTTCACCCCTAGGGTTTGGGAACAAAAAACTTGCCAAGTTGACGAGGATTGATCTGAAAAAGGGTAAAATATGTATTGTAGTTGTCTTTGTACTCTCTTGTGTGTGTACGTGTGTGTGTCTGTGTGTGTACGTGTCTGTGTACGCGTGTGTGTCTGTGTACGTGGGTGCGTTGTGCTCTGTCCTGAAAGTCCCTTATATCGCTTGTGTATCCCACCCAGGCGCAGATGGACTCGGGTTCACAGTGGTCACCAGAGATTCTACTGTCCATGGACCTGGGCCTATTTTTGTGAAGAACATCCTTCCCAAAGGAGCAGCCATAACAGACGGCCGATTGCTCTCCGGTGACCGTATAATGGAGGTATGTGCTGAGGTTACTGAGGTTACAGCACAAGAACATTACAGATTTATACTCCTGTGAGATTGTTCCAGGGTTGGGGGGTAATGGATTTACCCCGTGTGGTGCCATCGCTGTAGGAAGGTCTTGGCTGATGGGAATAAAGTCTCTGAGATTAGACGTCCCACCCTGAGGTTTCTGTTGCAAACATTAAAGTGAACTTTGTAAATGCCACATAAATGTAAAAGCGATTGCATTCTCCGATCTGCGTATTACAATATATATATACATGGGGCACGTTCCATGGCAGGATAACTCCAGGGCTCAGCGACTGATGAGATTGACGTAGATAGATTGTACATTGCTGGATATGACGGCACCATCTGTCACTCACACTATACAGCGGCCTCGGACAGGGAGATAACGTGCCGCTGTAGTGCCATGCAGCCTTCTACGGCAAGACCCAATAAGTGGCATGCACCAAACCACACCAGGATCCGCGTGCCCGCTAGCTGTAC
Organism: Crinia signifera; assembly: GCF_055691185.1. Taxonomy (NCBI): domain Eukaryota; kingdom Metazoa; phylum Chordata; class Amphibia; order Anura; family Myobatrachidae; genus Crinia; species Crinia signifera. The sequence goes on along the minus strand of NC_139223.1, from coordinate 160,236,010 downwards.
TATAACCGCTTTATGCCATGCTAGGATCCGCGTGCCCGCTAGCTGTATTATAGCCGCTTTATGCCATGCTAGGATCCCCGTGCCCTCTTACTGTATTATAGCCGCTTTGTAATGCCACGCTATGATCCACGTGCCCGCTAGCTGTATTATAGCCGCTTTATGCCATGCTAGGATCCGCGTGCCCGGTAGCTGTATTATAGCGGCTTTGTAATGCCACACCAGGATCCACGTGCCCGCTAGCTGTATTATAGCCGCTTTATGCCATGCTAGGATCCGCGTGCCCGGTAGCTGTATTATAGCGGCTTTGTAATGCCACACCAGGATCCACGTGCCCGCTAGCTGTATTATAGCCGCTTTATGCCATGCTAGGATCCGCGTGCCCGGTAGCTGTATTATAGCGGCTTTGTAATGCCACACCAGGATCCGCGTGCCCGCTAGCTGTATTATAGCCGCTTTATGCCATGCTAGGATCCGCGTGCCCGCTAGCTGTATTATAGCCGCTTTGTAATGCCACGCCAGGATCCGCGTGCCCGTAGCTGTATTATAGCAGCTTTGTAATGCCACGCCAGGATCCGCGTGCCCGTAGCTGTATTATAGCCGCTTTGTAATGCCACGCCAGGATCCGCGTGCCCGTAGCTGTATTATAGCCGCTTTGTCATGCCACGCCAGGATCCGCGTGCCCGTAGCTGTATTATAGCGGCTTTGTAATGCCACGCCAGGATCCGCGTGCCCGCTAACTGTATTATAGCCGCTTTGTAATGCCACGCCAGGATCCACGTGCCCGCTAGCTGTATTATAGCAGTTTTGTAATGCCACGCCAGGATCCGCGTGCCCGTAGCTGTATTATAGCCGCTTTGTAATGCTACGCCAGGATCCACGTGCCCATAGCTGTATTATAGCCGCTTTGTAATGCCACACCAGGATCCACGTGCACGTAGCTGTATTATAGTCGCTTTGTAATGCCACACCAGGATCCACGTGCCCGCTAGCTGTATTATAGCCGCTTTGTAATGCCACGCCAGGATCCGCGTGCCCGCTAACTGTATTATAGCCGCTTTGTAATGCCACACCAGGATCTGCGTGCCCGCTAACTGTATTATAGCCACTTTGTAATGCCACGCCAGGATCTGCGTGCCTGCTAACTGTATTATAGCAGCTTTGTAATGCCACGCCACAATCCGCATGCCCGCTAACTATTATAGCAGCTTTGTAATGCCACGCCTGGATCCGCGTGCCCGCTAACTGTATTATAGCCGCTTTGTAATGCCACGCCAGGATCCGCGTGCCCGCTAGCTGTATTATAGCCGCTTTGTTATGCCACGCTAGGATCCACGTGCCCGATACCTGTATTATAGCCGCTTTGTAATGCCACACTAGGATCCACGTGCCCGCTAACTGTATTATAGCAGCTTTGTAATGCCACGCCAGGATCCGCGTGCCCGCTAACTGTATTATAGCAGCTTTGTCATGCCACGCTAGGATCCACGTGCCCGCTAACTGTATTATAGCAGCTTTGTAATGCCACGCTAGGATCCGCGTGCCTGCTAGCTGTATTATAGCCGCTTTGTAATACCACGCCAGGATCCGCGTGCCCGCTAACTGTATTATAGCAGCTTTGTAATGCCACACCAGGATCCGCGTGCCCGCTAACTGTATTATAGCGGCTTTGTAATTCCACGCTAGGATCCGCGTGCCCGCTAGCTGTATTATAGCGGCTTTGTAATGCCACGCTAGGATCCGCGTGCCCGCTAACTGTATTATAGCCACTTTGTAATGCCATGCCAGGATCCACGTGCCCGTAGCTGTATTATAGCCGCTTTGTAATGCCACGCCAGGATCCGCGTGCCCACTAACTGTATAATAGCCGCTTTGTAATGCCACGCCAGGATCCGCGTGCCCACTAACTGTATAATAGCCGCTTTGTAATGCCATGCCAGGATCCACGTGCCCGTAGCTGTATTATAGCCGCTTTGTAATGCCACGCCAGGATCCGCGTGCCCACTAACTGTATAATAGCCGCTTTGTAATGCCACGCCAGGATCCACGTGCCGCTAACTGTATTATAGCAGCTTTGTAATTCCACGCTAGGATCCGCGTGCCCGCTAGCTGTATTATAGCCGCTTTGTAATGCCACGCTAGGATCCGCGATCCCGCTAGCTGTATTATAGCCGCTTTGTAATGCCACGCCAGGATCCGCATGCCCGCTAGCTGTATTAAAGCCGCTTTGTAATGCCACACTAGGATCCGCATGCCCGCTGACTGTATTATAGCCACTTTGTAATGCCATGCCAGGATCCACGTGCCCGTAGCTGTATTATAGCCGCTTTGTAATGCCACGCCAGGATCCGCGTGCCCACTAACTGTATAATAGCCGCTTTGTAATGCCACGCCAGGATCCGCATGCCCGCTAGCTGTATTATAGCGGCTTTGTAATGCCACGCTAGGATCCGCGTGCCCGCTAACTGTATTATAGCCACTTTGTAATGCCATGCCAGGATCCACGTGCCCGTAGCTGTATTATAGCCGCTTTGTAATGCCACGCCAGGATCCGCGTGCCCACTAACTGTATAATAGCCGCTTTGTAATGCCACGCCAGGATCCACGTGCCGCTAACTGTATTATAGCCGCTTTGTAATGCCACGCTAGGATCCGCGATCCCGCTAGCTGTATTATAGCCGCTTTGTAATGCCACGCCAGGATCCGCATGCCCGCTAGCTGTATTAAAGCCGCTTTGTAATGCCACACTAGGATCCGCATGCCCGCTAGCTTTATTATAGCCGCTTTGTAATGCCACGCTAGTATCCGCGTGCCCGCTAACTGTATTATAGCCGCTTTGTTATTTCCACGCCAGGATCCGCGTGCCCGCTAACTGTATTATAGCCGCTTTGTAATGCCATGCTAGGATCCGCGTGCCCGCTAACTGTATTATAGTCGCTTTGTAATGCCACGCTAGGATCCGCGTGCCCACTAGCTGTATTATAGTCGCTTTGTAATGCCACGCTAGGATCCGCATCCCCACTAGCTGTATTATAGTCGCTTTGTAATGCCACACTAGGATCCGCATCCCCACTAGCTGTATTATAGTCGCTTTGTAATGCCACGCTAGGATCCGCATCCCCACTAGCTGTATTATAGTCGCTTTGTAATGCCACACTAGGATCCGCGTGCCCGTAGCTGTATTATAGCGGCTTTGTAATTCCACGCTAGGATCCGCGTGCCCGCTAGCTGTATTATAGCGGCTTTGTAATGCCACGCTAGGATCCGCGTGCCCGCTAACTGTATTATAGCCACTTTGTAATGCCATGCCAGGATCCATGTGCCCGTAGCTGTATTATAGCCGCTTTGTAATGCCACGCCAGGATCCGCGTGCCCACTAACTGTATAATAGCCGCTTTGTAATGCCACGCCAGGATCCACGTGCCGCTAACTGTATTATAGCAGCTTTGTAATTCCACGCTAGGATCCGCGTGCCCGCTAGCTGTATTATAGCCGCTTTGTAATGCCACGCTAGGATCCGCGATCCCGCTAGCTGTATTATAGCCGCTTTGTAATGCCACGCCAGGATCCGCATGCCCGCTAGCTGTATTAAAGCCGCTTTGTAATGCCACACTAGGATCCGCATGCCCGCTAGCTGTATTATAGCGGCTTTGTAATGCCACGCTAGGATCCGCGTGCCCGCTAACTGTATTATAGCCACTTTGTAATGCCACGCCAGGATCCACGTGCCCGTAGCTGTATTATAGCCGCTTTGTAATGCCACGCCAGGATCCGCGTGCCCACTAACTGTATAATAGCCGCTTTGTAATGCCACGCCAGGATCCACGTGCCGCTAACTGTATTATAGCAGCTTTGTAATTCCACGCTAGGATCCGCGTGCCCGCTAGCTGTATTATAGCCGCTTTGTAATGCCACGCTAGGATCCGCGATCCCGCTAGCTGTATTATAGCCGCTTTGTAATGCCACGCCAGGATCCGCATGCCCGCTAGCTGTATTAAAGCCGCTTTGTAATGCCACACTAGGATCCGCATGCCCGCTAGCTTTATTATAGCCGCTTTGTAATGCCACGCTAGTATCCGCGTGCCCGCTAACTGTATTATAGCCGCTTTGTTATTTCCACGCCAGGATCCGCGTGCCCACTAACTGTATAATAGCCGCTTTGTAATGCCATGCTAGGATCCGCGTGCCCGCTAACTGTATTATAGCAGCTTTGTAATTCCACGCTAGGATCCGCGTGCCCACTAGCTGTATTATAGTCGCTTTGTAATGCCACACTAGGATCCGCATCCCCACTAGCTGTATTATAGTCGCTTTGTAATGCCACACTAGGATCCGCGTGCCCGTAGCTGTATTATAGCGGCTTTGTAATGCCACGCTAGGATCCGCGTGCCCACTAGCTGTATTATAGCCGCTTTGTAATGCCACGCTAGGATCCGCGTGCCCGTAGCTGTATTATAGTGGCTTTGTAATGCCAGGCCAGGATCCACGTGCCCGTAGCTGTATTATAGCCGCTTTGTAATGCCACGCCAGGATCCGCGTGCCCACTAACTGTATAATAGCCGCTTTGTAATGCCACGCCAGGATCCACGTGCCGCTAACTGTATTATAGCAGCTTTGTAATGCCATGCCAGGATCCGCGTGCCCGCTAGCTGTATTATAGCCGCTTTGTAATGCCACGCTAGGATCCGCGATCCCGCTAGCTGTATTATAGCCGCTTTGTAATGCCACGCCAGGATCCGCATGCCCGCTAGCTGTATTAAAGCCGCTTTGTAATGCCACACTAGGATCCGCATGCCCGCTAGCTTTATTATAGCCGCTTTGTAATGCCACGCTAGTATCCGCGTGCCCGCTAACTGTATTATAGCCGCTTTGTTATTTCCACGCCAGGATCCGCGTGCCCGCTAACTGTATTATAGCCGCTTTGTAATGCCACGCTAGGATCCGCGTGCCCACTAGCTGTATTATAGTCGCTTTGTAATGCCACGCTAGGATCCGCGTGCCCACTAGCTGTATTATAGTCGCTTTGTAATGCCACACTAGGATCCGCGTGCCCACTAGCTGTATTATAGCCGCTTTGTAATGCCACACTAGGATCCGCATGCCCACTAGCTGTATTATAGCCGCTTTGTAATGCCACGCTAGGATCCGCGTGCCCACTAGCTGTAATACAGAGATGACCTCTGTCATCTTACAGGCTAATCGTGCAAACGCTGATCATTGGCCCTACGTGTGCCTGCAGATGATGCCCATAGAATTGCATCATTGCGGGCAGTTCAGGTGCAAATAGTAGCTATCGTGGCGCATTGGCATCCGCGACTCATTCACAGGTAAGATGAGCGCTGTCACATCTGTATTCCACCCAAACACAGCTGTATACATATCACATGTTACATAGGATTCAGTATGAAATCCCGGCGGTCGGGATCCTGGCGTTCAAAATCCGACGCCGGAATCCCGACCGCCGAAATCCCGACACGGGGGGGACGTGGATCGCCCCCCATTGCGGGCTCGCTGCGCTCGCCACGCAGTGGGCCCGGTGCCTCGCTACGCTCGGCACGCTAATTTATTCTCCCTCCAGGGGTGTCGTGGACACTCACGGAGGGAGAAAGTGTCGGGATTTCGGCGGTCGGGATTCTGAACGCCGGGATCCCGACCGCCGGGATTTAAACTGCATCCCGTTACATATCACACATATCACATGTTACATATCAGGATGAATAATGTCATTGTAGATCTCCATTAAGGCAGATAATATATTCCTATAAAGCATAGACTCTGATTGGTGGAGATGTATCTTGCCCAGAGTAGCCAATCAGCACCTATCGTTTATCTAGCACAGAGAGCTGACAGTAGCGGATTGGCTGCTTTGGTTGGTTTCTCCTCCTGTAGAGTGTGTAACGATTACCATGTGTCAGTCACTGTGCGTTGCCTGTCAGTCGCTGTGCGTTGCCTGTCAGTCGCTGTGCGCTGCCTGTCAGTCGCTGTGCGTTGAGTGTAAATTTTCTTTCTGTGTACAGGTGAATGGCGTTGTGATTGCCGGGAAAACCCAGGAGGAGCTGGTGACCATGCTGCGGGGCACCAAACTGGGCAACACTGTGTCCCTGGTGGTTGCCCGTCAAGAGGAGGCCTTCCTGCCCCGAGAACTGGTAAGGCCCATAACCCTACAGACTTTATGGTGATTGTTGCCG